>NC_045440.1:61071947-61096182 GCF_002776525.5 Piliocolobus tephrosceles
TAAATAAATAAATAAATAAATAAATAAATAAATAAATAAATAAATAAAAGCAAGAGGTTTGTTTACCATTTAAATCTCTGACTGAGTTTAAAGGGGTTTTTTTTACTGTTATTAGTTAAAATTATTTTCGGCAAATTAATACAGTAGAGAAAATCAACCTGAGAAGTCTACCCTGAAGCCACATTATGTCAATAAATCCTAATCTTTGGTTTCACAAAGTAGCAACACAGAATTACGATTATCTAAGTGATTTAAGCTAACCAACAATGTTGGACAAAATGTAGATCAGTGCACCTGCATGTACCTGTCCTCATATTTCACAAGGTATAAGGTGATCAAACCAATGTTGTTCCAGTAACATCGTAAGAAGCAGAAAAACCGACTGATAATCTTCATAATTTCACCCTTTTATCCTTTCAAAATTGTTTCAGAAGGTAATTCCCAAAAATGCTTTATATTATAATATAAAGGTATCCTGAAAATAGAGATACGTCAGTTGTACTTTTTAAATTGTGCAAGTTAAATCACAGTTCGATAACTCCATGCTGACTTCTAGTTTAAAAGACCACACAAACATATTTTCTAAAATACCTGATTTTGACTTCAGGATAACCTGAATAGTATGTCCATCATTGGTGACTTCACAGTCTCGGCAGACCACATAATTTGGGGAGAGGCGGACATCCAGCAGTGAGGGGTCATACCTAGCCTCTCTTGAGTTTAGGTTAATAGGAGACTGATATTCCCCATTTGCATCAGGAAACACCAGACCCCACTCAACACCTAAGAACAAAATGAAATACATTAAAAACAGGTTAAAAAATAAGTTCCAGTAAAATTTAACATGTAAAAACTAAACACTTAGAATCCTTGATATTATGAAGAGAGTAATGATACCATCATTATACAGATGAAATATGGTAATTCCATGTATTTTTGCATTCATTATTTGAATGAACTGATATTATCAAATACCATATACAAAATCCCGGACTAACAAAATATTCTATTTGTATTTATCAACAAAGACATAATAATTCATGACTCTAGGAAATGTGGGTCATCTTTAAGTGATTAGAAAAAAAGAATACCACAACAATTTCTTCTGCTCATTAGTTCAATTGCATTCAGTACTTGGGAAATAGCTGTAACTTAAACATACTTTGTGACAGTCAAAAACCCTAAGTCTCATGCTAGTAAATAGACGCCCCTTATCAGAAATGCAAGTGCAGTATTTTAAAGTGTGCATATGTATATATCTATGTACATATATATTCCCATACTCTTTCCAATTTTTTTATAATTAAAATTATATATTCCATATTGGTTTCAACATATGCAGTAAACATCAGCACTACTGGTTGGCTCTAATAGGAGCCCTAGGTCTTTAATAAATCTAGGAAACTCTAGTTTTTCAGAGTCAACCGCTTCTCGACAAACCCAATTACTCAGTCTGAAATTTACGACGTATTTTAGAAAGACGAGCGTTACTAGCAGGCTTCACGAAAAGACCAGAGGCAGAAACACTTTCTCCCCAAAGTCTTCAAATCAAAAAAGAATTCTTAACACTAACACTGTCTTCCTCAGGTGTTAAGTAAAATGTACCGCTGCTCTTCTTGACTACTCAGAAGACATAAAAGGTACAGCCACGGCTTGGAAGCTAGCCCGCCCTTCGGACCGCAGCAGGTGCGAACACCAGCCCTGCGGAAGGCTCCCGGGCCACAGCAAAGGCGGCGGGAGAACGCAGGCGGCGAGCACGCCTCCCTGGAACGCCTCAAGCCCGAAACGCGCCAGGGGAGTGGGAAAGTGGCAGAGACCCCCGTGGGAAAGAGGGGACGTGGAGGTGCTCGGAGCGCGCAGCAGCAGCAGGACTCCAGTCCCGCGCTCGGCGAGACACTGACGCCGCCGCGGGACCCCGGACACCCCGACTCATGGCCGCTTACCTTCCTCGTAGCCCCACTCCACACCCTCTTCCTCTTCCTCCTCATCCTCTTCCTTCTCGGGGAAGGCGACCGTATCTTCGATGAAGCTCAGGTCCGCCATGGGAAGGCCGCGGGGCCCCTTGGCGCTCTCGGTGGCGGTGCCTGCGCCTTTGCGGGGCTCGGGGCTGGAGCGGGAGTGGAGCGCGCGTGGGGGAGTGTGAGCGCGCGTGAGCGGCAATGTGGGTGCGAGCGCGCCTGCGGGTGTGAACTGCAGTGTGAGTGCAAGCGGGCTTGCGTTCGGCCAGAGCGTTCCAGAGACCCGCGCGGGGAGCCCGTCCGGAGGCCCCAGCGGAGCGAGGGAGCCGCGGTGGCCTGGGTAGCGAGCGCCTGGCGAATTTTATACCCGGCCGGGGCGTGTCTGGCACGCGAGGATCCGCCCCCTTCTCTCTGTGGCCGCGGGGGCCAGGGAGCCGACAGTTAGAATGGGCCTTGGGCGACCAGTCCCAAGTCACGGAAACGTCAATGCATCCCCGTCCGCCCTTCCCCCGGGGTCGCCCCTGGCGCTTCTTCACAGCGGCGGCTCCTGCCCGGCCTCCCGCCCCTTCCTTCCAGAAGCCCGCAAGTCTCCCAAGGTCAGCCCTTGGGACCCCTGTGTGCCTGGCCTGGCCCAGAGGCTGCTCACCTATTTATTTTCATCCGTACTCCAGGATACCAAAAAGAAGGGGTCCTGGAGGAGAGAGATGGGTTGTCATGGGTAGGAGAAAGGAGAGGGCTGGGAGACCCCATAACACAATAAAAAGAGGCTCTCCAGCGGAATCTTAGTATTTTCTGAGTATTTACTTTTTAAATCGTCCGTTCAGCATAGTGGAAACGAGTATGGAAATTTTTCCAAGAAAGTTCTATTAATTCCTAAAAACGTTTAAGGAAAGAAAATGGTTGTAATCTAGAGAAGTAAGATATGATTTAGGGATTTCCTTTTTTTTTTTTTTTTTTTTTTTTTTCAGAAAAGGGTATTATTTCAAAGGCAGGGCTAGCAGAAGGCAGTAGACAGAGGGTGTTCGGTGTCAGAGTCTGGGGCGCTGCTGCAGGCTCACCTGGCTGTGTACACAGCTCCCAGTCACCTAGTGAAATTGTGTAAATAATGAAGTGCACATATTGCATAACAAAACAGGAACTCTTCTGATCCAAAGAGGTGGCATTGTTACTCTTAAACGTGCTTCCCAGTCTAGTGACTTCAGCCCTCTGTTCCTGCACCTTTTGGAAGCCCTGGTCAGTAACCCCTAAGTAAGTTAACTCCACATTTTTAGAAGATATGTGTGCACAATAAAATCGGGTTGGGACCTTAAGTACAATTTGTTTTTTATATGCTCTGGTCATTCATGAAGATGTCTGTTTGCAGTTTGAATGGCCTGTTCCTAAGTCACACCAATCTTATGAATGCATAATTCCTCAAATAAGGATGGAAATGATCTGTTTGGGAATGTTTAGGTTCTGTGCTCATATCCTTTACTGCCTGCTAAGCACCTCCACTTTTTAAAAAAACACCTCATAGCGTTTTTTAAAAAAAGCTATTACAGACTGCTCCAGAAAGTACACTGAGATGGAAAGAAGTTGGGGGAACCCTCAACTCACTCAATTCTGCCACTTTCTGGAAGGTTTAACCAAATAGATGGAAAGCTCTTGGCCAACATTAGCTTGGAGGATAACCCATGGATTTTAAGCATTTGTATAATTTCTCTTTTCCTTAACTGTGGAAAGGACTGGACCAGTGTGAGAAACTAAATTCATTCTTGACTCACTGCATTCTGGATGTTCTTTAGTGGACACTCGTTTGCATCTTTGCAAGCCTGGGTCTGGCAGAAGCAGAAACCTACCCCAAAGCCAGAGCTATTAAAAATAATAAGCACTACCGAAAATATTAACTACTTTTCACTGCAGGTCTCCTAAAAGGAACATTTATTTTTCCTTTCTTGAAAACTTTTTTGTAATCTTCTATTTAAGTTTCTTTTTAAAAGTACGTTCACATGTTAATCAAATGCCATAGCTAAGGAAGACCATACAAAGGCTATGAAGGACTTGGATAATAAAAACACTGCCACTCTGAGCTCATCAGCAATGGCCTTTCTCCTCTGTCCCCCAAATGTGCCTAAGTGTGACATTGTAGCCATTGTGTGACCACCAACTGTGTTTAAAGTTTCAGGTGAATCATAGAGATGTTTATCAAACAAGAGGATGGTACAATCACCATGGTAAAAACGGAATTTTCTGTGAATCAATAGTGTGCCATATTTACAAAACATAGGCTGAACGATTGAATTGTTAGTGTTTACTTTATAGTAAAAAGACAATTTTGCATATAACCAGTAATGTATTACTATTCAAATATGCAATTGACTACTAGACAAACATACACTGGCCTATATTTGCTCTTTCTGAATTGTTCAGGATTATTTGTAGAATGTAACTCCTGTATGCAAGCCTAGGGTTCCCTGTCCAGCCACATATGAGCCAATCCTCTGAGCATCCAAATATTCAATTAATAGCCTTAATTGCTTTGAGACTATGGGGTTCAGATTTTTGCTAATTAACAGCACCTTAAGACCTTCTCTTCTCGGGTCCCTGCACTATATTACCACCAAAGATGGAATTTCTATTTCTAGTTATTATAAGGTGTCTGTCACTAAAAAAAAATCTAGACACACAGATCAAAGATATAGGCCAATTCTTTGTTTTACAAAATAGAACAAGCAAATCTAAATCCAATACCAGAGAATCTAAAAATATTCATACTCTGTATTATGAATATAAGTCCTCCATATAGTCCTCTATGATTTTTAATAGGCTTTCAGCCTAATATTATATTTGATCCCTTAAATTAATGTTATATTGCTCGCTTTTAGTGCTTGCATAACTAAGGCCAAACTATATTAGTAGAACAATTTATTAAAACTAAGACCTATATAACTAACTACCATTTGATACTAAGAGAATATAAATGGAAATATCTAAAAGGGACAAACTAATCTAGATGTCAGAGGAACCGAAGTACTAAGGTCGCGTCCCAGAGTCCTGAACCTAGACAGCCCTCTCCTATCTTTCCTCACTGCTTGTCTACCGTACCAAAGCTTTCTTATTGTATCAGTGAGTCTAGGCCCTATAGTCATAAATATGACCTCCTCTCATGTGCACCTTATGCTCTGGGATCACCTAAAGGGTACAACTAACATATGCATCTCGCATGGCTCCTATACAAACTGTAATTCATAAACTTCAACAGTAATGAATTGGGTTCCTTCATGTACCCTGTTCTGCACTAGGCACTGTGGGAGAACCAAAAATAAAAATGAAATACTTCCTCTGCTCTCAAGGAACTCATAGTTCTCTGGGGGGAGGAGGGAGTAAATAACTGTAATACAAGGCAATATGCAATATTAATATGTTAAATAGAAATGCAGGTACCACTACATCTAAGGAAGATGGAATTTTCATACTAATGGGAATGATTTAGAAAAGTTTCTTGGACAAGATGGCATTTGAGGCAAACTAGAGGAAATGGGTAGAGTTTGGGTGGGCAGTATGTGAGCAAATAACATTCCAGGTGTGAATAATGATGCCAAATCATGCAAGTGCTCATTGCGGATCTATTTGCTCCCTTAAATACCATCTGTGACTGCCAAAACCAATTCGGGTACACTAAAAGTATGACTTCTCTAGGCTTACGTCTCAAGTAAGGCACTTTTTCTTATGGTTGTTTAATTCCTTATGTCTAGTTTTTCTTCTGTCAGAAAATACAGCAAAATTTTCTTCATTATATATATTTTGATTTCTGAAGGTTTCAAACTTTGTTGATAAAAAAATTTAATTCTTCCTTTTAAATTACCTTTTTCAACTGATTAATCTTTTATTTCACCTGCTTAAAGATACATTTACAAGCCTCCTTTTTGTTTGACCTCTTCTTGGTCTTTTATCTTCAGAAACAAATGACTAGGGCTCCATGTAGTCATTGGAGATGACATCATTGTCTCTATCATTTGCTGCCCTTTCACTGCTTGACCATGTGACTTCTTTGACCAATTAAATATGAGTAGAGGTGGCATGCGCCATTTTCTAGAAGAAAGATTTAGGCATTATCAAAAGCAGACATAGTAGCCCATCAGGTAAAGGTAAGTTCAAGGGTAATTTTTATTTGCTCAAATGCTGTGTTTGCCTTTATCTTTTTCTTCAAAGAAAAAAAAAAGTACCTCTCTGGCCTGCAAAGAAACCAAACAGTCTAGTACCGAGTGTGCCCTTATCTTCACCTTGTAAATTTCTTAGACGCCCTAGGGCCCTGACAACTTCATGGCAGAATGAGAAAGCTCTTATCCATAGAAAATCCCCATCTTCTCTAAGAAACATGGACCGCAGCTCTCTTCCCCTCTCTCAGACCATACCAGTTATGCCTGAGGCCCTACATCAATTCAGCACCAAAATGACTTATGCTGATATAGGAATGTTTAAGATAATAACATTGGTGACTCCTAAGTCACCAAAAGCTCTAGGGCACCTTCTGCCAAACAAAACCCCTTATGTGTTTAAGCCACCGAGGTTAAAGTTACCTCTTCTTAGTGCTTTCATGATGCCCTTTATAGATCTCTAAACCTGAAATTAAGATTATATTTTAAATATGTATTTTATGACCTTCTCCTCTAAACAATGAACTCCCAAAGAGCAAGGCACTAGGCACTGCAGGAGAACCAAAAAAAAAAAAAAAAAAAGAATAAAATACTGCTTCTGCGCCCAAGAAATTCACAGTTCTCTGTGGGAGAAGGAGTAAATAATTTTAATTATTATAACTATAATACAAGTAAATAATTATAACTATAATACAAGTAAATAATGATAATGCAAGAAATATGTTAAATAGAAATGCAGGTACTGCTACATTTAAGGAAGATGGGATTTTCATACTAATGTGAATGATTCAGAAAAGTTTCTTGGAAAAGATGGCATTTGAGGCAAACTAAAGGAAAGGGTAGAGTTTGAGTGGGCGGCATGTGAGCAAATAATATTCCAGGTGTGAACAACGATGCTGCTTTGTGTGCCCCCATGTAGCACACGGTAGGCACTTCGGAATTTGTTTCCCTGTGCCATCAACCATACAGTGACCTAATTAGCCTGGATAAATATATTAGTGCAATAAAAATTGTGGTTACTAAGGTGGAAGCTTTCAAGGCACAGTAGAGCCACAAAAAAGGGGAGTGATCAAGTTTACCTCATGGCAGATGTGTCAATAGGGGCTTCATAAAGGAAGTGACATGGAAGCTGGGCCTTGGAAGATAAATAAGTGCTGCTTTACCCTCAGAAAGGGAAGGGGAGGAGGTAAAAAATCACATTCCTCAAAGCATGATGTAGACTGATAAGAAAAAAGAAGGAAAAAAGAAAGGCATTCCAATAAAAACAAAGAACAAAAGCTCACATATAGAAGCCAGTGTGGATTCACTCTTTTGATCAAGTTAATTTTCTTTTTTCCATGGTATTAATAAAAGGGAAAACAACATATTGAAATCATATGTCTATGTTTGTTTTAGTGTTTTTTTAAAACATGTTTCAAAACAATAATGACATGAGATAAAATACAAAGCAGATGGAATGCTTAAGTCAGTGCCTGTTGTTGGCAGAACGGCAATACTGAAAATGTATTGGACCCTTGTTGACTTTAAGAGAAAATGTATTGGACCTTGTTGACTTTAAGAGAAGGTGCCAAGTTAGAATAGCCTCAAGGTCACATCTATACCTTAGTTCCCACAGCTCACTCTGCCCTACAGCATGCTGTTGGCTGTCAAAGATGCTGCTATGCCTGATAGGCAAGACAGCAAACCAAAGCACAGGAAAATAAAAACTTGAGTGCTGTGGTCACCTCCAAAGATGGCTGCCGTATTTCCTGCCCTCAGTAGGCATGTGCTGTTCCTCCCATTTACAGGGGCGACTATTTCCCCTTGAAGTGGAACCACAGCTGGTTTTATGACTTGTTTCATCTCCATTGGACTGTTGTAGAGTGACACTATGCCAGTTTGGGGCTGAGCCTTGAAGAGGGCTGGACAATTTCTCTTTGCTCGCAAAAACCAGTCAACATGTAAGAAATCCTGAGACCACTATACTGTGAGAAAACCCAACCTAAGCCAGCCACAGGGAGTGAGAAGACATGTGGAGGAACGTGGAGGCACAGTCACGTGAATAAAGCTCTCTCAGATCTTCCAACCCAGTTTAGCCACTAGCTGAATGCAGCTGACACTATGTGGATCAGATAAAATGTCTGTCAGAGTACTGCCTGAATTCCTGGCCCACAGAATCATGAGAAATAATAAATCAGTGTTTTAAGTCACTAAGCTTTGGAGTGGCTTATTACGCAGCCTAAATAAAGGAAGCAACACTTACTATGAACCAGATATTATGCCATGCCACACACTTCCCACAGATTATTCTCTTTAATTCTCATAAGAGGCTCAATAATCTCATGCTGTATTCAGATGAGGAAATGAAGGTTTAGATGTGTCCACCACCACAGATAGAGGCAGTGAGTGGTCTAAGAGGTCTGTCTCACTCCAGAATCTGGGTTCCTGGCCACCAAACCCTACTGCCTTCAGAGAGGGTGAATTCAGCCAGTGCGCTCCATCTCTGCCAGACACTGTTGGGAATCAAACACCAACTCACAAGCACACTGCAGTCCAATTGCATCCTTCCTGGGTAAACCATGAGATATGTTGGACAAGTCTTGGCTGCTATGGTTAGAAGGGTCCAGAAAGGAGGAATAAAGGAAGCTAGGTTGGAAAACTACAAGAGAAACTTTTTTTTTTATTGGCAGAGTTTCTTATTCTTTTTTTTTTTTTTTTTTTTTTAAGGCAGAGTCTTGCCCTGTCACCCACGTTGGGTGCGATCTCGGCTCACCGCAACCTCTGACTCCTGGGTTCAAGCGATTCTCCTGTCTCAGCCTCCCGAGTAGCTGGGATTACAGGCACCCGCCACCACACCCAGCTAATTTTTATATTTTTAGTAGAGACAGGTTTCACAATGTTGGCCAGACTGGTCTAGAACTCCTGATCTCAAGTAATCCACCCACCTCGGCCTCCCAAAGTGCTGGGATTACAGGCATGAGCCACTGTGCCCAGCCAACTTTCTTTTTTTTTGAGCAGCTTCTTATTAAAGAAAAATTGAATGGAAAGTACAGAGTTCTCATACACCCCCTCACCTCACTCATTTCCCCTATTACTAACATTAGTGTGATACATTTGTTACAACTGATATAACAAATATTTATACATTATTATTAACCGAAGTCCATAGCTTACATTAAGGGTCACTGTTTGTGTTGTACATTCTTTTTTTTTTTTTGAGACAGAATCTCACTCTGTGTCGCCAGGCTGGAGTGCAGTGGTGCAAGCTTGGCTCACTGCAACCTCTGCTTCCTGGGTTCAAGTGATTCTCCTGCCTCAACCTCCCAAGACTACAGGTGCACGCCACCACGCCTGGCTAATTTTTTTGTATTTTAGTAGAGATGGCGTTTCACCATGTTGGTCATTCCTGTAATCCCAGCACTTTGGGAGGTCAAGGCAGGCAAATCACGAGGTCAGGCGATTGAGACCATCCTGTGTTGTACATTTTATGCACAGGTACAGAAAAGAGAATCAGTGGCTGGAATCCCATGTTGGAGAGATTTGTTCCTAATCTAGCCCTCCTGTCCAGCACATCTTAGTTGATCTCTGCATGCTACAAGTCTGGCCTCTCCCTGCCAGTCCTTGCAGCCCCTGCCAGTTTTAGCCCATTTGCTAGCTTTGCTGCCTTGAGTCTCACCTGTCCACCACTTACCTTCAACCTCGGGCTTGTACCGCTCAGACCAACAACCCAGGAATTGAGTCTGTTGATAGGTTGCAGAGTCCTCTCTTATAGGGGGTTGATTTACCAATTACCTATTATATATTATATGTGTAACATAATTTAGCTAATTAATTCACAATAATACCGCAAAGGTGTTTATAGATGAAATTGAAACCCAGAGAAGTGTTTTTCCCATGATCACACAGCTAACAAATGGAGGAGATAAGATTTGAACCTAAGTCTAACCAGCTCTAAAGCCAGAGATCCATAACCATTTCCCACCTGGCACCTCACAGTCAGCTTTTACTCACTATTGTGCCAAAACTCCCATTCAAAGTGTCATTAGTTATTCATCCATTCACATGTGCAACCAACTCTCCATGGGATATGAATGGTTAAGTGCCTACTTAGCAATCTAAAAAGCTACTCCTCAAAAACAGAAAGCATTCGAGATGTTTTATGTTAAATATTTCTATTCCATAAAGAGTTTGTGTAATGAGGAGGAACCAGGGACACTAATGAAATACCCAAGGCAATAAACATTTCTAATGCTAATGGAGCACAGCATGTTTACATTATGATTGGAACCCCATTGATTAGACTTCACTGAATGTAACTTTTAGCATAATTATCAATGATGAAAGAGACAGTCAAGCTTGGTGCTGAGTACATGCTGAGCACTAAACAAGACTGACTACACTGCTTTCAACTGGTCCTCAGTTATTTAAGGGGCATTAACACGACATGATAGCTTGATATTTCCCACCTTGACAGTGGAGATAACAACAGAGAAATGTGCTAAAACTACATCAGAGATTTAAGTAAGATAATTATCAGATATTAAGAATTACTTAAAGTGAACCTCTCCAAAATAAATCTAACTTCAAAAGTCTGGGAGAAACACTTATCTTATTAAATGTATTAATGTCATTAGCATAATACAATATGTTGGAAGGCAGAGTAGCACACTGGTTTTGTCACTTAGTAAATTTTTATCTTGATCAAGTTATTTAATCTCTCTTTGTCTTAATTTCCTCATCAATTAAATGAGGGCCATAATAGTACCAAACCAAAATAACTGTTGGGAGGATTACACGAATTAATATAGATAAAGCACTTGAACTAGAACAATCAGTTCTACTAGAATGCTTGTTTTGAAAATGCAAATTTTTTCTAATGAGATTGATATATTAGGGAACAATTTGAGCACAATGAGACTTCCATGCTTGTTGATGCCACCTTCATTTGCTGGAAACATAGAAAACTGCAGCCAGTTGAACTGGGTCATGCAGAGAATGCACAAAATGCACACATGCACACATCTCAAACACCTACCAACTACCTCAGTTGACTGTGTGCTGTGAGCCATCCCCCATCCTCATCAGGTGCTGCAACTTCCCGTCATATTTTAGCTAACCCTCCTTCTATCCCTTCATAGTAACTCACAAGGTACAGCTTGTGATACTCACTTCCACAGGCAAGCATCAGTTCTTTTCCCAGTTAAAATGGATACTTATTTCAGCATTTATGCCTTTCTTAACCATCGAACATGTGTAACAAACTACTGCTATTTTATTATGTTCCTTTTTTGTTGTTTTTAATGTGTAACTAGTGAGGTTTTTGACTGTTGTGCCCCTAAACCCATTTTCCCCATAAACCCTGTGATTGTTATTGCCAATTTTGCATAGTGCAGTAGTTTTGGGGAGTGTGTGTTACATTATAGCAAAACTGACTGTCTCTGGCATGTTATAAGTACTAAGATAATGTAATTATTATTTTTATAGCTATTATAAGAAATGGTTGGCATATATTATCTGTATATTAGATAATTTCATGTTTGAGTTAATTTCTATTATCACTAGTTTGAGTACTGTTCATATATTGTTATTGTATTCATACTCAGGAATGTCATGATGATTTATACATTTGTGAGATTGCTCAAAGTGTATAAGACAATACAAGAATCATTTGTCACTTAAGGATTTCAAACATATTGAGTGTCACTAGTAACATATCTATATCCCTTAGAGACTACAGATAAAAACAGGACCTCCTGGTAATCAGCAGTAGCTCCAGGTACTTGACATCAAGATAGTCTGGTTTTAGACAGCCACATGCATTCAGGACTAGTTATCTATAAGCCTCCTTAACCAATGATCACATAAATAGGAGATGATATTTACATTTCAAGAGTGACAGAGGTAATCAGCGGGTCCATCACAGGGCTGAGGTCATAGGAAGAAGGCAAGAAGATCTTTTGAGATGTGAGCTTTCTGTACAATGAAGGACACAATGAGAATACAAACACTTAAGTTCTGGGGTTCTTCTGGGCAATCTGTCAATACATAACTATACTGCTCTACCTAAGCTTTACTGACTTCAGCATGCTCAATCATACATCCATTCATCCAGATGATATTTATTGATTAGGTACTCTGAAAGACACTGTCCTAAAGGCTTGGGATACCATGATAAATAGAATTGGTCTTTGTGCTCAAGGAACATAGAACTTTGAAAATAGTATACCCACACTTGAAATGCCTCAAGGTTATAACCATGAGAAACAGGCTTTAGAAATCATATATAACCATTGGAAAAGGTCCCATAGATGGGGAGCTTTTGGGTTTCAAACAGAGCCATCAACAAGGAAAGCCTAATATACAGAAGCCCTGACTGTAAATCAAAAAACAACCTGTGTGCCTTTATTCTGAGAACTGAACACGTGTTGCTTCATCCACATTCAGGCACTAAGACATTAGCCCTTTCATCAACTCACAACTGTCAAACATATATGAGGGTTCCTGAACATTGTAAATAATTATGCAAATGCAAATTAGTTTCACAACTAAGTTGCTGCTCAAATCACATGTCTAAAACTAAACTCATTGTCAACTCACCCCACTTGCCTTCACTCCTTACTTATGTTCTTTGTTGCAGCTAGGGAAGCGACCATTCATCCAGTCTGGAAAGCATGGAAACAGCCTGTACTTCTTTCTCTCACAACTCCAGTGTTTCTCTCTAATTCAACCCTGTTAATTCCATTTCAAAACATGTTGCTCAACCCCTACCTTTCTTGTTATCCTCACAGTTACTGCCATAGTTAAAAATCTATCCACTCTCACCTGGATGAGTGTGCCCACACTCCATCCTCTGTTGCTCATCTTTGATATCAATGGTAGAGTTCACATCATGTCTCTTTCCTGCTGAAAAATCCTTGCTGACTTCCTGCTGCATGCAGCATGTAAGATCCCCTCCCCTGAGTGCAGAACACAAGGACCTTAAAAAACGATAGCCAAATCTTGCCACTTAGCCTCATTAAATTTGGTCTTTATAAGTAACTCAAAACTCCAACCACACAAGACTTATTAACTACAAAATATCCAAGGTTCTTTTCATGCCCACCATGCCTTTTTGCATAATATTCCTTCTTTGATCCATTCCCTTTTCCTGGATAGGAAGGGGGATGGCAGGGGAATAGGTGCAGGAATACTCAATATTAATGAGTATATGTGTCTCTTTTAGGGTAGGAGCTGATCAGAAACCCATATCATTTATCTTTGCATTCCCAAGATCTAGTAGGTTCCTGCCTGTAGTAGACACTCAGTAAGGTTATAAACTAATGACTTGAAGGCACACTTTCTGTCTATGTCTACAGAGTTGCAAAATAGATCAAAGACAATCAATGATTTACAGCCCCGAAAGAATCACAGTACCTTGGGAGGGTCCCTTGGACAATGCCCAACTTCCTATTGAAAGAACACCCAAGCATCTCTTTTGCCTACTTTAAATGTCTATCATGACTTTTACTGACAGAAGAGATCTTGAAGATACCTTAATTTTAAAGGCAGTGCTCAGTAAAGTCATGTGATTTCCCCAAGTTTACACCCTAGTAGAAAGCCAAGACCTGTGGGTGGAGGATTACCCAGGAGCCAAGGCAAGAGACTGAAGGCACAAACTGTTTCAGTATAATAAGGAAAATAGTTAGAATAAGAATAGTCATAATACCAATTAGATGTAGAGGTGATCATGGACATTTTCAATCATTAGTATAGACATTATTAATCATTAGCTTTTAATATTTCTCTTTGTTGCATTACTAATATAACCAAGGAATAACCAGAGGGTATAGGGTCAGGTGCTAAAGGGACATTGTGAGAAGTGACCAAGAAAGCAAGAGGTGAGACTTCTGTCATGCTTGCATAAGGGCTTCTTGAGGGCTCCTTGGTCAAGCGGTAATGCCAGTGCCTGGGAAGGCACCCGTTACTTAGCAGACTGTGAAAGGGAATCTCCCTTCCTTGGAGGAGTCAGGTAACACTCTGTTCCACCAGCTTCTTGTGGGAGGTTAGATATTATCCAGGCCTGCCTGCAATCATCCGGAGACCTAAACCTCTCCCGGTGGTGCTGTGCTTCAGTGGTCATGCTCCTTGTCCACTTTCATGTTCCTTCCGTACTCCTGGTTCCTCTTTGAAGTTCTTAGTAGATAGTGGCAGAAGAAATAGTGAAAGACTTAAAGTCTTTGATCTTTTTGATAAGTGCATAGAAGAAAACACTGACGTATGCTGCCTTCTCTCTCTGCTTCGGCTACCTCAAAGGGAAGGGCCTCCTGTTCTATGATCATGTGACTTGCTTGACCTTATCAATCACTTAGAAGATTCACCCTCCTTACCCTGCCCGCCTTGTCTTGTATGCAATAAATATCAGCACGCCCAGCCGTTTGGGGCCACTACCGGTCTCTGCTTCTTGATGGTAGTGGTCCCCCGGGCCCAGCTGTTTTCTCTTTATCTCTTTGTCTTGTGTCTTTATTTATTACAATCTATCATCTCCGCACACAGGGAGAACACCTGCTAAGCCCCGTAGGGCTGGACCCTACAAAGACCAGGTTCAGGTCTCTTTTTTTTTTTTTTTTTTTTTTTATTATACTTTAAGTTCTAGGGTACATGTGCATAACGTGTAGGTTTGTTACATATGTATACTTTTTGATGCTTAACATTTTTTCCACTCTCTGTAGAACCATTCAGTATTTCTCTAACTAGAAATTCCCAACCTTGAATTTTGCAGTTTTCTTTCCTTTTCTAATTGATGCTCTCTGGGTTTCCAAGGCTTATTCTGACAATACACTTTCTTGGATACTCTTCACTGTGACTCCATAAGAGTTCTCTTATAATTTGTGGAGCTACCCCAGATGTTTATAACATAATGAAAAATCCAAATACTTCCAGCAATAACAATAGTAGCTTGACTATCTGTTTTTCTAACAGTCTCATGTTTTACTAACATCTACAGAGCTGCGCGTCTTGCCCAGAAATACAGAGTATTTTAATCTATACTAATTCTTTTTTTTTTTTTTTGAGATGGAGTCTTGCTCTGTCATCCATGCTGGAGGGCAATAGTGTGATCTCAGCCGGGTGTTGTGGCTCACACCTGTAATCCCAGCACTTTGGGAGGCCAAAGCTGGTGGATAACCTGAGGTCAGGAGCTAATCAATACCAACTCTTAAAGTCATTGCAAGTGAACGAAATTAAATAATTGTAGTATGTGATTTCTGTCAAAAAAAAAAAAAAAATTAGCTCATTTTATGACCCAGAAAAGAAACCTCTCACAATGAACCTGACTTAGGCTAAAAGGTATTGAGGGAACAGTCTAATGGCAAGTTAAATGCTAATCCAAATTTTCAACATGATCCTGCAAATTTAACACAGATTATGAAAGGGCATCTTGTGGACCTCATTCAGATTTTCTGAGATCAGTGACTGTAGTCTCTGTGAAAACTTAACACAATGGCCCCAAATCAGTGTGCTCTTAAGAAGAATTTCTTTAAATGAATTAGAAGTGATTCTAAGCTGTGGGAGGAGGTGAGAGCGAAGAATCATAATTTTTAAAAGCTCTTCCAAAGGATGTCAATATATAATAGGGCTAAGAGTCACTGGGCTAGAAATCAACAAACTAGATAGAGCAAACCTCAACTAAACCATCCCACATAAGTTTCCCATTTCCCCAGAGATGCCACAGAATTTTAAAGATTATTTAAATAAATTCAATGAAAAGCCTATAAACAGTCATAGAAAAACCACACTTCACACCCAGGCATGGCAAGGGGTTAGGGCAGGTGCAGGGGTGAGCACATCAGCACCAGGTACTGCTGGGCTTATTTACTCAACCCTCAGAACAACTCTGTGATGTAAATGTCATTATCTCCATTTTAGAGATTAGGAAACTGAGGCTCAGAGAGTCTATGTAACTTTCCCAACATGACAGAAACAGTAAGTGGTAAAATTAGAATATGCACAAAACGTCTAGCTTCAATGATGGGTGACTTCCATTACTACAATCACAGAATGTTGTGACTCCAGGAACATGATGAACAATCAATAAATAGCTGCCAATTGATTGCTGACTAGCTAAATTATATTTTTAAATGAATTTGACATTCAAAATGTTTCAGGTCCCTGCTGATACACTGAGTAGAGAATGAGGATGCTAGCTCATTCGACCTCATCATTTCTATTCTTGACTATTGCAATTGCCTCCCAACCTGTCTTCCTCCCTTGAGACTCTTTTCATCCCCAGATCCCATGCTCTCAAAACTTCCATGCCCTCTACCCAGGATCTACCTCAGTTGATTGAACCAACATCTTATAATAACCAATGCCAGAAACTTGCTGGTCCCCAGATAAACTGTTTATTTTTAATTATGTGAATTAGAATGTTGTTCCCTCAGCCCAAATGCAGGACACTTTTCACTCCTCTTCCTATTCTTCCCCTCCTCAGCCTACCTTCATCCCTCATTGCCTACAAAACACTGCTCAAATTATTTCTCCTTATGAAGCCTTCCCTGATTCCCGCACTTTACAAAGCATTTGGTATTCTTGAAAAATTCACTTCGTAATCATTGCTTATATGTCTTTCTCTGGCACTTGAGTATACGCTCCCCAAAGACAGCGATTGCACTTTATTCGTCTTTAAATCCCCAAGACCTAGTAAGAGTCAGGCCCATAGTAGGCACTCAGCAAATGCTTATTTACTAATTCATATAACTAGATCTTACTATTTAAAAAAATAACTGATAACAAATGTTTGGGAAACTCCATACGTTTGACTCTCTAAAATGAAAATTCTGGGTCTACCGAGAATCATTTAGAAAGCTTTCAGGGTCAGGCATAGTGGCTCACACCTGTGATCCCAGCACTTTGGAGGCCGCAGCAGGCGGATCCCTTGAGGTCAGGAGTTTCAGACCAGCCTGGCCAACATGGCAAAACCCTGTCTCTACTAAAAATACAAAAATTATCTTGTTGTGGTGGCGCACACCTGTAGTCTCAGTTACTTGGGAAGCTGAGGAAGGAGAATTGCTTTAACCCATGAGGTGGAGGTTGCAGTGAGCCAAGATTGCACCACTGCACTCCAGCCTGGGTGACAGAGTGAGACTCTGTCTCAAAAAAAAAAAAAAAAAAAAAAAAGTTTTCAGGCAAAAAAATAACTGAAATATATTGTTTCATATGCTACACGTTTTGAAGTCCGAAGTCCTATTCTTACAGAGCGTCTCTAAACCACAAAAGATCTGAATTCATTATTTTTTATGGAAAGCATCATCATAAATTTTTAATTTACATTTTGAAACTGTTTATATTTTACATTTTTAAACCATTAATTTTATCCTCCTTGGGAACTGCTCCAGCTTGGATAACCTTCCCCTCTGTAAGGGAAGCCTGATGAAGACCTTGTGTTCCTGACTCACACACACATCCAAGCCCGTCTGTATTTGGGGTTGATAGAAACCTTGTGCCTTGGGGATGACTGTGAGAAAATGGCCCCTGCTGCATTCCAGAACATCTTACCAACAGGAAACTTTTGTTTCTTGGTTACACAAAAATAAAGAACTGTCTTTCTTTGCATCTATTGAAAAGAAACTTTTGTCTTCTTGGCTTCCAAGAATATCCAGGCCTGTCTCCTTTTCCAACAGACTGAAATGCAATTCCACCCCCCACCCTCTTTTTTTTCTTTTCATAACTGCTTTGGTACTAACAGATGATTGTTACGGGATCAAACCAATTTGTGCAAAAAAATGTGAGTTTTCATGGCGTAAGTTGGAAAAGCAATCCCTTGTGGAGATAGCTAGATAAATCCAATGGATAAACATCAATGAAATCAGACCCTAATTAAAGTTTCCAAGGAGATATCCAGGCACATTCTAGTTGGCAAATTAGCAGTGTCTGTACATTAGATATACATGTGTTTACCAAATCCTGGAATAATAAAATTAAGAAAGCTCTTCTTGGAGATTAAAAGATGTAATTTTAAGAAACATGAAAAGTTCTACTTTATGCAATTAATAAGTTTAGAAAAATTATGTTACATGTTGACAAATGTATAGTTTCAAGAAAGATTTAGATACATTCATGAGTTCAGTAGCCAGTGGATACACTGCAAAAGGAAACTGTAAGGATATGTATGCCTCTGAGATCTAACACATTGGGAAATTGTGTCCTATCACAAAATGTCCTTTATAATAACACAAGAATCTGAAACACCACCTTTGATTTATTCTTACATTAATATTTATATACACTCAGTAAAATTTGTAGAAGCATCTTTGTTGAAAGCATTGGGACTCAGAAAACAGTACCCCAAGATATGATGCTTTGGCCTGCTGAGTACATTGAACTAAAGGAGATTGAGAGGCCTCATAAGCAGCCTCCAAAGGAAGGCTTCTCTCCGACCTTCTCCTGTCCTTTTGTCTCCTGTCGTTCTTTCTCCCCCAAAAAGGGGTTGTAGAAACCAGAATTCCTCTTCCCCAAGGGGGCACATAGAAACTAGAACCCCTATCCCCCAAAAGAAGCCATAAAACCTAGAAAGGGCACTCTCTCTGTCTTCTCCCTGGAAGATACTCATTCCAGAGAGGTCCTGCCCCATACCCAAGAGAAAGAAAGGCTACATAGAGAGGCCAAGAAGACTTGGAACAGACAGGCTTTGCTGGGTTTCCCCGTCAGTCTGTTCCCATTAGGTCATACCCTTTTGTCCAATCACATTTCTACACCATTGCCCATTCTTCATCAAACCCAAGCATAAAAATAGACAGTTTTTCCCAGGTCTTTGGGTCTTCATTCTGAAAGCTCACATGTCATATAAAACTTTGATAAATTTGTTACGCTTTTCTCTCATTTACCTGTCTGTCTTTTGTTACAGGAGTATGGGCAGTGACCCTCACGATGGGTGAGGAAATATATCACACCCTTTCTTCCCTTAAAAAAGAAAAATGCAAATAAACATTAGGAGCCCAATAATGAGATAATGATGTGGAGGAAACATTGCATGAAGACTAAGAAAATCAGGATCATTTGGAGTCTATCCAGAAAGTCTCAGCTTCACTGCACAAAGACCATTGTTTCACAATAATGAATAAGAAACATCAAAAGTGTATACCCATTGTAAAGAGAAGCATTTTGTTTGTCTAAACCAGGGGTTTTCTAACTGTGGTCCTTGGACGAGCAGCATAGGCATCACCTGAGAAATTGTTAGAAATGCAAATTCCTGGACTCCATTCCAGACCCAGGGAATCAGAAGCTCTGGAGAGGCTAAAGTTTAGGACCATGGACCTAGATCTGTGCTGTCCAGTAGGACAGTCACCAGGAGCCACATATCTTTATGGGATATTTGAAACATGGCTAGTCCAAATTGAAACATGTTGGAAAATGTAAGAAACACACTGGATTTCAGAAACTTAGTACAGAAAAAAAGAAGGTAAACTATTCCATTAATGTTTTTATATTGAGTACATATTGAAATAATGATGATTTAGATATATTGTGTTATACAAAGTATATTACTAAAATCAATTTATTCCATTTCTTTTTACTTTTTTTTTATCTGGCTACAAGAAAATTTACAGTTACATATGCCTTGCATTATATTTCTATGGGAAAACACTGCTCTATTGCAAACCTCTTAAAAGTGTAAAAATTCCCTCCGCAAAATTCCTGTGAACCCAGAAAATCTGAGACAGGTCTCAGTTAATTTAGAAAGTTTATTTTGCCAAAGTTGAGGACGTGCCTGTGACACGGCCTCAGGAAATCTTCACAACACCCCACCCCCTGCACCCTGACCCCGGGGGCTTCCAGGTCACAGGTAGATGAGAGACAAACTGGCTTTGATGGAAGTTTATTCCCGAAAAGGAATCTCAGATAAGACTTTCTAAAGCTGAACCCAGCCATGGATTTGTGCCATCAAATATCTATGAGTTGGGTGAATTTCCTCTTCTCTTGAGGTTCCAAGATAAACCTGGGGCTTCTAGACCTGTCTGTAAGTGACATTCTTTACTAACCACAGGTCAGAAACCCTGTACAGGGACTATGTACCCAAAATATGAGGCCAGTATTTCCAAAGGCTTTATTGGCTCCATAAGTCTGATTCCTCAAAGGAAAGCACATCTTTCCAGTGAAAGCCTTGGCAAAATAACCAGTTTCTCCAGTTGTGTCCTGTTACAAAAGAAAACAGATTCTTACTGCACTTATGCAAATAACTGTATTGCCATAATTTAAGAATACTCACAAATGGTTTCCAAATACTGGAGAAATCAGGTAGAGAGCAACAAATATGCTCCAAATTTTGTTCATGGGAGTATACTAAATTGTTAAAGCCATCAATAGCTCAAAAGAAAAGTTGTGAGACTCTGAAAAATAAGACAAAGGATAAGCAAACATTTTAAGCAAAAGTCAAAAAGATTAGTTTAGTCCATGCAGTTAATTCCTGTTCTGCTTGATATTCACGAACTTTTTAGGTCTCCATGAGTCCTGAAAATTTCATCTCTATTCTGATGTTACTGTCTCCAAAGTTATCAGAAACCTGCATTCAAGAGCACCTGTTGTACAGCTGATTATAAAACCTCCTTCTAAAAAGGACCAAAACTAGACAACAATTGTCCATGGAAGACAAAAAGTTTTAGGGCAACCGTAGTCAAAGACACAATTGACAAAAACATTTGTTGGCACACAATAATTTTAACATAGCAATTATGATTATTATTGATAACACACACTGAGTTATATCAGAATTATAGGAGTTTCCCATAATTTTGGAACATATACCAATAACATAGTTATACCATATGCCCAAAGAAAACACATCACCATTTCATATTTGACAATGCTTCCTGTATAATTTTTGTGCCAAATAAGAGAAATTTTGTTTTTTTTTTTTTTTTTTTTTTTTTTTTTTTGGACTTTAGGGAAACTAATATCTTAAAGGATTAATTAGGTCATAAACAAAAACATAATTTATAATTTGATTTAGGAAAGTTTGTCAAATATCAAAGGTTTCAAACATTCAATATCACAAAATAAGATCACAGGTCATTGTAAAGTAAGTCATTCATTTAACCAAAGGGATAACTCAAATATTTTTTTAAAAGGTGAAAACTTTTATTTTTTGAGAGAGGAGAGTTAATTTTCCAAACAGTATTAAAAACAGCATGAAGACAATTAAATTTGTTTTCAAAAATTTTATAAACAATCTATAAAATGTTAATTTTGACCATAAGATATAGCTTCCATAAGTCTTTTATAACCTTTCTCACCTTTATTAAGGAGTTGGTGAATGCTTCAAGAAAACCTTAATACTCACAGGGGCCCATATGCTGGTCTTCCATCAGTGAGACTTTGATATTAATGATTAATTTATAGAGAAACTGAACTTACTTTATCTTTCAAAATTGACCCTTACACTCATATGTGCCCGCCTCTTCCATGATAGTCCGTGGGCCTTGAGGAGTTAAATAGTTTTAATTTCTTCTCCTGTGTCTCAGGAATGCAATTTATTTTGTTTGTCATCTTCTACAGGGCCCGAAGATGAGGCTTTAATTGCTGTTAGTGTTTAAGATTCAGCAGGACTTTGTGTCATTTTCAGATCCAGGAGTCAAAGCCCTGTAACTCAATGTCACAAGGACTTTAAAAGCACATACAGGAAGATACATGGATGGAATAACCTTACATTTTTTATCTGTTTCTATCTTCCCAAGCAAACCAAAACTTAATATGATAACTTGATCATATTAAAGTTTTGGATTTTTTTTTTAATATAAATCCTCTTACTGCGACTTACACCGACTGTTCACGACATGCTAAGACTTTCTGGTTTGTCCTGAACATCCCTCCTTCTTAAACAACCAGTAATTTTATTTTAGGACTAAATTTACCATACAAGATTCCTTCTCATATAAAAGTATTTATCTTTAAGCTTTCTTACCTCAACAACAACGAAAAAATACCTCTTTTATTATCTGGTTCCTTTTATCTTGTTTTATATATAACCTTTAAATAAGCTTTGAATTAGACAAAAGTTGTTCACTTTTTTTTAATAAGGGCACAGTTTTGTTTTGTTTTGCTTTAGCAAGAATGTTTTCCTACTATATATGTATTGGAAAATAACCAATGTATTAGTCTATTTTGATGCTGCTGATAAAGACATACCCAAGACTGGGCAATTTACAAAAGAAAGAGGTTCCACATGACTGGGTATGCCTCACAATCATGGTGGAAGGCAAGGAGGAGCAATTCATGTCTTACATGGATGGTAGCAGCCAAAGAGAGAGAGAGCTTGCTTGATTAATGAATGCCAACAAAAAAGTATGCTGGAAATTCTTAAGACATTTCTAATATTACTTTTAATATATATTTTAAAATATAAATTTTAAAGCTAGCTTATTTGTTAAAGATTTTACTTAAGTTACACAAACTTGGAAAAGTATTTCACTAGTCTTTTCCTTTTTAGTATCTGATTTAAACACTTTTATTTTTTAAGCAATTAATTAGAACCCTTTTACATATTTTTAGTAGTGAAACATTGTATACACAACACATAAATAGATAGGCATGCTGAAAGAATGATGGATTCATAAAAACCCTTTACTTCCATTCTTAGAATTTCAGATTATTGATAACCTGTTTTACAACCCTGGGCAGTTGTCAACTATATAGCCTTAAATTTGCATATTAAAAGAAGCAACTCAGGTGAAAGTCAAATACCAAAATTTACATTACAAGGTGCAGAGAGAAAAGTTGCCTGTGCTAGAGGGAAATTAAAATGGATCTAATTGCCAATTAAACACAAATTTATAGAAATTTTAAAGGTCTTTTAAAAATACACACACACACACACACACAGATCCTATAGCTTTTACTTCAGAACTTTTAGCCATAAGATAATTACAAATTACCAGCTTGCAAAAAGAACTTGTTGGATCTAAACAATGGTTTTTATCTTAATAGAAAAATAGGGCCGGGCACAGTGGCTCATGCCTGTAATCCTAGCATTTTGAGAGGCCAAGGTGGGTGGATCATGAGGTCAGGAGATTGAGACTAGCCTGGTCAATATGGTGAAAACCTGTCTCTACTAAAAATACAAAAATTAGCTGTGCATGGTGGTACGCACAAAACAAAAGGAAAAGAAAAATAAGCAGATTTAGAGCAGGCAAAAAAGAAACAAATTGAGAAAATGAGGACTTAAAACTCTCTAGTTTGCAAGTTGTGTGAAGAGACCACCAAACAGGCTTTGTGTGAGCAATAAAACTTTTTAATCACCTGGGTGCAGGTGGGTTGAGTCCAAAAAGAGAGTCAGTGAAAGGAGATGGTGTGGGGCCATTTTGTAGGATTTGGGTGGGTAGTGGAAAATTACAGTCAAAGGGGGTTTTCTCTTGCGGGCAGGGGCAGGGGTCACAAGGTGCTCAGTTGGGGAGCCTCTGAGCCAGGAGAAGGAAAATTTCACAAGGTTAATGCTCAGTTAAGGTGGGGCAGGAACAAATCACAATGGTGGAATGTTATCAGTTAAGGCAGGAACTGGCCATTTTCACTTCTTTTGTGATTCTTCACTTGCTTCAGGCCATCTGGATATATTCATGCAGGTCACCGGGGATATGATGGCTTAGCCTGGGCTCAGAGACCAGATACTTAGGGCTCTTTAGGGCTCTTCTTTTTTTTTTTTTTTTTTTTTTTTAGATGGAATCTCACTCTTGTGCAGGCTGCAGTGCAGTGGCATGGTCTCAGCTCAATGCAACCTCCACCTCCAAGGTTCAAGCGATTGTCTGTCCTCACCTCCTGAGTAGCCAGGATTACAGGCATGAGCCACCATGCCCAGATAATTTTTGTATTTTTAGTAGAGACGGGGTTTTGCCATGTTGGCCAGGCCGGTCTTGAACTCCTGACCTCAGGTGATCCACCCACCTTGGCCTCCCAAAGTGCTTGGATTACAAGGGTGAGCCACCACACCCAGCCAAGGGCTCTTTTTTCCTTAATGTAAATGTGCACAAAAACCATATTATTTCCATTTTACATAAACTTTGGCAAGTAGAGGTGCCATAAAACCTACAGACTGCTCAAAAGGGGGTCATTTTCCTTGTTTTCTCCTCATTCTTAGATTGTTTCCCACTTGTCTTTCTTTCTTTCTTTCTTTCTTTCTTTCTTTCTTTCTTTCTTTCT
>NC_045440.1:61096192-61102270 GCF_002776525.5 Piliocolobus tephrosceles
TTCTTTCTTTCTTTCTTTCTTTCTTTCTTTCTTTCTTTCTTTCTTTCCTTCTTTCTTTCTTTCCCTTCCTTCCTTCCTTTCTTTCTCTTTCTTTCTTTCTTTCTTTCTTTCTTTCTTTCTTTCTTTCTTTCTTTCTTTCTTTCTTTCTTTCATTTTTTTTTAAAGGAGGAACTGAGCTATGATCTACAGTTTTTGTGTGGTGGATCAACATGTGCTGCTTGTGGGCAGGACTCCACAGTGTGTCACTGCTGAGTAGTTTCCGCCCTTTTACATGTCTCAGTTTGTCCCTCCAGAGGTCTGTGACCTCAGAGAGGGCTCAAAACACCGGATGATTAGCCCTTACATGAGTTACCCAGATGAGCCATTTTTAAATTTATTTTTGTTGGGGATTCCCTTGCAGGGCCACTGCACATCATGGGGTGGTCAACCTCCCAGACACTCCCATAGGGCCCCCAGTCACCCAAGGGAGGCTTTCAGCTGGGAGGAGCAAAATGCCCCTTCTCTTCAGGGCTAAGAAACCTCAGTCTCTCATTAACATATGAAAACAACAGTTTAGTTCCTCATGCAAATGCACACAGACAAACTCAATTAAGATTAAAAATTTGGGAGAAAAAGCAATAGAGAAGACCCTTTCGAATGCATCCCCAAACTAGAATTAGGATCCTTAAACAATAACTTCAAATGGGAACAAACAACAAAACCCCAGCAATATGATCACTGAGCATGCTAATGGTAAGGAGAAATTAATGTTACAGGAAAGGGAGCCAGATCCAGACTCCAAGACAGGGTTCTTGGATCTCGTGCAAGAAAGAATTCAGGGTGAGTCCACAGAGTAAAGTAAAAGCAAGTTTATTAAGAAAATAAAGGAGTAGGCTGAGTGTGGTGGCTCATGCCTGTAATCCCAGCACTTTGGGAGGCCAAGGTGGGCAGATACCTGAGGTGAGGAGTTTGAGACCAGCCTGGCCAATATGGTGAAACTCCGTCTCTACTAAAAATACAAAAATTAGCCGGGTGTGGTGGTGTGCGCCTGTAGTCTCAGCTGCTTGGGAGGCTGAGGCAGGAGACTCGCTTGAATCAGGGAGGTGGAAATTGCAGTGACCTGAGATCACGCCACTGCACTCTAGCCTGGGCAACACAGTGAGACTCTATCTCAAAAAAAAAAAAAAAAAGAAAGAAAGAAAAAAAGAAAAGAATAAAAGAATGCCTACTCCATAGACAGAGCAGCCCTGAGGGCTGCTGGTTGCCCATTTTTATGGTTATTTCTTGATTATATGCTAAACAAAGCGTGGATTATTCATGCCTCCCCTTTTTAGACCATATAGGGTAACTTCCTTACATTGCCATGGCATTTATAAACTGCCATGGTGCTGATGTGAGTGTAGCAGTGAGGACAATCAGAGGTCACTTTCGTTGCCATCTTGGTTTTGGTGGGATTTGGCAAGCTTGTTTACTGCAACTTATTTTATCAGCAAGGCCTTTATGACCTGTGTCTTGTGCTGACGTCCCGTCTCATCTTGTGACTTAGAATACCCAACCGTCTGGAAATGCAGCCCAGTTGGTCTCAGCCCTCAGCCTCATTTTACCCAGCCCCTACTCAAGATGGAGTTGCTCTGGTTCAAATGCCTCTGACATTTAGACCAGCTGTTTGTTAATCTTAACTTTAGCCAAGCCAAATCCCAATTCAGTTACTTACCTAGGAATGGGTTTCAGGCTAAAGACTGCTCTCTACCATCCTAGAAGCAGGAAACAAACAAACAAACAAACAACTCATCTTCCCTGTTGGAAGTGAGCTTAAACTTCATAAAGGAGTTACCTGCCTTCTATCATGGGCCCAAGATATTTTCCTTTCACATTCCTATAAAGGATTATATAACTTCTGCCTGAACATTTTCAATGACAGAGAACCCACAAATCAAAACTTCTATTTCTTTTTCTTTTTTCTTTTTTCTTTGAGACAGAGTCTCACTCTGTCACCCAGGATGAAGTGTTTTAGCATGATCTAGGCTCACTGCAAGCTCCGCCTCCCAGATTCAAGTGATTCTCCTGCCTCAGCCTCCCAAGTAGCTGGGATTACAGGTACATGCCACCACACTTGGCTAATTTTTTTGTTTTTTTTTAGTAGAGACAGGGTTTCACTGTGTTGGCCAAGCTGGTCTTGAACTCTTGACCTCATGTGATCCACCCATCTCAGCCTCCCAAAGTGTTGGGATTACAGGTATGAGCCACTATGCCTGGCCCAAAACTTCCATTTCTTAACAAGTTTTTCATATGTTTAGATCTGCTTTGCTGTAGCTTCTTACCCCCTCCTACCCCTACCCCTAACCCCATTTACTCTGTTTCTGACCTCTGGAACTACACAAAATAAGGACAGCCCTTTGCTTCATGATAGTACTTTAGTATTTTATAACTTGGATCACTGTCCACAGTGCATCTCATCTTTGCCAGGCTGAAAGTATTCCTGGTCCTATCGCGTGTCCACATAATATTAATATATGATTTCAAGAGCTTCTGCTCTGCTGGTTACACTAAGATAAATATTCTTCTCTTCATAATATATCTCATGTAGGAAAAATGGTCCAAGTCTTAGATATAGACCAAAGTGATCCTGGCGTCCTTTCAGTGGAGGGCAGGACATTGTTAGCAGACCCTCTGGGATTCTCTAATTCCACTTTCCATTGCCTGTGATTGACTAGGCTATTCTACAACTCTGTAGGAATAGGGTTTAAGTTATAGAAAATGGATAACGATGCAAATGTTTCCTGCCCATAGCAATGCAAATGATTCCCATACATGACAATGCAAATGAATTTTGTCCGGCAGAGAATACAAATCTCTGCAAATCAAAATCTCATTTTAAGTGGATTTTAATTAATGAGTTAAATAAAATATTTGACACATTTATTTTATTTTTGTGATTTTACCTTTTTGAAAATTATACTTTTAACCCTCAGGAAACAGGATTCCCAGAATGCAGTGAATCCTTCCTGCTTGCCTGGTGACTCTATGCGTGGTAACTCGAGACCTTTTTAATAACCTCATTAGCACTATTGACACTCTACGTACAGAGTGAAACAAAACACTTAATTATTTTCTTCACAGATGCTACTGTAGCCAAGTTTCTCATATCTTATGCCTTTTATTTTGTAACATGAATGCTAGCTTTTTAAATATTTATTTTTTTTAAGTTTAATGTTGAGAATGTGAGCTCATTACTCCAGGAAACAATTGTCATGTCATTTATGTCTTTATCAAAGAAAAAACCGGAATCCAAAACCACTCAGAACTCAGAGGACTTTGGTAAGCAGAACTTGCTTTCACAGCCAGGATGCGGGAGAGAGAAGGAAGTACAAGGGTTTCTCTGCGGAAGCACGATCCACCGAAGCTGATGCAGGTTTGTAGGAAACTTACACAACTGAGGGGGAAGTGGTCCTCTCCAGGAAGAACTGTAAGCACGGAAGCATCTCAAACTGGGCCTACTCTATTGATAATAGAATGTTAAGTACCTTGTAGATATAACAGAGCCAAGACTGTAAGTCTATGGCCCAGGCATGTGCAATAGGAAAGATTTGACCTCTGACACCCAAAACCAACAATTCCTCCCCATGGAACCAGGAAGACCAGGACACAATCGGAACTTGAACATCAGAACCATTTCAAAAGTGAGGGGGTCTGATGGCCAGGAAGAGCCAGGGCTAAAATCAGCCTCAGTGTACCTTACCAAAAATAGTCACATTTGAAGCTCTCCAATCAGACCTTACCACACCAAAATCCTTTCACTTGCCACCTTCCAAGCCCTTAAAACTTGCCCTATACTCAAATTTGGGAGACAGATTTTAGTTGTGCCTCCTGTGTCCTTACTGGTCAGCCTCTCAGTAAATCCTTTTTTATCTCAAAAGCTGATGCCGCAGTATGGCTTCTAAGCACATCAAGCAGTGAGCCCATTTGCTCAATAACAGAATAATGCAAAATTGTCCATTTTTCTTTATACAATGTAAACATACTTCACTAAAATTACTCTCCTCAAAAGAATATAAAATTAAGAATATAAAATTGCTAGAGCCTCTCCAAGGCCTTGTAAGGTACCCTGTGAAAGTGAGGGGCCCTGAGCATAAGCTTCTTTGGCTTCCCCGTTAAGTCTGTCTGAAGGTCTGCTAAGGTGTGCCAGTGCAGAGAACATCCTCAGTACCTAGGAGTGCTGACTTCCCTCCTATCTCACAATTTTTATATCATTCATTTCTGTGACTCCCACCTCTTTACAAAAGATATGTACAAGCTCCATGGACCTCCTTTTTGGGGGTGACCACTTATTATTACTATGATTATTATTATTATTATTATTCAGCCCCATGACTTCCTATATTATTCTTAGAGATCACTTGGGAAACTGATTATCTTGATTTTAACAGAATGAAGTTTTCAACGCTGTTGACCTTTATAAAAATCTAGTCTCCGTGCACCTATTATTTTGGAATCATTTAAAAATTATTCCAAGCTTACTCTGCTTTCCTTTTTAGAGGCCTCATAGATACAGACAAAGAATCTTTGCTTGGCCAAACTCTACTCAGCCTTCTGAATATTCTTCTAGGCCCATCTGTGCACCTCCATGTAAAATCCAGTTTTCGCAAGACCATTGCTAAATCAGTTTAGCCAGGATTCACCTTACCCCTGAGGTCCCCTCTTAGTAATTTTTCCATCTGCTGACCCCCACCCTGCTCCTTGGCTCTAAGGTCCCACTTGCCCACGCTGTACTCGGAGTTGAGCCCAGTCTCTCTCCTTCACTGCAATACCCCATTGCTGTGGCCCCTATACCTGTTGCGGTGGACCTGAATAAAGTCTGCCTTACTGTGCTATGACACGTGTCATTGAATAATGTTTTTCTTTAACAATACCTATTTCCAGATGCCTGAAATTTTTTTGGATTTTTCTCCAGAGTAAAACAACAGATGTTGGTGTGGATGTAGAGAAAAGAGAATGCTTATACACTGTTGGTAAAAATGTTAAATCAGTACGACCTCTATGGAAAACAGTATAGAGATTTCTCAAGGAACTAAAAGTAGAACTACCATTCTACGCAGCAACCCCATGACTGGTTATCTACCCAAAGGAAAACAAATCATTATATATAGAGACACCCACACTCATATGTTTATTGCAGCACTATTCACAGTAGCAAAGTCATGGAATCAACCTGAGTGTCCACCAATGGTTAAGTGGATAAAGAAAATGTGTATGTGTACACCATGGAATACTAGACAGCCATAAAAAAGAATGAAATAATGTTCTTTTACAGCAACATGAATGAACCTGGAGGCCATTATCCTGAATTACTTCATAGTCATATTTTGGGGTGGCATATTCTGGTCTTTAACAATACAAGGAGGAAAATGCATGAGAAAAACAAAGAAATTTCTGGGCTTTGAGGAAGATTTGGAAATAATGATAAATCAAATATCTATTCATTTACTTTATAAGCATTTGTTGATCTCCTTGTGCCAGACAATAAACAAATAATTGCATTGCAGGGTTAATAAGCACGAAGCTTATATGCAAAGATCAGAGGCAGCCTAGAAGTAGGATTGAGAAAGTAGTGGGTTAGAATATGGAGAAATTGGTCAAGTGGGATTTGGGAATTATTCCATTAATTATTTAAAGAAGTTCTAGAATTTGTTAATTATGTTACACTTAACTTTGAAAAATATATTTGACCAATGCTTATATGGTGCTTAATTGCTGTGTGCCAGTCACTGTTCTAAGCATTCTATAATTGTTAGTTCAATTAACAATTCAATGGGATAGTATTGTTATCATTCCCATTTTATAGATGAGAAAACTGAGTCTCTAAAGGTTTAGAAGGTACGATTCAGGGCCGGGTGCGGTGGCTCACAACTGTAATCCCTTTGGGAGGCCAAGGCAGGAGGATCACCTGAGATCAGAAGTTCGAGACCAGCCTGGCCAACATTGTGAAACCCCATCTCCACTAAAAATATTAAAATTAGCCAGGCATGATGGCATGTGCCTATAGTGCCAGCTACTCAGGAGACTGAAGAAGGAGAATCGCTTGAACCCTGGAGGTGGAGG
>NC_045440.1:61102670-61134968 GCF_002776525.5 Piliocolobus tephrosceles
GAAAGAAAGAAAGAAAGAAAGAAAGAAAGAAAAGGGAGGGAGGGAGGAAGGAGAGAGAGGAAAGAAGGAAGGAAGGAAGGAAGGAAGGAAGGAAGGAAGGAAGGAAGGAAGGAGAGAGAGGAAGGAAGGAAGGAGAGAGAGGAAGAAAGGAAGGAAGGAAGGAAGAGAGAGAGAAAGTATGATTCAGGTGGCAGGTGGTAGAAACAGGATTTAAACCTAAACATTCTAGTATTAGGTTTCATGCTTTCACTGCTGTGTTATGCTGCTATAAGAGCTTGAGTTTTGGCCAGGCGCAGTGGCTCACGCCTGTAATCCCAGCACTTTGGGAGGCGGAGTCTGGCGGATCACGAGGTCAGGAGATCGAGACCATCCTGGCTAACACAGTGAAACCCTGTCTCTACTAAAAGAAAAATACAAAAAAATAGCCGGGCGTGGTGGCGGGCGCCTGTAGTCCCAGCTACTCGGGAGGCAGAGGCAGGAGAATGGTGTAAATCCGGGAGGCAGAGCTTGCTGTGAGCCAAGATGGCGCCACTGCACTCCAGCCTGGGCGACACTGCAAGGCTCTGTCTCAAAAAAAAAGAAAAAGAACTTGTTTTAACCTAACGTATTTCTAGGGAACTGCTTCTAGAACTTTAATATGCATGCAAATCCCTGAGGATCTTGTTAAAAAGCAGATTTGGTTTCAATAGTCTGACTTGGGGTCTGATGTCCTGCATTTCTAACAAGCTCCCAAGTGACACCTGGAACACCAGTGTTCCAGGAACCATACTTTGAGTTTCAAGGGTCTAGAATCTACTGTAGTTTTTTCTTTTTTAATAAAACATGCTCATTCATAGATTTTTCTCTCCACGTCTACTCCTGTGCTTCTGGGAAAATTATGCAAAACCTTCACATTCTCATCACCACCATGAGTACTTGCGGCTCTAACCAATACCCTCTAGCATCAGCATATATCTGTATTAAGAATGTGAACGGAGCAAGGGAGTGGAGTGAGGAAGATTGGTTGAGGTTAGGGAAAGCAGGAAGTCAAGAGAGAGGGGACAAAATCAGGAAAGCAGAAGAAAGAAAGAATTCTAGCAGCAGAAATACCCAACTCTTTTGGGAAAGCTGTGAGGCATGTGTGTATGTGTGTGTGTACATCTGCTTCTCAGTTGTTATTCCAAAACAGATTGTTCACTTCCATAAACAAAGTATTGTATACATACCTGTTTCTTAGTCCACTGAAAATGCTATTAATAACATCTATGAGGTCCTTGTGACTATCTCTGCATCATCACTGGGCATGTATTCATTTCTTCTATGTGGAATACTGAAACTTAAATTGCATTCTCCTTTGACTAAGAGAACTGACTTTTCCACAATGTCTGTTATTTTACAAACTGCAGTTGTTTGAAAGTTTGATAAATGATTCTATAGTATCCTCGTCTTGCCCATTAAATAGGCAGCCTCTCTGTTTCCTGGAGTAACACAAAACTTATCTCCGTTCTTTGCCTACAAATAACTTCCAAAGCCTTTGCAGAGAGGAAGGAGTCGCATTTCTTTTGAAGAATTTGAGTCATGGATCACTCTCTCTAAGAAGCCAGTATAGGCTGGTGGGTTATTTCACAATTTATGGCAAATTCCATAAATTTAAATCAAAGAAGATAGTCCCAGTTCAGAAAAGCATTTTGATCTAAAAAAAAATGCTGCTTTATATTTGCTCCATATGATATTGTGATAATATCATAGTAGCTAAGGCTCACAGGTGCTCACTTGGAGCCAGCCCTTGCTCTAAGCACTTTACACATATTAACTTCCTTGTGCCCAACCATCGCCAGGACTGTTGCCCACTTATTCCCAATTGTTTGGCATTCTAAAACAGCTAACCATTTCTAGTAATTCCAAATAGGGACACAGGTTCTTTGGTTCACAATTACAGTCATTATTATCCAATTTTTTTATGTGTAAATAGAGGCACAGAGAAGTGAAGCAAATTGCCCAAGATCACACAGCTGGTAAATTTGAGAGCCAGAACCTGAAACTGGAAAGTTGGGATCCAGAGCCAAACTCTTAAGCACCATGCTTTGTTGTTTCTCAAGAGTAAACTATGTCATGAAACTGGAAAAGAGTCCTTATCAAAAAGAGAAATGGTGGATCTCATTAATATGTAAGCTGTGCTTTCAAACCAACAAAGGTAAAATGTTTAATGAGTCAGCCAAGAGCTTTCCTAGTCAGCTGCAGGAAAATGCAGCCATTGATTTTGCAGACACAGTAAGAGCAAAAGTACCATGTGCCTGGCCTCAGCCTCTGCTCGGAAGGAAGGGAACTAGGAGGAAGACCAGAGTCAAGTGGAAAACTAGAGGAAGTGCCCCATCTCTGAGAAGCCTCGGCCAGGCACAGTGGCTCACACCTGTAATCCCAGCACTTTGGGAGGCCAAGGCGGGCAGACCACGAGGTCAGGAGTTCAAGAACAGCCTGGCCAACATAGTGAAACCCCGTCTCTACTAAAAATACAAAAAATTAGCTGGACATGGTGGCAGGCGCCTGTAATCCTAGCTACTCAGGAGGCTGAGGCAGGAGAATTGCTTGAACCCGGGAGGCAGAGGTTACAGCCAGCCAAGATTGTGCCACTGCATACCAGCCGGGGCGACAGTACGAGACTCTGTCTCAAAAAAAAAAAAAAAAAAAAGGCAGCCTCTATAAGACAGACAATAAGAGATGGGGATTTGAAACTATAAGACTTGGATATTATAGACAGTGAAGGAGGCAAGGTCTGCCCTGGGTAATTTGCCAGGATGAAGCCTTCCCTGCATGTAAATCCTCTGCCTCACTGTGGCCATTTCCCTCATAAACTCTTTTGAATTCCTCCCATGCTAGTAAACAGCAGGCTTTCAGGTAATATTGTTCAGAGACAGCTGGTTAAAGGATTTTGCTTTAGTCACATTTAGTCAGTGGGAGGTAGAGAGACCAAGCCATGAACTCAAAAGGGGATAAAAATAGTGCTCGTCTTAGCCATCTCTTGCTGTGCAATAAATGACTCCATGATATAGGGACTTAAACACATTCATTGTCTCACAGTTTCTGTGGGTCAAGAGTTTGGGTGCAGCTTGGATGTGCATCCCTGGCTCAGGGTCTCTCACCAAGGCTGTAGACAAAGTGTGGGCTTGGGCAAGGATTGATCTGCTTCCAAGTTGTTCACGAGCAACTGTCAGCAACCTTGGTCCTCGGTGACTTTTGCCGGGAGTCCTCAGTTCCTTTCCACATGGGTCTCTCCACAGCACCAGTATCCCTTAGAGAGAAAGTGGCGGGTGATGAGCACCAAGACAAATACTGAGTCTTTTTAGGCCTTAATCTTGGAAGAGTCATGCCATCACCTCTCCCCATTCTATTGGCTAGAAGCGACTCATAGAAGCTAGCCTACACTCAAGGGGCAAGGAGAGCACAAGGGTGTGGTTACCCTTGGGGCACCTTAGAGGCAAAGGAAAACAGAAGCAGTGGCAGAGATTTGATGAAGGAAAAGTCTCATCCAACAGTAAGATTATAATTTTTGATACAAAATCCCTTCTCTACATATCTAAGCCACAAGAAATATGTCAATTAAAGTATACAAGTATACCATAAAATGCAGGGGCATTTTTTCCTATGGCCACCATTTGTTGTCCAATATCTGCAAATGCTGGGCAATTTTCCTCCCTGGATGCACCACATGACAGTCAATATGCCAGGACAGGTGTCCTACTCTTAGGTGTGCTACTGGCATTTGGGGCACTTGTGTATACAGGGTGACCATTTATCATCCATATTGGACAGTTTTAGAGTGAAGGGATGCTCTAAAACTACCAGGATCACAGGCAAACCAAAATGTGTAGTCACCCTCCTTTAGGCCAAGCCAATCTTCAAGGAGTCCCTTCTTCCTGCCCTACTTCTTTTTGTCTTCTTCAGCCTCCATCTCACTCTGGTTGTTTTTCTTCCCTCATTTACTCCACTCTCTACTCTCTGTACTGACCTTTGTCAGATGGATAGATTGCAAAAATTTTCTCTCACTCTGTAGCTTGTCTTTTCACTCTGATGATAGTTTCTTTTGCTGTGCAGAAGAGCTTTAGTTTAATTAGACCCCATTTGTCAATTTTTACTTTTGTTGCAATTGCTTTTGGCGTTTTCATCATGAAATCTTTGTCTGTGCCTATGTCCTGAATGGTATTGCCTAGATTCTCCTTTAGGGTTTTTATAGTTTTGGGGTTTTACATTTAAGTCTTTAATCTATCTTAAGTTAATTTTTGCATAAGGTGTAAGGAAGGGGTCCAGTTTCAATTTTCTGCATATAGCTAGCCAGCTCTCCCAGCGCCATTTATTAAATAGAGAATCCTTTCCTCATTGCTTGTTTTTGTCAGGTTTGTCAAAGATCAGATAATTGTAGGTGTGTGGTCTTATTTCTGAGTTTTCTATTCAGTTCCATTGGTCTATGTGTCTGTCTTTGTACCAGTACCATGCGGTTTTGGTTACTGTAGCCTTGTAGTATAGTTTGAAGTCAGGTAGCATGATGCCTCCAGCTTTGTTCTTTTTGTGTAGGATATTCTTGGCTATTTGGGCTCTTTTTTGGTTTCAGGTGAATTTCAAAATAGTTTTTTTATAAATTGTGAAGAATGTCAATGGTAGTTTAATGGGAATAGCATTGAATCTAAAATTACTTTGGGTAGTATGGCCATTTTCACGATATTGATTCTTCCTATACATGAGCATGGAATGGAAAACAAAATGTTAAAAATATGTTTTAATTACCACAAATAGACATTAGCCAGATTGTTGTTAGACAGATGAAATTAAGGAAACTACATTCACAAACTGAGTTATTCATTAAAATAATGCTGCTGCTTCCTCATTAAAATAATTTGGTTCCCCATTTAGTTATTCTCTTGCCTTTCTTAGTAAATATCTGTTAACTCATTCTAAGAAAGTATGTATATGAACAGAAGAATATTTTCTTAAAACCAAAAAATAAATTTCTTACAATCTTAATAGCAATCATTTCTGGATCCTACACAGAGAAGCAACCCATATGGAAAATAACAGTTAAGGATTTTTAATGATCTAGAGAAACCATATGTCTTTTTAACTGTTTAGTCATTCAGGAAAGATGAGCACAAAACTGTATTTTCTCTTTTTTCTCAACCCATCTAAATTGAATTGGCAACAAATATGAAATGCATTTTTCAGAGCTATTACAGAGTGCATGTACGGTATTATCAAATACAGTCTAGGCTGCTATTAGTTTTGCAGCAAATAAATGTTTCTATCATACAGTCCTTATCAAGAAAATTAAATAAAAGGATTGATAACTGGCGGCTAATATTCTCTCATGAGCCAGCTTTTAAATAGGTCACATTGTTCTTCACTTCATTGGAAACTGAAAATAGCTGCTGTATCAGCAATGTTTGTGAAAAATAGCACATTATCTGGAACTGTCTGGGGAGGGGGAGAGTGTATTTCTTTATGAATTAAACATCTAGTAGAACCATAAAGTTTTAAAATCTGACAGGGGCCTTATAGCTCATATATTTAAGCCCTTCATTTTCAATCTGAGGAAGCAGACATCCAGAAATATTAAGGGACCAAGTAAAACAACTACTTAGTATCAGAATTATGAGTTCAGTAGTTAAAATCTCTATTTCAACTTAAGTACATTTCCTACATTTTTTTCTGAATAAAGACAGTGGGGTAAAAAAGCATTTACCTTTAAATTTTTTCTGTAGTAAGTATCCTTTATAAGTTTTCAGATTTTATCCCTTGATGAGTCTTAACTGTAATAAAAGTCAATGAATCAAAAACAGAGAAAAATAAGACAGATAAACAATTTTTATCAGATAAACTTTTCTCCCTACTGTCTTTTAAGAGACAGAGAAAGGAATCAGGGAAGGATTCTCTCTACCTGCTCGAAAGGGGACAATATTAGCCTCACTGTTACTGCTTTCCCAGAACCGACAGTCAAGCACACCCAGCCAAAAGCCAGGCTGCAAGAAAGACTTTTGAACAAGATCAGATTTTTTTTTTAGTACCAAATTGTCTTTGACCTCTCGGCCACTCATCATTTACTAAATATGTTACAGGTTGTATGTTGTGTAGTTCGGGCTTGAAGAGGGTTGAAAGTGAAAGTTTTGCGTCCAGAACACATTAAATCAAGCACCAATTTAGAACAACCTTTTTCCTGTCTCCTGCTTGCTGCTAAGGGCCATTTTGAAAAACAAGAAAATGAACAGCTGGAAGGCTAAGCAATTAGTATTTTTTTTCTTTGTACTTGATCTCCTACATCTCAGCTGAAGGACATACAGGGAGACTCTGCGCTCTGCTAAATTAGTAGCTAGTGAAAGTCCCTTGATAAATTAAAAAGAAATGAATTAATATCAGTGCTTTGCAAGGTGAGGCCTGAAGCACCTCTCTGGCAGAGATAGCTTAGGATGACCCAGTTATGATGATAATGAAGGGCTGGATAGGATGATAGTCCCAACAGAATTTAAAAGAATAGAAGACTGTGTAGAAATGGTAACCCACTTATAAACAACAGGTAATATTTATTGAGCACTAACTGTCTAGCAGACAATGTGCTAAGCTATCTTCAAACATTATCTCATTGCTCATAGCAACCGTAAGAGATAGGTTCGATTAAATAGTAGCTAAGTAGTAGCATCAGGGATTTTCATCCACTGCAGTCTCACTCCAGAGCTCACACTTTTCACTGCTATGCTACCGTTTTGATAAGAAAGACATTTATCAGGCCGGTTGCGGTGGCGCATATCTGTAATCCCAGCAGTTTGGGAGGCAGAAGCCCGTGGATCACTTGAGGTCAGGAGTTCAAGCCCAGCCTGGTCAACGTGGCACAACCCTGTCTCTACCAAAAATACAAAAAAAAAATTATCCAGGCATGTAGTCCCAGCTACTTGTGAGGTTGAGGCACAAGAATTACTTGAGCCAGGGAGATAGAGGCCGCAGTGAGCCGAGTTCGCACCACTACACTCCAGCCTGGGTGACGGAGTGAGACTTCACCTTAAAAAAAAAAAAGAAAAAGAAAAAGACACTTATCAGGTTATGACGTGTTCAAGGGTTTGTAATTATGAACAAAATCATTTAAAGACCACAGTCAAAGAGCTACAATGACTCCAAAGGTGTGAAGGAGAAGGCTCACAAAAATGGACTAAGACACAGAGAGATGAAAGTAGAACAGCCTATGCAAGGCTGGAGGGATGATTTCGTCAAATGGTTTATGAGAGGAGAAAGCAACAGCAATACTCGGCATTTCATTATCATCAGAGACAGGAGAGAGTAAATATTTCTTTTCCCCAATGGCCCTAATTTCAGGAAAGTAAGTAGAATGAAATAAATTCACACGGCCGACTCTCACTGCATATCAACTTCATTGCTCTGGCATTAGAAAATGCAAGATGAGATTAAGAAGGTCTTAATCAGGTCTTAAGAAAAGGAAGGCTGTGGGACTTTCCTTCCAGAATTCAGACTATGTGTTTGAGCATGGAAAATCCCCACTCTGGATTTCTGTCTTCTCACTAGAGTGAAGATGCCTGGCCTTTTGGTTTCTAAGAAGGTTCTGAAGATATGATGATGTAGCTGGGAAAACGGTGAACAAACATTAGGAACAAACCACTGCCTGAAGTTAAAATGAACCAAATTTCAACCTCAAAAGAAAAAAGTCATCTATTTTATTTACATGAAAAGGACTATTTCAGAGAAAAGTAACAGCCTTTTCCCTCAGTTTGTGTTATTGGTGTTGTTTAATTTTTGGTTTGCACATCTGAGGAGTTCTAAGATTTCATTTCATTTTGTGTAAACAGTTTCCAAACTTGGGTAACAGGGTTTCACTGTGGTGGAAAAGGTGGAACTCCCCACACACATACCATTCATTTGAAGTATTCCCAAGTTCCACTTTCCTCTGCAGAGCAGCTATTTAATTTGTGCAGTGGTGTTTACACTAAAACATTTTGTCAACACTCGTACCAAATACTGAGAGTTTTATTACAAATTACAAAATTAGAAGCCCACAGGTACAGGCTTTACACATTTCCAACTTATTTAGTTCAGCATATGATAGTTTTCAGTTTGCTCCAGTTCTTTATTTTTATAGGTTTAGAAATAGAAATATATGTTGGATTACAAGGTGTTTTCCAGTGATCCTTTGTTAAGGGAAAAATTACAACATTGGAAATAGATCCTGTGTTCATTTGTGTACATTTCTTTAATCATGCATTGTGGCTTTTGCTGACCTAGGAGAGGCCACATGCCTACAAAAGTTCCATCTCTACTACATAACAGTCAGGTAGTCTTCCAGGGCATTCCTTAAGTCATTAATCACATTGCCTGAACTGAACTGAAGTTATAGAATTATATTGGACAACAATATTATTATTTCATTTCTAAAACCACTTAGCAGATTGGAAATATTTATTAATAATTATGGTTTGACCCAAATGAAATATAATTACTAATTTAAACATATGAACTGTAGCAGGATAAAGCCACAACAAATATGGATTAAATGCATTCCATGGGTCAGGAGCTCTACAGATGATCTGGACTCTGGATACAGTGGCTCTTAAGATACTCCTAGAACAACCGCCCCTTCCAGAGTTCATAGTGCAGAGAGGGGAATGGCCATTAAGCCCCCAGTGGCAGAGATCTGTGTTAAATGGGTCATCCAGGGACCCAATAAGGGAGATACAGAAAAACAAGTACTGTATGATCTCACTTATGCGTGGAATCTAAAAAAATGAGTTCACAGAAGCAGAGAGCAGAAGGGTGGTTACCAGGGGCTGGAGGGAGGGAAAATAGGGAGATGTTGGCCAAGGGGCACAAAATTTCAGTTATAAAATGAATAAATTCTGCAGATCTAATGTACAGCATAGTGATTATAGTTAATAATTATGTTTTGTATACTTGAAATTTGCTACAAGAGTAGATCTGAAATGTTCTCACCACACACACACACACAGGTAACTATATATGGTGATGGCCATGTTCATTAGCTTGATTGTGGTAATCATTTCATAATGTATACATATATCAAAACATTACATTATACATCTTATATATATGCAATTTTTATTGTGAAAAAATAATTTAAAAAATGAAGTTTGTGAGGAAGAGGAAAAAAGTGTTGTAATGCAAGAAGCACAGGCATGCACAGGCTGTGTGTATAGTGAGGGGGAAGAAGACTCTTAACAGAGAGCTGGAAGAAAGGGAAGGGGGTCCCTGCCTTCACTTGTGATCTGGAGAAGGATTCATGTGTATCACATAGATGTTGGTAACACAACTGAAAATGGCTAAGTTCTGTGTGCTTTGATCACAGTTGTGAGAATCAAAGAAAGTTTCTTCTAGGAAGTGATAATTTGAACTAGACCTTAAGAATGGACAGGATTTCCAATAGAGCACAGACTCAGAAACAAGGAGTGCTTAGGGCACAGCAGGTAGCACTGTTAGAGAGCAGAGCACCTGCGGAGCGATGCAGCTGCCAGGGCAGGTGTGCTTGATTTTCAGTAGGTATCAGTATTATAGCAAAGGTACAAGTTCCTCATATGACTTAGCTATTTTAACCCATGAGTTATTAATTAACCCATTACAAATGTACATTCTTATGTTTTCTCAGTTACGGTATTGGTCTTTCATATGGCTTCTGTATAAGATCACTTTATTTTTTTTCTCTCAAACATACTGGTCTTTTTGAAAAATGTACATCCTGTAAGACTTCAACACATTTATATGAGATACTGTGAATCGATAAAGGTCATGTTAATGTTTTCCTATAATGTTGAATACATTTTTATTTAAAAGCTGGGGGAAGTGGAGTTTTAAAAAAAGCTCACTTCTCACCATTGGCACTTTATGTGAGCCCACTACACTTTGCTTTCTTGTAAGAGATTTCTGTAATGCTTTTTGAGTGCTATTAAAACTGACCTCTTCGATAAATGTCAACTTGCTGTCTAAAGGCAACCAAAAGAATTTAAGTCAAATTATATTTCTACTAAAGCTGAGTTTGGTCAGCTTGACTAGTGGAAAGTTTTCTTTTAGAATTCTAAGTATTGTGATAATATTGCAAAGTGAATACTCTCTCAGATTTTTCAAGAAGCTGTTCTAAGAGTGAATCTGTGGCCTCATGTTGTAAATCAGGGAGTAAGTCCCCCTTGTGGGGTATTTAAGGATCTCTCCAACTCTGGAGATCTCTCCAGTCTCCGACTTGGGAAATTACACTCAGAAAACGTGAAATAAAAAGATTTGTTCTACTCATAGGTCATAGAGAGAGACACAGGCCACACCACGCCATGCAGGGGGCCATGTGGAAGAAGTACTAAGCTAGCGTTCCACGAAGCAAGTGGGGGCACAAGAGAGTCAGCCCCCATGAGCGAATGCCTTTACTGGGGGTCCTGGTGCAGTACACAAGCAAGAGGCATGAGGGAGTGTTATTGGTGCTTTTAAATGTCAGTAAGTCACAGTCAGAGGAGAACAAGAAGAGGAACTTGTAGCTGAACCAACCTTATCACACTAGTGCACCTGGGCCCTGGGCAGCGTGCTCATGGCCTGTGTGATACTGAGGCATCAGGAAAATATGAAGTTTTTAAAATTTACAATACAGGCCTCTTTGGTATAGACTGAAGCCAGCAGCAGGGCAGGGGTGGGGAAGAAGTGGACCAGGACAGGGAGATGCACCCTGGAGAAGATGGGAGCTCTCACAGTGTTCTCTGAAGCTGGCAATTTAGATGGTGGCAGTTAAATGGGCTTGGTGAGTGGGAGTCCAGGTTGTGGGGCCCCATGCATGGCCTCCATGGCCACTGTATTCATGGGCTCATGGAGTCAGCTCTAGAGGTAGTGAAGGGTAGGGGCAGGCTGATGTCAATAGGCCGGGTCATTCTGTCTCCTCAGTCATTCAGTGCCTCTTCCATGGACACTCTTGTGAGTGTTAACATGGCATAAAAATCTTCACTTTCAGGCCCACTCCTTCTATCCATCCACATGCATCTATGATCTTCCAGTACTTCCCATGATTGTCATTATTTTCTAACTGTGGGCTGTATCTTTCTTCATTATAAAGTGGGTGACCAAGGGTGCTGCCAGAACCTCTGTCCATTAAGAGATTTCCTCTCGCCACACTCTGCAAGCCACCTTTGAATGAGGCTGCAGCCCTCATGCACTTTCCATCTGCACCCACAGAGCAAGCCTACCTGCTATAAAGCAAATGTGGGTTTTTCCTTCCTCCTGTAGGATCCTCTACATAGCTGGCATCATATGCAAAAGGAGGGCTGTGCTGCAGGTGCCTTGGGGTCTGGGCAGACTGACTGTTGGCTTGTGTCCACTAGTGCTGCTCTTATTCAATCCTGGATGTACTCCTCTAAACCAAATTAAAGATAAAAACACATGAAATAGGCTAGGCATGGTGGAGCACACCTGCCTATAGTCCACACTACTCATAAGGCTGAGGTGGGAGGATTGCTTGGGTCCAAGAGTGTGAGACGGCAGTGTGCACAATCATGCCCGTGAATAACCTCTGCACTCCAACCTGGGCAACATAGCGAGACTCCATCTCTAAAACACACACGTGCACACACACACACACACACACAAAATTCTCCCAAGTTCTTATTAGACCCAAATGTTTGCTACTCATTACCAAAGAGATAAGATTTTCTTTTTAATAAAAAGAAAAATGGCTGAGCATGGTGGCTCATGCCTGTAATCCAAGCACTTTGGGAGGCTGAGGCAGGTGAATCACTTGAGGTCTGGAGTTCAAGACCAGCCTGGTCAACATGGTGAAACCCTGTTTCTGCTAAAAAAAAAAAAAAAAAATTAGCTGGGCATGCTGGCAGGTGCCTGTGATCCCAGCTACTCGGAAGGCTGAGGCAGGAGAATCACTTGATCACTTGAACCCTGGAGGCAGAAGTTGCAGTAAGCCGGGATTGTGTCACTGCATTCCAGCCTGGGCGACAGAACCAGACTCCAAAAAAAAAAAAAAGAAAGAAAGAAAGACACATAAAATAAAAGATACATCTGATGAAATTAGCCTAGAAAAGCTCCTGTTTATTGCATACAATCTCTTTACTTTTCTTTTTTTTTTCTTGAGATGGAGTCTTGCTCTGTTGCCCAGGTTGGAGCGCAATGGCGCGATCTCAGCTCACTGCAACTTCCACCTCCCAGGTTCAAGCAATTCTCCTGCCTCAGCCTCCCGAGTAGCTGGGATAATAGGCACCTGCCACCATGTCCAGCTAATTTTTGTATTTTTAGTAGAGATGGGATTTTGCCATGCTAGCCAGGCTGGTCTCAAACTCCTGACCTCATAATCTGTCCACCTCAGCCTCTCAAAGTGCTGGGATTACAGGTGTGAACCACCACGCCCAGCCTATTGCATACAATCTCTTTCATTTTTCCTTGCCTCTTACGAGTAGACATTTGTGCCTATAAAGAAATCTGAATTCTAACAGAACAGTAAGTGCTGGAGTGTACATGGAGGAACTGATAACATTAATCTTGTTGATCACTTCTAAAATCCTATGTGCTTGACTACTGACTAAGAATTATAGCCAATTAAATTTAAGCACACATATTTGTCCCTAGTTCAAAAAGAAAACAATGAGCTATGGAAACATTTCCAGTATAATCAAGCATAAATTTGCTGAAATGAACTATGTAGAATTTTTTTAACAATGCAAAAACAGAGTCGGTGATTTTAATAGCAATCAAATCTTTACAGCTTCTAAATTCTGCTCCTGTAATTGTAGGAGAGTGGATGAAGTATACAGAACTATAAATGAAAAGGGAATGAATCTTCCATCAACCACCTGGCTGTTCACATTGACAATCTGATTAATTGACAATACCTTTGCCCAAACAAAAACAATGGTATTGTAGAGAGACATATTCTTCTAGTCTTCATTCTGACGTTTCCCACATGCCTCTTACCACCAAAGTAAATACACATCTCTACAAGCATATATATACATATCACAATGGCACAGAAACATACACTGGAAATAAATTACATTTCTGCTAAGGGTGTCCTCTTTCTTGTGCTCCTTCTTCTAAATATTCCCAGAAGAGGTAACATACACTATTATCATCTCACTGAAAATTTGTTTATCTTATCTTCTGTGACCCAGGTTGTGAGAGAGGAAGTGGGAACAACAGAAAGTGTCCAAGAAGAGGAAGTAGTGGCCTCAAAGACAAACAGCCTACTGCTTTTTCCAGCCCTGACAACAAGATTTAAATTGCTCACTAATGCATAAGTGAATGCTTTAGCATAATAAAATAGTGATATGCTTTAGCATAATCACAATCCCCAAAGTGAATTTTATTTGTTGCCACTACCAGCTACTCAGAAGGCAAGAAAGCACCCAATTCTTGTCTTTGTGACAAATTTGGGTATGCATAAACTATTTATGCATAAACTATTTATGAATTTTATTTGTTGCCACTACCAGCTACTCAGAAGACAAGAAAGCACCCAATTCTTGTCTTTGTGACAAATTTGGGTATGCATAAACTAAGAATGTGTACAATAAAAGTTTCCTTGATGAAAAGGGAGAATGTTATCACTATCTGCTATCAGATTTTTTCAGGCCCCAAAAAAGAAATTTTGATGTGACATATAAACCATATGTAATGCTTTCCTGGATCTAATGCAATTCACATGCACACCATGGAAGAGGCAGTTGAGTGGGCCTGGCTGCTAGATGTAAGCAACACATATCCCCTCCTATGAATTTATTCATAATTTCTCTCTAAGTGGGAAGACTGATATGGTGGTGGTTGTTTTTCTTCAGGCATAATGGTTAAAAGTTAATCAATGGTATCAGTTATTGATGACACAATGATCATCTTTCCAAGAGATGAAAATAAATAGATGAAAACAGACATCTGCAGCTCCAGATACAGACTAGCTGTACTAAATGATTCTATTTCATCACTAAGGAGGATTTGTCCAATGGGGCTGTACCCTGTGGCAACCATTTCTGCAAGAGTCACTTTTTAATAAGTACTCCAAGCTCCAGATTGAGTAATGTTTGGGAATTTGGCCAGTTAATGGACAGGTGGCAGATTCTGATTTTAAAATAAGGTGTTCAAAAGTCACTATCCCATTACAGCAGGCATTCCAGGCAAGTTTAAGTATACACCTCATGTCAGGATGATCCGGAACTTGCTGTGGGAAGAAATGGGTCCCTTAAGGCAGCTGCCCACTGAGCTCTCCCACCCCAAATCTGGTTTTAATTTCCCCTTATATTTCTGCCATCAACATTTTAAAATTTTAAGAGGTGGTGATTTCACTTCTAAAACACTGTCCTTGAAGTATATTTCTTTGGGCCTCACACTGCCTGTCCACCATACCACTAGTGTTTGCTGATATACAGGAAATTCAGTTCAAGAGTAAAAGATTTTTGGATGCTAACCAATATTTATACTGCAACTGGGTATAAGTTTTTCAAAGGCCTCAAGTGTATGCATATTGTTGACCTAACAATTCGATTTTCAACAATTTTTCCAAAGAAAATAACAGAGAAAATTTATTCAAGGATTTTGCTATAAAAATTCTTATGATAAAGTTGTATAATGTCAAAAAAAGCAAGCAATGTAAATATGCACCTATATGAAATTCCTAAATAATTTATGATTAGCCCATACAGTAGAATATTTTGTTGTCACTTAAATAGTATTAGCTAAATCTTTAAAAATGGAAAAATATTTATAGTCTAATATTAAGTTTAAAAAGAGCTTAGAATGCTACATTATGTTACTATATAAATTAAAGGGGAGAAAAGGCTGAAAGGACACACCCAAATGCTAAGAAGGATTATACATGAGTGATGGAACTGACAAATACCTTTTATAATCTCCTTGTTTTTCTGTGTTTCTCACAAATAGTCTATAATGAATATGAATTAATTTTATATTTAGAAAAAAAGTAATTTCTAAAACATGAAGTAAATTGGGGAGTGCAGATGTTAGTTGCTGGAAGCTCAGAGCTCCAGGAAAGCAAAGGCTTGCAAATTAAGGTGTCTGTGCCAGACTTAGTAAACCGTTAGGTGGAAATGTGTGCTGTTGCTAAAATGTTTGTGCTTTTAACAAAATGTAATTGTTCGACTACCTGAAGTGATTGCAAACAGACATGTTTTTTCCCAGGAAGTTGTGGATGATGAGTATTTAATGATGCTGATGAGTTGAAGTGAAGTGCACTGATGTCATAGAAGCAGGGAGTAGAATGGTGGTTACCAGAGGATGCAGAGGGAAGCGGGTAATGGTGAGAGATTGGTCAAGGGATGCAAAGCTCCAGTTAGATAGAAAGAGTAAGTTCTGGTAGTCTATTGCACAGCATTATGACTAGAGTTTGCAGTAATGTATTGTACGTCCTCATCACAAATAAATTTATCGCTGTTTAGGGTGATCAGTATGCTAATTACCCTGATTTGATCATTACACAATTTACATATATATTGAAACATCGCATTGTAATACATAAATATATACAATGATCATGTGTGATATGGTTTGGCTGTGTCCCCAACCAAATCTCATCTTGAATTGTAGTTCCCATAATCCCTACATGTCATGGGAGGGACCTGTGGAGATAATTGAATCATGAGGAGGGTTTCTCCTTACATCTGTTCTGGTGACAGTGAGTTAGTTCTCGTGAGATCTGATGGTTTTATAAGAGGCTTTCCCCATCCCTTGCTCTGCACTTCTCCTTGCTGCTGCCATCTGAAGAAGGATGTGTTTGCTTCCCCTTCCATGATGATTGCAAGCTTTCTGAGGTCTCCCCAGCCCATGGAACTATGAGTAAATTAAACTTCTTTCCTTTAGAAATTACCTAATCTTGGGTATGTCTTTATTAGCAGTGTGAGAATGAACTAATATAGTAAATTAGTCCGGGGGTTGTACCCAGCAAAGCCACAGGGGCGGAGCTGCCTCAGGCCATGGGAGCCTACTTTTTGCATCAGCACACCCTAGATATGAGACATAGAGTCAAAGGAGATCATTTCGGAACTTTAAGGTTTAATAACTGCCCTATTGGATTTCGGACTTGCATGGAGCCTGTAGCCCCATTGTTTTGGCCAATTTCTCTTATTTAGAATGGGTGTATTTACCCAATACCTATACCCCCATTGTATCTAGAAACTGACTAACTTGCTTTTGATATTACAGCCTCATAGGTAGAAGGAATTGGCCTTATGTTAGATGAGACTTTGGACGTGGACTTTTGGGTTAGTGCTGGAATGAGTTGACTTTGGGGGACTGTCGGAAGGGCATGATTGTATTTTGAATTGTGAGGATGTGAGATTTGCGAGGGGCCAGGGGGAGAATTGTATTGTTTGGCTGCATCCCCACCCAAATCTCATCTTGAATTATAGTTCCCATAATCCCCACGTGTCGCAGGAGGGACCCAGTGGAGATAATTGAGTGATGGGGGTGGTTTCCTCCATCCTGTTCTCATGGTAGTGAGTTAGTTCTCATGAGATCTGATGGTTTTATAAGGGGCCTTCCCCCACCTATCACTCTGCACTTCTCCTTGCTGCCACCATGTGAAGAAAGACATGTTTGATTCCCCTTCCAGCATCATTGTAAGTTTCCTGAGGCTTTCTCAGCCCTGTGGAACTGTGAGTCAATTAAACCCCTTTCCCTTATAATTTATCCAGTCTATGGTACGTCTTCATTAGCAGCGTGAGAATGGACTAATATAATGTACCAATCATAAATCTTTAAAATGTTGGCCAAAGATAAAATGTAGACAATAACACTAAGTTTGAAGGTGCTGTGCTCAGAATTACTGGGGATAAGAACAAAGGTTGACAATTCCTTTGACCCCGTATGAGGACTGACTTTTCCTCTGCCCGCACCACCATACTGCCCATACTTCCAGCTGCTCTAGGCACACATGGCCTGTCGACCAGGATGAGTAGACAACACACAGCCGAGAAGTCCCAGTGCCCAAGACTAGGCTGTTTTGTCAAGCCATCTCCAATTCCTATGCACCAGTGATGGTAGCCAGGAAATGAGAACTTTCAAACTCAAAGTGGAAGAAACATTCCTCACAATTTGAATGGCTGAAATGAAAATATCAACAACAGGAGAGCACAGCAAGGAACAAAGGGACAATTGTAAGCAGTGGAGGATTGAGGTCCTTAAGCTGAACTGAAATGGGGTCCACTTAGATTCAGAAAGCCTTCAGACATGTGAGCCAGGTCTCGGCTTCCTCATCTATGAAGTGGAGATGATGGTTGATTCTCCTTATTCATGGTAGTTACACTCTAAAGTGACTGCAAACACTGAATTTGTGAATAGTGAGCCAGTGCTTTTATGGGAAATATGGGGTTAGATCCCTGCCAGCCCCTGGTCACATTTCCATCAACTGATCAATACATAATCTTTTTTGTAATGTGTGTTTCTGTTTAAATACAGCATATTGAATCCCTAACAGAGACATTTAACCCTTACTCAGAAGTAAATAGTGCTATTTCCTCAATAAAATATTGCTGATTAGCTAACATTGAACAGCTGCCAGCACTACAACTCCTGCCTGAAGGAAGTTTATCTAACACATGCATTTTCTCCATAAGGTACCTCACAGCCTCTTGTGTTTAGGAACACCAGACGGCACTTCAGCACTAGCTTTGGGGGTCATCTCAAACAGCAAAATCACCAGTATTGACGCTGGGGTTAAAAATCCATTTTTGCAAATATGTAAATTTGCAAACACAGAAGTGATGAATAGTGAAGATTGACTGTAATAACAATACAAGCTGTGGAGATTAATGAAATAATGCGTGTCAAACATTTAACAGCATATGGAACATATGTACCAAATATGTGTTGAACAAATAACTGTTTTTGCCAAATATTTGAAGCCACTATTAAGGTGTTAAGTATATAACTATGAATATTACCATATACTGTAAAAAGGTACTCTAGAAAGAAGACTACAAAAACAGTCTAATGTTAAAATTACCTGATAAACAGGTACAGTTTTTTTGCCACAAATTTTTAAAAATCACTTAAAAAAAAAAAAAAAAACACACTTAAAATGAAGCTACGTACATGTTTTTCATACCAAGTTAGTTGAGTTAAAATTAAGACCCTTGGGAAATCTGGAAGTAGGTAGGAATGAGGAGCAAATTAATTGTTTTGCAATAAAACCTGCTCTCCAATCCTCCAATCCCTAACAGAGACAATTAACCCTCACTCAGAAGTAAATAGTGCCACTTCCTCAATAAAATATTAACAGGATTCAGTAAAGGATGTTTCAGTGTATTTTTTTCTTTTACTTTAACAACCACCTTGTTTGGCATTTATTTTTACTTTGTTGTAATAGCAAACACAGGGGATTCCCTTTATTTAGCATAAGATTTCCTTGCCAGAAAGTAAGTATTTGATGATTATATAAGGAGTTATAAAAACAATTTCCTGGGAGATGTCTCCACAAAGATATTTACCTGCTTGAGCCAATGGATTGAGATGATTTGGAAACCAAACTTCATTGTCTCAACTGCCAAACCCACTCTTCCTGCATTTCTGGTTTCTGTGATGGATCACCATTCTTGCAGTTGCCCAGGCTTGTACCTTTGGGTTCACCTTTTACTTCTTCCTCTTTATTGCCACATGCCAAACTCATTCAACTTCTTTATCCTGAGGCTACATTACAGCATGCATTATGTCCATCCCCATCTCTCCATTCCCATTGCCCTTGTCCTAGTTGAAGTTCTCAATTCTTACTGCCAGAGCCGAGACAATAACTTTGTAATGACCCTTCCATCTTCTCCCCTACACCAGCATACCCATGGTTACCAAATTCATTTTTATAAGGAATTATTTTATTATCACCATGGGATGACACAGCAAGAAGGCCCTCCCCAGATGCCAGCCTCTCAAACTTCGACTTCCCAAGCTCCAGAACTGTGAGCCAATAAATTTATGTTTATTAGAAATTCCTAGTCTCAGATACTCTGTTATAGCAACCCAAAATAGACTAAGACTACCCCTCAAACATGGCGCTCCCTATCTAAATCCTTTCCACATCTTGTTCTTTTCTATGGAACATATTGTCCACCAGGCAACAGTTGGAGTTTCAGTTCTTCAGCATGCACAGGGCCACCTTGCCTTGAAGCACTTCAGATCTCCATATGGTAGTCATATAATGGTTCTCTCTTGGAATGAAGATGATTTTTTTTTGCCACATTGTGTATTTACTCATGAACTCTTTCATCAGAAATGCTGCAGTTTTGTAACTGCTGTTTTTAGAGTCAAAACATAATCTTCCATTTTATCTAAAATATTCCCCTTCTACGGGTAAAAGAAATGTCTTTTTAAAAAGTAAGGGGTATTGTTCTCCAGTCCCAATATACAAAATGATATCCCAAAGAAAAAAATGCTGAAAGGTGGTTACTAAGAAAAGGCCCTCAGTTTTTCTTTCCCAGAACACGCTTGAGGTATATTTGACATCTGTCCAGCTCAAATTTCATTCCTTTTGAATGCCTCAGTTCCCATATTCCTTTCACAATGTAGACAAAAATCTCCATTTACCCTGTTGAAGAACTCTCACACTAAAATCCTATATCACGACAAAGCAAGGTTATGAGCGTGGCTCACAGCATGCACTGTGACCTCTGAAGCAAAGGTGACTATGGGGGCCTGGATTAGGAAAGATGTCAGGGAGGAGGGGGCATTTGAGTTAGGCCTGAAACAAGCATTAGCAGTGGAGTACCCAGAGTCGCAGTGAAGGAAAATGTAAGCAGGAGGGATGTCCAGGAGAGGAACAAAGTCAAGATTTCTGGATGCAATGACAGAGAGCTGCAAGATGTTGTTTTGGCCTGGCCCATGCTTCATGAAAGAAAATTGTGAGACATTTGCTATAAAGGAGGATTGTAGACTGGCCCGTGAGGACTCTCACTGCCAAGAAAAGGAGAGGCAGTACTTTATTCTGTGGGCAATGGGGAGCCAATGAAGGACAAAATAGCCAGCATAAAAAATAACCTAACAGATCTGACAGAGCTGAATAACACAATGCAAGAATTTCACAGTGCAATCACAAGTATTAACAGCAGAACAAACCAAGCTGAGGAAAGAATCTCAGAACTTCAACACTGGCTCTCTGAAATAAGACAGTCAGAAAAACATAAAGAAAAAATAATTTAAAAAGAATGAACAAAACCTCGAAGAAGTATGGGATTATGTAAAGAGGACAAATTTCAGAATCATTGGTATCCCTGAAAGGGAGGGGGAGGAAGCAAACAACTTAGAAAACATATTTCAGAATATTGTCCATGAAAACTTCCCCAACCTTGATAGAGAGGCCAACAGTCAAATTCAGGAAATGCAGAGAACTCTTGGAAGATTCTACACAAGAAAATCAGCCCCAAACACATAATTGTCAGGTTTTCCAAGGTTGAAATGAAAGAATGTTAAAGGCAGCTAAGGAGAAAGGGCAGATCACCTACAAAGGAAACCCCATGAAGCTAACAGTGAACCTCTCAGCTGAAACTCTATGAGTCAGAAGAGATTGGGGGCATATATTCAACATTCTTAAAAAAAAATCTTCAGTCAAGAATTTCATATCCAACCAAACTAAGCTTCCTAAGCAAAGGAGAAATAAGATCATTTTCAGATAAACAAATGTCAAGGGAGTTCGTTACCACCAGACCTGCCTTACAAGCTATCTTGAAAGGAGTGTTAAATATAAAAAGGAAAGACCACTACCAGTTAATACAAAAACACACTTAAACACACGAACCAGCCTCACTATAAAGGAACCACACAAATGAGCCAACACAAACAGTTAACAGCACACTGACAGGATCAAATCCACATATATCAATACTAATCTTGAAATCTTGAAAGTAAGTGAGCTAAATGCCCCCACTTAAAAGGCACAGAGTGGCAACTTGGGTAAAAATGCAAAATCCGTGTTAGCCAGGATGGTCTTGATCTCCCGACCTCGTGATCCGCCCGTCTCGGCCTCCCAAAGTGCTGGGATTACAGGCTTGAGCCACCGCGGCCAGTGAAACCCCGTCTCTACTAAAAAATACAAAAAATTAGCCGGGCTAGGTGGCGGGCGCCTGTAGTCCCAGCTACTCGGGAGGCTGAGGCAGGAGAATGGCCTAAACCCGGGAGGCGGAGCTTGCAGCGAGCTGAGATCCGGCCACTGCACTCCAGCCTGGGCCACAGAGCAAGACTCCGTCTCAAAAAAAAAAAAGCAAAATCCAATGGTACACTGTCTTCAGGAGATCCTTCTCACACATAATGACACCCATAGACTCAAAATAAAGGGACAGAGGAAAATCTACAGAGCAAACAAAAAACAGAAAAAAGCAGGGTTGCAATCCTAATTTCAGACAAAACAGAGTTGATTTTCTGAAAAAAATTAATAAGCTAGATAGACCACTAGCTAAACTAATAAAAAAGCACAGACAGAAGATCCAAAAAATCACAATTAGAAATGATGAAGAAAATGCTACCACTGATCTCACAGAAATTAAAAAAAAAATCAGAAACCACTATGAACACTTCTATGCACACAAACTAGAAAATCTAGAAGAGATGGATACTTGGACACATACACTCTCCCAAGACTGAACCGGGAAGAAATTGATTCCCTGAACAGACCAATAATGAGCTCTGAAACTGAATCAGTAATAGATGATAGTCTCACAACCAATAAAATCTCAGGACTTGATGGAATCACAGCCAAATCCAATCAGATGTATAAAGAAGAGGTGGTACCATTCCTGCTGAAACTACTCCAAAAAATTGAAAACGAGAGACTTCTCCCCAGCTAGTTCTATGAGGCCAACATCATCCTGATACCAAGACCTGGCAGAGAACAACAACAAAAAAAAAACTTCAGGCCAATGTCTTTGGTGAACACTGATGCAAAATCCTCAACAAAATACTTGCAAACTGAATCAGCGGCGCATCAAAAAGCCAATCCACCACAATCAAGTAGGCTTCATCACCAGGATGCAAGATTGGTTCAACACATGCAAATCAGTAAATGTGATTCATCACATAAACAGAAATAAAGATAAAAACTACATGATTATCTTAATAGAAGCAGAAAATGCTTTTGATAAAATTCAACACTGCTTCATGTTAAAAAATCTGAATAAACTAAGTATTGAAGGAACATATCTCTAAATATTAAGAGCCATCTATGACAAACCTACAGCCAACATTATATTGAATGAGCAAAAGCTGGAAACATTCACCTTCAAAACTGGCACAAGTTTATGAGGCTGAGGCGGGCAGATCACCTGAGGTAAGGAGTTCAAGACCAGCCTGGCCAACATGGCGAAATCCTGTCTTTACTAAAAATACAAAAATTAGCTGGGTATGGTGGCACATGCCTGTAATCCCAGCTACTCAGGAGGCTGAGGCAGGAGAATTACGTGAACCCCGGAGGCGGAGGTTGCAGCAAGCCGAGATCATGCCATTGCACTCCAGCCTGGGCAACAAGAGTGAAATTCTGTCTGAGAAACAAAAAACAAACAACAAAATTAGCACAAAAAAGGATACCCTTTTTCACCATTCCTATTCAACAGAGTATTGAAAGTCCTAGCCAGAGCAATCAGGCAAGAGAAAGAAATAAAGGGCATCCAAATAGGAAGAGTGGAAGTCAAACTATCTCTATTTGCAGAGATGATTCTATATCTAGAAAAGTCCACAGTCTTGGTCCAAAAGCTCCCTTAGCTGATAAACTGTAGCAAAGTTTCAGGATACAAAATCAATGTACAAAAATCACTATTATTCCTATACACCAAAAACAGCCAAGCTGAGAGCCAAATCAAAAAGGCAATTCTGTTCACAATTGCCATAAAAAGAATAAAATACCTAGGAATACAACCAACCTGGGACAAAATACCTAGGAATAAAATACCTAGGAATTCAACTAACTGCTGAAAGAGATCAGAGAAGACACGAACAAATGGGAAAAGCACCCCATGCCCATGGATAGGAAGAATCAATATTAACATGACCACACTGCTCAAAACAATTTACAGATTCAAGGCTATTCCTATCAAACTACCAATGACATTATTTACAGAACTAGAAAACACTATTTTAAAATGTATATAAAACCAAAAAAGAGGCTGAATAACTAAGGTAATATTATACAAAAACAACAAAGCTGGAAACATCATGTCACCTGACTTCAAACTATACAACGGGGCTACAGGAACAAAACAGCATGGCACAGATACAAAAATAGGCATATAGACCAATGGAGCAGAATAGAAAGTCCATAAATAAGGCTGCACACCTACAACCATCTGATCTTTTCCAAAGCTGACAAAAACAAGCAATGGGGAAAAGACTCCCTATTCAATAAATGGTGCTGGGATAACAGGCTAGCAATATGGGGAAGATTGAAGCTGGACCCCTTACTTACACCATATGCAAAAATCAACTCAAGATGGCTTAAAGACTTAAATGTAAAACCCAAAACTATAAAAACCCTGGAAAGAACTTAGGCAGTAACATCCTGGACATAGGAACAGGCAAAGACTTCATCACAAAGACACCAAAAGAAATTGCAACAAAAGCAAAAATTGACAAGTGGAATTGAATTAAACTTAAGAGCTTCTGTATAGCAAAATAAACTATCAACACGTAAACAGGCAAGCTACAGAATGGAAAAAATATTTGCAAACTATGCATCTGACAAAGGCCTAATATCAAGCATCTATGAAGTATGTAAATAGATTTACAAGAGAAAAACAAACAACCCCATTAAAAAGTGGCCAAAGCACATGAATAGACACTTAAAAAAAAAAAAAAAAAGACATACATGTGACCAAGAAGCATATGAAAAAAGTTCAATATCACCAATCATTAGAGAAATGTAAATCAAAACCACAATGAGATACCATCTTACACCAGTCAGAATGGCTATCATGAAAAAGTAAAAAAATAACAGATACTGGCAAGGTTGCAGAGAAAAGGGAACACTTATACACTGGTTGGTGGGAGTGTAAATTAGTTCAACCATTGTGGAAAGCAGTATGGCAATTCCTCAAAGAGCTAAAAGCAGAGCTACCATTCAACCCAGCAATCTCATTACTGGGCCTACACCCAGAGGAATGTAAATATAAATCATTCTACCATAAAGACCTATGCACGTGAATGTTCATTGCAGCACTGCTCACAATAGCAAAGACATGGAATTAACCTAAATGCCCATTAATGACATATTAGATAAAGAAAATGTGGTATACATACACCATGGAATACTACACAACCATAAAAAAGAACGAGATCATGTCTTTTGTGGCAACGTGAATGGAGCTGGAGGGTATTATCCTAAACAAACTAATGCAAGAACGGAAAACCAATACTGCATGTTTTCACTTATAAATGGAAGCTAAATGACGAGAACTTATGAACACAAAGGAAGGAGACAATAGACACTGGAGCCTCCTTGAGGGTGTAGGGTGGGAGGAGGGAGAGAAGCAGAAAAGATAGCTATTGGATCCTGGGCTTAATACATGGGTGATGAAATAATCTATATAACAAACCCGCAGGACACGACTTTACCTATGTATCAAACCTTCACATGTACCCCTGAACCTAAAATAAAAGTTTAAAAAGTTTAAAAATTTTTTTTAAAAAACTTAAAGCCAAAGTCTTCTTTCTTTTTTTTTTTTTTTTTTTTTTTTTTTTTTTGGAGACTGAGTTTCGTTCTTGTTGCCCAAGCTGGTATGCAAGGCACAATCTCAGCTCACCACAACCTCTGCCTCCCAGGTTCAGGCGATTCTTCTCCTCAGCATCCCGAGTAGCTGGGTAGCTGGGGTTACAGGCATGCGCCAACACGCCCAGCTAAATTTTTTTTTCTTTTTATTTTTTTTGAAACAGAGTCTCGCTGTGTCGCCCAGGCTAGAGTGCAGTAGCCTGATCTCTGCTCACTGCAAGCTCCGCCTCCCGGTTTCACGCCATTCTCCTGCCTCAGCTTTGCGAGTAGCTGGGACTACAGGCGCCCGCCACCACCTCCAGCTAATTTTTTGTATTTTTAGTAGAGATGGGGTTTCACCGCCTTAGCCAGAATGATCTCGAACTCCTGACCTCAGGTGATCCACCGGCCTTGGCCTCCCAAAGTGCTAGGATTACAGACGTGAGCCACCACGCCCAGCCAATAGAGCCAAATTCTGAAGTAAAAAATATAAAGAAAAGTAAAACTAAAAAATAACCAAAAGATTTCTCAACAAATCAAAAGTTCATAGAATTGTAGCAAAATCATTTTAACATTTTTCAGGAGGAAAATAGAGAATCAAAGAGAAAAATTAACTTTCTCTAATGTCATACAGGTTATATATATCAGATAATATGCAAATTTTTATTTTCTCAACAGCAATATGAGATAAACGTTAATATCCTCATTTCAGAGTTTCCAGAAAACTCGGATAAACTTTTCCAGGTCGCTATTAAGTATGGAAATTTGAATTCAAATCTGTGATTATCTGACATGAATATTTGAATGATTAACTGTGTGCTATCGTGTCTCCCAAATATTATTGACCAAATGGGTGTTGGAATTAGGAAAAAGATAGTTTAATACAAATCAGGGTTTTATATATGTAAAATAGGACACATTTAGGGGACATTTCTCTTCTCTACTACCAGTTGCTCAAGGTAGCCCTATGTGCATGAGGAGGAAACATGCGGCACACGGAGGTCCACCAAAGGCCACACCTTACAAGATGGCTCTGAGATTAGATGAATCAGATGGGGAAGAAACTCATTGCTCAAAAGATTTCAGCATTATTTCCTCAAGCTAAGGTCCAGAGTTTAAAGTGGTAAACTTATTAAAACAAGCAGGCAGAAACTTCAGAACTCAAGTCATTATAACCTCTCACCCTCCACCTGCAGCTGGAAGTAAAGGGGTGCAGCTGTTGCTGCTGTTGTTGTTTGATATTATTATTGGTGGTGACTTTAAGTGAAACAATGTATAGCACAATCAATTTTCCCAGAAGCTAACTGATATAAACAAGAGTTAGGCTGAGTGGAGTGGCTCACATCTATAATCCCAACACTTTGGGAGGCTGAGGTGGGAAGATCACCTGAGTCCAAGAGTTCGAGACCAGCCTGGGCCACATGGTGAGACCCCATCTCTACAAAAATTTTAAAAAAGAAAATTAGCCAAACATGATGGGTTGTGCCTTTATTCTTAGGTACCACTTGGGAGCCTGAGGCAGGCGGATCCCTTGAGCCCAGGAAGTCGAACCTGCAGTGAGCTATAATCACACCACTGCACTCCAGCCTGGGCAATAGAGTAAGACCCTGTCTCAAAACAAAAAAGCAAAGTTTATGTGGAAAATTCATGGTCACAAACATCACCAAACTTCTAAATAAAGAACCAAAACACCTCTAATATTAACCATGGGAGCTATGCATACATTTAAGAAAGATTAATAAAAACAGAAGGATAATTTTTCCAATTTCTGGTGAATCCATAAGTGACGGCAGTCATGGTGGTGATGAGTTAAATCAAGAAATAAATGTTTGCAAAGCGAAAATTGTCAGGAGCATCTCCTCCCACCAGGCAGTTCAAAACCAAACCATCACGAACGTGGCAACTCCCAGAGAGCTTTCTTCTTGCATCATTTATTGTCGTACATTTGTATTGATTATTGTAGACTTTATGCATTTTTGACAGTAATTCATATTAATTAATTCATTCATTCTCCAAACTGGTTATTCCAGTTCAAGGCTGCAGGTGGCCAGAACTTATCCCAGCGGCTCTTAGGCAAAGTGGGAGCTCATCTGGACGGGACACCATCCCATTACAGGGCACACACACACACACACACACACACATACACACACTGGGACCATGTGGTCATGCCAGTTCACCTAACTTGCACCTCTTTGGGATGTGGGAGGAAACCAAAGGAGCTGGAGAAAACCCATGCAGAAAGGGGAGAAAGAACATGCAAACTCCACACAGCCAGCAGCCCTGGCCAGAAGTCCGTTTTTTGTTTTTTGGGTTATTTTCTCATCAACACTGTACTGAAACCACTTTGAAAGAAACAATGTTATTTGGAAACCTGCTATGTATGTTAAGTGCTTATTATACAAAAAATGTAAAGCATTATGTTCTTCACTAATATTTATTTTAGGAACATAGCTCCCATTCCAAATGAAGTTGTAGTACAATTCTCTGAAGATGAAAATGCATGCACTTAAGAAATATATACCAAAAGAAGCAGACTTTGCTGTCAGCCCCGAATATCTGAATTCCAGCAATGAACAATTTGGATGTGAATTCAAAGGAAGTTTATAATGTTGAGAGAAAATAGCACTGCAGTAACCTGGGAAGCCCTAAAAGGCTGCTTCTGAGAATTTCTTTCCTTTTTGGCATAAAATTAAATGAATTGATTAAATTCTATGACTTAGGACATTTTTTTAAAATCCTGATGAATAGCACTTCCCTTCTCCTTCTAAACTAAATTGACTGCATTTTTGTGCATGCAACTAGAATTTTTTTAAAAAACTATAATTGTATGTAGTAAAACAAAGACTTTAGGCAGATCTTCGTTTTACATACTCAACTGCTCATGTTTTATATCTATTAATTCTCAGTCACTGCTCTGAATTAGCCATTACATCCAAATTCACTATATTGCAAATTCTCTGAGATATGAGAGAGAAATATTAAACCTTCTCCCTGATTCGAAGTCCTCTTTGAAAAGTAATATTAAGAACAGCAAATCATTTGGTAAGTAGAAATGAAATGTGATCATTTTTGTTACATACAAAATATGATGTACCTCCTAAAAATAAAAGTATAGCTAACTTGACTCTTGAGTTAACTTAAAAATGTTACAACCTGTTCCAATTCTCCATTACCCAATCTCAAAGGTGAATTAATATACCTTTAATACTAAGGACTAAAAAGAAAAAATAGAGCTACTTATTTGAGTGTCTGGACAAAGAGACAAGACAGAAATCTCTCCTCTCTTCCTGAGTTGGTGACTGGGGGTAGGGCAACAACTCAACTTGTTGTTTTGGGGGAACTGGTTACTCGGCTGATTGTCTAATTAGATCTCAAACAGAATCTGAGCAAGTCAGATGTGCAAGAAAGAAGCTCCGCCTCCAGGCCCCCCCTCCCCCAAACCTTCTCAAGGTGCTTCCTCCCGCCCCATCTCCTCTGCCACACCCCCAGTTCCCGTCCATCAGGGCAAGACTAGCTTTCCATTGGTCCTTGTCCCCCTAAGGCAGAAAACTTTCCTGTTTCTTGGGAACAAAAGACTTGGCAATGGTGCAAATCAAAATATTTATTTAGCAAGTAGAGAATTATCTGTAATCCATTGTACCTTTTAAGCCAAAGCACACTTAATAAGCCCTAGACATCTCTTTTTCACTACTGGGGAGAAAATATAACAATGTACTAGAAAAGCACCATACACAATCTGACATTTGCTGAGTCTCTTTATTCCCAGCTTCCAAATTTAGATAATTACTCGCAAAACTTTACATCGATCTATCTACAATATTTGCAAGATACGTAATGCTTCCTTTTATTGTATTAATTTAGAATTTGAGATATAGCTTTCATATGTCCAATGTGTTTTGTATTTACAACACTCTATAAAGTGTCTACTAGGTTCTGTTTCTCTCCAAGACCAGATATTGGCAAATCACTATAATTATTTTTTATTGGTATGACCACACCAAGATAGGCAATGAAATGTAATAGCCACAATGCTTTCTATTATCCCCCAAAAGAGAGGAAATGGTGGGCGGGCCGCGGTGGCTCAAGCCTGTAATCCCAGCACTTTGGGAGGCTGAGACGGGCGGATCATGAGGTCAGGAGATCAAGACCATCCTGGCTAACACGATGAAACCCCGTCTCTACTAAAAAATACAAAAAACTAGCCAGGCGAGGTGGCGGGCGCCTGTAGTCCCAGCTACTCGGGAGGCTGAGGCAGGAGAATGGCATGAACCCGGGAGGCGGAGCTTGCAGTGAGCTGAGATCCGGCCACTGCACTCCAGCCTGGGTGACACAGCGAGATTACGTCTCAAAAAAAAAAAAAAAAGAGAGAGAGGAAATGGTGAAGGGTTTCAGTGCTATAATAAGAAGGCTAAAACAGCAAAAAGCTATGTAAGAGATGGTCCTTTACTTTACCTCTGAGTTTTGTGCCCAGGTAAATAAAACACACTAAGTTACCACTACTACTGTCCACAATAGTTGGTAATTAAACGTAAGGAAGAGTTGAAGTGGGGAATGAATTTCAGAATTAAATATGTTAAGGGAATGTGGAGGGTGGGGAACACATAAGAGATGGCATTTGTCACTAACGTGCTGTCACAGGGGGAGAAAATCAAGAACATGGTAATTTCCAAATTACACCGAGATGTTGGAGATTTCTCAATTTGCTTTCCTTTTTGTACTCTTGCTATCTTAACTGACCTTCAAAGTTGCATACTTCTTGCTGTTTCTTCTTGGGAAAATTATTGCTAACTACTTTTTCCATTTACAAACTTGTTAGATTAAAACAATACGGGTTGAAAGAACTGCAAAAAAATCAAGAACAACATTGTTCCCAATCCACTCTTCATTTCCTCCCTCTTCTTATCTCTTCCCTGACTCATTTACTTCTCATTTTCCTTTGATTACCATGTTCTAGTCAATCATGAAGGAACAACGTATTTCATGCTTTAATTTGTTTTCATGCGCTAATCCTATTTTTGAAAATTGAATAACTCAGTGAAAGAAAAAATAAATCACAACCCAAACAAGACAAATACCCAAACAAGCGAAGTAAGTAACTGAATAACACCATTGAGTAAGTTTTAGGAATTTTTTTTTGTTACTTAATCCTGAGAGGTAAATTAATTCACTTTCATGCCTTTCATTTGTCCATCTGTAAAATAACTTATAGTACTTTTGTGAGTTTCTGTTTGTAAAAAGTCTTACAGAATCAGGTATCTAGTACTTACCATTTACAATACAAATAACTATGCTTGACTGTCTGAAACATCCAAGAGGCAGGTATCCTCATTCTCTCATTAAAGAGCTGTGTAGACTGAGGCTATAGAGATCATGATTCTGCCAGGAACCCCCAGTTCAGAAGGGCTGACCAGTGTTGAGACACACTTCTGATTATGTACCTTGGGTTCTCTTTACTGTACCACACTACTTCTAAGAAGTGGCTATTAATCATCACATTTTCCCATATTACTGAGGGATCACTATCTACTTTTTAACCAACTAGGCTGTGGAAAAATGCATGAAAACTTTGCCTTGGCATATGAGCTAAAGAGAAGAGGAAGACACATGTTTCAGCTTGGGCTGCCATAACAAAATACCACAGGTTGGGTGGCTAAAACAATAGGCATGTATTTTTTTCACAGTTCTGGAGACTGGAGAGTCCAAGATCAAGGTACAGCAGGGTTTAGTTTCTGGAAACTTCCTGGCTTGCAGATGGCCACCTCTTGCTGTATCCTCACACGGTGGAAAGAAAGCAAGCTCTGATCTCCCTTCCCCTTCTTATAAAGACCCTAATTCCATCATGAGGGTCCCACCATAATTACCTCCTAAGGGCCCCACCTCCTAAAACCAGCACACTAGAGGTTGGAGCTTCACACCTACTAATTTTGGGGGAACTACAATACTGAGTCTATAATAGTAGATTTAATGCAAATTATCTGCTTGCTAAGTTATAAAACAAAATAATTACTAGAATTATAGAAAGTGAACTCAGAAACCATCTGGCTCAATTTCTTTACAGGAGACAAATGGGAAATTAATACATCTGTTCAACCATAGTCAATTTCTCATTTGTATTTGATTCTTTCTTATTTTCCTGCTATACCTCACACCACAATTACCAATATATACTGCCTTTCTTCTCTCCTTATTAAATACCACAGTTTCCAGCAACCCGACTTACATTTCCACCATTCTACTAAAGTGTCTACTTAGCCAAACTCATTCTCCAGAATGAGAACCAATGAGAAATTGTTTTCTCTAGAAACCATTCCCTGAACACCCAGACACGTAGAATCAAGATCACATGCAGTCTGGCCACTCCCGCAGAGTGAGATGAACACAAACCCCCTCACCATAGATCATGGAAGTTCTGCCAGATGCCCCTCATACCCCCAAACCCAAGTTATCTTCAATGTCCCAGAGCATTATGCTGTCAGGAGCTTGAAGCTCCTGCTGCCACTGAATTAGCTCAGCTCAGGGATTGTCCCACTGAGCTCTGTTGCTCTGGGCTGTTCCAGCTCAGACCTAGGATGCAGATTTCTACTTCAATTTCCACTAAACACAGCCCCACTCAAGATATTTGTGTAATAGAATACGTTATTGGTGAGGATTTAACATTAACTACCAGGGGACGCGCAATAGGCCACAGCCACTGCTGAAGTCAGGCTTGGCCTCCGGCCATGTATCCAGCCCTCCTATTTCCTTCCTTCACTCCCTCCTCCCAGCCCCCAGCTCAACTCCCAACTGCATCTAGTCCATTTCTTTATGAAAAGTTAACTCTCTCTCTCTCTCTTTTCTTTTTCTTAGAAACACTGTTTCCCTGTGTTGCCCAGTGTGGACTTAAACTCCTGGGCTCAAATGATCCTCCTGCCTAAGCCTCCTGATTAGCTGGGAATACAGGAATGTGCCACCACATCTGGTTTAATTAACTCTTTTGTCTCCTTGGTTGCTACTAAACCATGCCCTCTTCCCACATCATCACTCATCTTCCACCTAAAGACAATTCTTTCCCTAAAAGCAAGTCTGGTCCCTGCTCTGAAGAAATAAATGTTCCACCCCATGTTAAGCAAGTAAGTCATGAGGGTGGAAACTTGTGAATGATATTACTTTATAAGAAAAGACACAACCGGCTTTGGTGGCTCAAGCCTGTAATCCCAGCACCTTGGGAGACCGAGGCAGGCAGATCACCTGAGGTCAGAAGTTCAAGACAAGCTTGGCCAACATGGTGAAACCCCATTTCTAATAAAAACACAAAAATTAGCTAGGTGTGGTGGTGCATGGCTGTGACCCCAGCTACTCAGGAGGCTGAGGCAGGAGAACCCCGGAAGCGGAGATTACAGTGAGCAGAGATCGTGCCACTGTGCTCCAGCCTGGGCAACAGAGTGAGACTCCATAAGAAAGAAAGGAAGAAAGAGAGAAAGAGAGAAAGAAGGAAGGAAGGAAGGAAGGAAGGAAGGAAGGAAGGAAGGAAGGAAGGAAGGAAGGAAGGAAGGAAGGAAGGAAGGAGAAAGAAAGAAAGAAAGAAAGAGAGAGAGAGAAGGAAGGAAGGAAGGAAGGAAGGAAGGAAGGAAGGAAGGAAGGAA
>NC_045440.1:61134978-61157525 GCF_002776525.5 Piliocolobus tephrosceles
GAAGGAAGGAAGGAAGGAAGGAAGGAAGGAAGGAAGGAAGGAAGGAAGGAAGGAAAAGGACAGATGCGAGATAGTTGAGCTCTCTCTCTGCCATGTGAGGACACAGCAAGAAGACAGCCATCTGTGATCAAGAAGGTGGGCCCGCAGTAGACACCAAACCTGTCAGCCCCTTGATCTTGGACTTCTAGCCTCTAGAACTGTGATAAATAAATGTATCTGTAAGCCACCCAGTCTCTGGAATTTTGTTATAGCAACTTGAATAGAGTAAGGGAGTGGGGTGCAGAGTCTCTTCAGATGCTGGTAAGGAAGTCCTCTGATTCTCACATTTTAAATTTTGATTGCTAACCCGAGCCTGCCATTTTCTTTCTTTCATGCATCAACAGTGCCCAGCAATAGCTGTCCAATTCCATTGTCCTTGTATGTTCTATATCCTCCCAGCCCCGTTCTTTTCAAATGATGGAGCTATCACACAGCACCATCCCCTTCCACCTGCACTCCATTGTAGCTCAGCATATGAGTGTCTCAGCCATCACATGCTGCAGCATGCTAGAGGCACCAACACCTTCCCTGCACTAGAGCTGGCTCCTCATTGCCAGCTGGCCAGTGACTGACAAACTCCAGTATCCCATTCTTACCATCTGCTTCTAGAACACTCCTGGTACCTGCTGCCTTAGGTTGGATTTCCTAGGAGAAGAATCAGAGACAAAATGTAGGTTAATGTGATTTACTGAAGGAGTACCCTTCAGGAGAAATTGGAAGGGGTGGGAGAGAAGTAGCATAAAGGGAAGGACTAGAGCAAGGCTGTGGTCTCAGGACAAATCAAAACTTAGCCTGAGCCCTGTCGGGATGGGTGCCCAGGAGCATCGTTCCACGCAGAGCTGCCCCACCTCTGAGGCAAAGGAGTTGGGATTTGTACCCCTGTATCAGTCATACCCAAATCCTGAGATATTGGGTCTGGAGTAATATGTGTTATCTGTGCTTTAGGTCAGGCAACCTCAGACCTAAGCTTCTACATTTTCCTAGACCCTCTTCCTGTTAGGCTTTTAATCTGCATCAAATTACTTATCCATTCTAAACTTTAGCTACCATCTCTGAAAAATGAGGATATTAATTTCTATTTCAAAAGATAATTGTGAGAATGAAAGGAGCTAATTGTACAGAACACTTGCACTTACACAATATACATTTATGAGTGCAGTAGTGAGTACTACCAAATGCTAATTCCTAATCCTCTCACCCAGTCCCAGCACACTGTTATTTGATTTGGAGCAAGTGAGTTAACCTTTCTGAATATCAATAAAATATGTCAATTTTCCTTTCCTATGAATCTTACAGTATTGTAGCACTGAAAAATACACACACACACACACTGATATGGTTTTGCTCTCTGTCTCCACCCAAATCTCATCTTGAATCGTAATCCCCACATTTCGAGGGAGAGGCCTGGTGGGAGGTGAATTGGATCATGAGGGTGGTTTTCCCCATGCTGTTCTCATGGTAGTGAGAGAGTTCTCATGAGACCTGATGGTTTTAAGTGTGGTGCTTTCTCTATCTCTCTCTCTCTCTCTCTCCCGCTCCTGCCACCTTGTGAAGAAGGTGCCTGCTTCCCCTTCCCCTTCCACCATGATTGTAAATTTCCTGAGGCCTCCCCACCCATGCAGAACTGTGAGTCAAACCTCTTTTGTTTATAAATTACCCAGTCTCAGGTAGTATTTTTATAGCAGTGTGAAAACAGACTAATACACGCACACACACACACACTCACACACACAAGTGCTTTTTTTTTTTTTTTTTTGAGAGGAAATCTTGCTCTTGTCATCCAAGCTAGAGGTGCAACGGTACAATCTCAGCTCACTGCAATCTCCACCTCCCAGGTTCAAGCGATTCTCCTGCCTCAGCCTCCCAAGTAGCTGGGATTACAGGCATCTGCCACCATGCCTGGCTAATTTTTGTACTTTTAGTAGAGACAGGGTTTCATCATGTTGGCCAGGCTGGTCTCGAACTCCTGACCTCAGGCAATCTGCCCATCTCAGCCTCCCAAAGTGCTGGGATTACAGGTGTGAACCACTGCACCTGGCCACAAGTACTTTTAAAACTAAAAAATATCATTAAAATTTAACATTTAGTTAGTCTCAAAAACATTTGCTGTTGAAATCTTATCCAGTTTATAAGAGTTCAGAAAGGTAGCATATTTATTTTATCATAAACTTTTCATTGAAACTTAAGATTTGCAAGCTTGATTTTTCTATTATTATTCTGCTGATATGATGCTATATCATATGAATGGAAACAAGAAAAAGAGCTACAAGGCATATTCTGCATATAATAATAAAAGACTCTGAGCCTCTGACTGCAAATATAAATAATTCTTTAAGTCTTAATTTTAAATCAAGGTAAACATGACTTTATTTTTGAGTGTATTGAGAGTCCAGCTACAACTTATTAACTACTGAATGGCTCCTGTGTGAATGAAGTACCACTGGTGCAATTTCTTACCTGTTTTACTAGAAATAAATAAACAGAATGATTTTAGTTTATGTTTTTAATTCTCTATTTGAAATCAGACAAATATAAGACAGAAAATGCAAATACCTACATCATAATACCTTTTGTTAAGTGTGGACTTAATATCTTTTGTTAAGTTGAACGGACACGTGCTTACATATTCAGTTCTACATCTGACAAGGTGTTTTGTTCAAAATTAAAATCTTATAAAAGGGTGTTCCTGTTTTTGAAAATTTCCTTTTATTCTTTCTTAAGGAGTAAATCATTTCTTGATATAGCTTAGTTTACTATCTGTCTTCCTGGTTGCTTAATACCAATAACAGTGACAGAGACTACACAAAAAGAAAAAAGGTAATGTCACTGACAGAGTGACATCTGCAAAAATGACAGAGTACAGATCTCCAAAAATTTTCTCCTCCACAAAAACAATGAGAAAACTGGCAAAAATGGTCAGAATCAAGGCCAGGTGCGGTGGTTCATTCCTGTAATCCCAGCACTTCAGGAGGCCAAGCTGGGAGGATCACTTGAGCCCAAAACAAAAATTAGCTAGGCGTGGTGGCGTACACCTATAGCCCCAGCTACTTGGGTGGCTGAGGCAGGGGAACCACTTAAGTCCAGGAGTTTGAGGCTGCAGTGAGCCAAGATCCCACCACTGCACTCCAGCCTTGTCTCAAAAAACAAATAAATAATCAGAATCAACTTTTTCAGAACACTAGAAACTAATCAAAGGCCTGCAGCAACCCAGGTAGTGTTTATTCAAGAAATGGCTGAATCTCATGAAGAAAAGTGAGCTTTGTGATGACTTAACTTACTCTATTCCCATCTTTCCCTCCCCTGTTCCACAGTAACCTTGAAAACTAAAAGAGCATTACCACAGTGAAAACCAATAGCCTGGCAGCTACGGGAGGAGGCAGAAAAGGAGTAGATCTCCTTTGAAGCCCCATTCTCAAAGAACTGTCATTATTTGACCTGTCCAGTGGTTCCCTGGAAGACCCCACTCACAAAGCCTTCTTTATTTGACCTGTTTCATAGCTGACCCAGTGTGAAAAGCACTGGTGTAAGATTGCTGCTGCCTTAGGTGGTAGATAATAGTTGAGACAAACAATGAACCAACTAAAAAACTTTATACAAAGGAAAGCTGGGGAAAGAGGTGTTTATAGAGGCTTTGATAAGCTCTGACATATTCCTGGGAACTTAGAAGGTCATGATCATGCCCATAATTATGCATATACTCAGGAAAGACCTGAGAAGCAACTAAGCCCTTACGTCTGGTTAACCTTCAGGCTCTACATAAGCAAGAAATGAAGGCTAAGGCAAAGTTGTCAACTGCCTGACTAAGTGCTGAAGGCTTGCTCCAATACACAGAAACCCTTGGTGAAAACTGGTAGACTATTGGTTTCAGGCATTTAAGAAAATTTCTGTTCAATCATTAGCTGACCACTAAGCTAACTGAGCAGAGACTTCAATGACCACACATGACAAAGAATACACTCTCAGAATTCGATCAGAAGGGTCACTAAATAAACAACAATAACAAACAACCCTGGAGAGGGAGGAGAATCCAGAGTTTGTGGAACTGAAAATGTGCAGTTCTCAACAACAAAATTATAAGACATGCAAAGAAACAAGAAAGTATTCCTCATACACAAGGAAAAAGCAGTCAATACAACCTGTCCCTGAGGAAGCCCAGATGTTCCACTTGCCAATAAAGATTTTAAATTAGCTATTTTAAATATGTTTCAAGAGCTACAGAAAAGCATGTCGAAAGAACTAAAGGAAAGTGTGGGAATGATATCTCACCAAATGAAAAATATCAATAAAAAGATTAAAATTATTTCTTTAAAAAAGAATTTAAAAAAATAGAAGTTCTGGAGTTGGACTAAAGAAGTTCAACAGTAGTTTTGAGCAGGCAGAAGAAATAATCAATGAACTCAAAGATAGGTCTATTGAGATTAATCAGTCTGATGAACAGAAAGAAAAAAGAGTGACAAATAATGAAGAGAGCCTCACTGAGCTGCAGTATGCCATGAAGCATGATAATATATGCAAAATAAGGGTCCCAGGAGAGGAGAGAAAAGGCCAGACAGAATATTTGAAGAAATAATAGCTTAAAACTTCCCAAATTTGATGAAAACCAATACTACACATCCAAGCTCAATGAACTCTAAGTAGAATAAAAATAACATTGGCAGGGAAAACTTTGTTAGAGATTTAGTATTTGTAACTGTGTGTTTCTAAGGAATTCTCATTTATAATTTAGTTACTTGATTATTTTTCTCTTTGTCGTATCACTCCATGATAAGGTAAAAGGGAAGGTGTTTCTGACGTCTAAAATCTAAGTTGGGGCAGGGCACGGTAGCTCATGCCTGTAATCCGAGCACTTTGGTGGGGCCAAGTCAGGAGGATCACTTGAAGCCAGGAGTTCAAGAGAAGCCTGAGCAATAAAACAAGACACTGTCTCTACCCCCTGCCCAACCCCCAGATAATTAGTTTGGTGCAGTGGTGCATACCTGTAGTCCCAGCTACTCAGGAGGCTGAAGGAGGAGGGTCACTTGAGCCCAGTTTGGAGGCTACAGTGAACTATGAGCACACTGCTGCACTCTAACTCCAGCCTGGGTGACACAGCGAGACTGCATCCCAAATAAATAAATAAATAAATGTAAAATCTAAGGTGGTGGAGATGGGGGAAGAAGGCATTTGGAAAAGAATAGAAAGCACCACTAGTCTTCAAAGCCCATACATTATTAAAAATATAAAATAAAAAGTAAACTAAAGCATAAATGTGCATACATATGCCATAGTTAAATATTTAGGCTAAGTCTGAGCTCAAATTGGAATGTTTTTTAATAAGACATAAATAGGTTCATGGACCATGTCTTATTTGCTTAGCACTGTTGCTATCAAGATTATGGTCATAACCTGGAAGTCCAACATTTTGCTTAAAGTTTTAGAATTCACTTTATTAGGATGCTTAATTTCAGTGGTAAAATGTTTAAAATAACATAAAATTGGGAATCTTTATATTCTTATGAAAAACTGCTATTTTGAAAAAGGCTAATAAATCTTAAACAATTTAAGATAAGAGTACAGAGCTGAAAGTCATAAATTCCCTAGGAAATTTGAGATTCAAAATGGGATAATTAGCCAGGCACGGTGGCTCACACCTGATATTCCAGTATTTTGGAAGACCCAGGTGGGAGGATTGCTCAAGGCCAGGAGTTCAATAACTAGCCTGGGCAATATAGCAAGACCTTGTCTCTAAAAAAATAAATAAATAAAATTTAAAAATTAGCTAGATGTGTGCCTGTAGTCCTAACTACTCAGGTGCACAATCAAGGTTACAGTGAGTTATGATTATGTCACTGCAGTCCAGTCTGGGTGACACAGTGAGACCCTGTCTCAAAAAAAAGAAAAAAGGGATAATTAAAACTAAAAATCAATTTTTCGAAATTATAAAGAACATTTACAGAGGGTGAGTCATTCATTTTTAGCTTTTGCTATTTAATCTTGACTTTGTTCCCCCCCAAAAGTTAAAAGCTACAGAGAATATTCTGAAAACCTCTTTTTATTGTTTTTTAAACTTATATTTTAAAGTAATTTCAAACTTACAGAAAACTTGCAAGAACACTACAGCAATGCCTGCATCTTTTTCACTTGGTTCCCCCAACTATAAACAATGTACCACGTTGGTTTTCGCATTCTCTCTCTGTCTCTCTATCTCTGTTGTCTCTCTTTCTCTCTCTCTCTCATAAATATAATTTTATTCTGAGCCAGTTGAGAGTGAATTGCAAATATGATCTCCTAATTATTTTAGTGAGTATTCAAGGACATTATTCTATATAATCAGAATATCTCCATATCTGTCATGAAATCAATACGTTACTATAATCTAATCTACAAACCCAATTCACATTTTATCATATTTCTCAATACTTATCTTTATAGGAAAAAGAAACTTTTACCAGTCCAGGATGAAATCTCAAATCATGTGTTACATTCAGTTGTCAACTCTTATGTCTTCTGCAATTTCAAATGGCTCCTCAGTCTTTTGTTGTCTTTCTTGAACTTGAATTTTTGACAAATACAAGCCAGTTATTTTGCAGAATATTATTTAATTTTGATTAACATGATGAAATAACTTTTTTAAAAAATTAACAATGGAAAGGAACTTCAAGATTTTATAAATTAATCAGCACTCTCTCTATACCCTATATCTCACCTCTATGCGGCAGCTTATACAAGAAAGAACGCCCCACCCTTGAGAGAGAGAATGGGACAGAGAGACAGGAGAGTGAAAATAAAAAAGGGAGTTGTGAGAAAATTAAAGCAATCAGAGCAGTTTCAGAACAAGAGAAATAGCTTTTCTACATCCACAGCCTTTTATTTAATTCATTAAAACCTCATAAATTTTAAATCCTGAATACAATTCAGTGGAAGTAACCAGTAGCTAGGTATAAATAGGCCACTGTAGTCAAAGCTCAGTGTATCTAGGTATCTGTATTTCTATCCAGACTTGAAATTCTAGTTTCATCTTTACATTTACATTTTACATAGCCTAGAGTGTTTGCAAAACCAAGCTATGTTTATTATTCCATTTTCCCCGAAGAACAATTTTCACCTTATTAGAACTCATGTCTTCTCCTTCTTCATTGTCTAATTTCCAACTGGTGGCCCCAGCAGTTTAACTGTGGGCATTTCAGGTGTTTCGTTACTGTAGTGATCATTCCAGGATCTTTTATTTCAATAAATGTAATTCAGCCAACAAGTAAACTTCTCCTGCATGCAATCATTGGGTATTCATAATTACAAATATTATTTTCTGAAAGAAATTATATTACATATTTGTAACCTCAGACTACAAATTTTTCAAAACTATACACAAAATATAGAAATGCATTTGCAGCAGTGACATCAAGGTTCACATTCCGTTATTTCTAAACATTATACAATGATTTGATCAATGTGGCAGTGCTTCATTCAACTCCCATTTTTTCATGAATCCTATAGTTGGTAATATATTACTCACTGGTCTTGCTTTACCAAGACTTTGTAAAATCTTTAAAGTATTAGCTCTGAGTTAGATGGAAACTTCATAAGTCAGAATTCTATTTTAATTAACCTAAAAGGATATACAGGTTAATTCTTTTGAATTTCTCTTGTAAAACATGTGTATTCTTTTTTCTGTACTGATTTATCATGCAGCTCATATGAGAAAGATGAAATAATATAGCAGGCAAGAACTTTAAAAGTGATTTTATCCAAGGCCTTCATTTGAAAGGCAATTGAGAGAGGCTCAGAGAAACTGTGTCCAGGCTTGCTGACAGCAGGTGTACAATCCTTGCTGCTATACTACACACAAAGGGACTTGCAAATCTTCTTAAGGTGATATGTTTCATGCACAAAAACAGCATCGGCACAGACTGTGTCCTGTATATTCTTGACAGAACACAGGAATATCCTCTGCTTGAGAAGGTTAACCTGCTCCTGATGAGTGCATTTGCGGAGGGCTGAGAAGACAGCCGATCAATTGTGGCCATCATGGCCAGATCACTGTCTTACAGAGCCAGATTGTGGGTAAGCCCTGGTCCTGCTAGCCTTCCCTAGCCTCACCCTTACATAATATCTAACAAGTATTTTATGAATATCCATGTGACGGGAAAGCAAAGTATTAGCCTGCCCAGAGGGCCTACGAGTCTCTATCCAGTTCTGCAATACTTGAGACTTCCTGTGCCAGGATGCAAAAATTGAGTTGAGATGCAATTTTATCCAGCGATTGTAGAAATTTCAATAAGACTTTATTCCGGAGACTTTGGCCACATAAAAATAAAATGCAATGGATATTTTAAAATTCATCCAAGGATTTAAAAGGAAAGGAAAACCATAGAAGGACAGAATCAGAATACAAATATAAGTAGAGAAACCAGATGAGAAGTGGAAAAATTAATCAAATAAGTTGTAGTTTTGTTGGTGTGATTGCAATTCATTAAACCAATTTTTTCACCAACTGATGGGTTTTTTTGGTGAACTGATGTGATCAGATTGTTTCTTTTTGTGTCATACAGGCAAGAAAAACAAGGGAAAACAAATTCATTATTTAAACATAAGAAACATGTTTCAGCAAATTCGTGTGCGGTTAACATTTACTGAGTACTTCATATTACTGAATACCCCGCCTGGTTCTTCCATGTGTGTGATCCTATTTAGCCTTCATGACCATTTAAAGAAATACGATTTGTATTTCATGTGCAAATTGGGTGCTAATTGCTACAAAAGTGTTACAAGTTAGCATTGGAGGAAGGCATGAAAGATACATTAGACATTTATACATGGAACAGTATGTGCCTTTGTATTGATTATCTATTTATTGCTGCATAATTAAGTAACTTAAAACTTAGTAACTTAAAACAATGATCATTTATTATCTCTGATAGTGTCTGTGGGGCAGGAATTCAGACAGGGCATGTGGGGATGCCTTATGTCTTCTGCACAATGGGGCCTCAACTGGAAGACTCGAAGGCTGAGGCTGGCATCATCTGAGGCTCATTTACACATCTGGTGGTGAGACTGGCTATTGGCTGCAGATCTAGCAAAGGCATGGACTTCCTTACAACATAGCAGCTGAGTTCCAAGGGTAAGCATCATGGGAGACAGATATAGAAAAAAAAAAAACTCTCCTTTTTGAGATGTAGCCTCTTAGCCTCAGAAGCCACATGGGATTCCTTCCACCATACCCTGCTGGGGCAGTCAGGACATGCACAAGACTATACCCCAATTAAAGAGTAGCGAACATCACTCCTGTCACTCCCAGCTCCTGGTGGGGGAGTGTCCGTCAGACTGCAAGAAAACCAAGTGGGATGGAACAAATATATAGATGTGGCCACCAATGGGATATACAATTTTTCCCACATTCTTACTCTCTAGTAAAAATCTTAGGGTGAGCCCTGGATTTAGTCAACACCAGGAAATATGTTTCATGTCAGGCAGCCAGAGAAGGGAAGGGAAGGGTAAAGGATTGTTCTTGATTGGGGGATCCAAGTAGTCTTCACAGAAGAGACAGTATTCAAGCTTTATCCTGATTTGGAGGATTTCCATTCATTTATTTACTGAGTGCCTGCTGGGGTATATTGTTGATAACATGCTAAGTGGAGAACATATAGGAAATTCTACTTCCGAAGGCACAGGCTGAGGACAATCTCACAGAGAGGGCCGCGCGGCTGACCCTCGTGGTGAACTACTCACCAGCACCCTTGGTTCTTTCCTTCCGTGGGAACATCCCTGCCAGCCTTGCTAGAAGCTAGCAGTTTCCCAGAGATCCTGAGTCACACTGCCTGGCTTCCCTTTATTCTCTACCACAGTGGATAGAAGTACCTTGGCTTATTGCATATCAATAAGCAATTTGGGGACCAAGTTAGAAACTATTTTATATTACTAAGGGAGAAAAATCCTATAAAACATAGTAGATAGACTGAAACGGTCTATTTGTAGATTATTGATTTCGCATTTTTAAAACCTTCAAAAAAGATAAATTTATTGAAATGTGAATTCAGTATTTAAAATATATAAAAGCAAATATTTTTCTAATTTCCATTTCCTTTTATTTCACTCTTTCCTATTATTTATCTCTCTCCCCATGTGATTCCACATAGAACACAGATCAAAAGCTTTTACTTGTTGATGGAGAAATATGCAGAAAAATCAATTGATACTTGTAATTAATAATTGACAAAATAAACTAGAATTGTCAAAGCCATCATTATGATTTTCTAAATCCCATCGCTTATTCTCTCCATGAACAAGTGAAGCTTTTAGCAATGGTAGGGCATTGTTTTTTTTTTTTAATAGCTCCAAGCCTTATATTGTATTACAGAACAACTTCCTAAAGTAGGATATGTCCCAGATTTACACATCAATGTTTCAGGAAAGAAATATTTCCTATTTAAAACCCATATGCATATAAAATAGCTGACTTAGAGAACTCAGTGTAAGTTCCATGTCTCTTCTCTGACAAGGAAAAGATGACCATGATTCAACTGTGATTTCTTTTCTCATATATATGATTAGCTCATAACTTCAGACTTATTTTGAAAATAATTGGATACCTTTACAGTTCATAACTTTTTAAATTTTAGTTCTAATAGAGGATCAAGGCCTTGTCATGTAAGAACAAAGTGATTCCAAGAAGTTAAGAACTTCACTGGGTGCAGACATATATTTTTCAAGGATGGAGAATCTTTTTTAAAACAGAAGTGGAATGAAAAACAAAACTCTCATTTCTCCCTTCTGAAGATCATTAGATCTGGCTCAGAGATAAAGTTAAAATATAGTGAAATTTAGATCAACTAGCTCATCAGGCTTAAGCTAATTCAGAGACCTGTCCAGTATGATAAACCTCCTGGATAGTCTGTTATCACCCTTCTGCTTCATAAGTGGTATTCTTCTGTTCACATCAAGATTAAAAGTAGAGAATGATTTCTAGGTGTGGCCTATGAAGTCCATGTAAGTCACATATTTATTGATATAGTGATCCCTAGGCTAAAACTATACTATCAAAAGGATATACTGCTCTGCAATAAAACTAGTGGATAAGAATCCCAAAATATGAGAAGAAGGAATGAACCACCAGTACTGACAAGATTCACTTGCTATCCACATTCATGTGGGAGCAAATGGAAAGAGGAAAATGGGGCATCTGAGTGCCCTGAGAACAAAAGCATCTAAAATCACTCTTAGTAACTGCCTAAGAGTTTGAGAACATTCCTAGATGGGATCAGCCAACTGATGCACTGGTAAAAGCAAGGACGCTGTGGGAAGGTCAACACATGCAGAAATAATCTTGGTCCTAGGAATTCTCAAAACTTGCAATCCTGATCTCACTTCTAGAGCAAACTCCTCTATCTGCTCACACTGCCATTACAAAACACCATATGCTGGGTGGTTTAAATGACAGAAATTGATCTCTCACGGTTCTGGAGGCTGGGAAGTTCAAGATCAAAGTTTTAGCCAACTCAGTTTCCAGTGAGGGTCCTCTTCTTGACATGCAGATGGCTGTCTTCTCACTGTGTGCAGACATGGCAAAGAGAGAAAAAATGCACATTCTGATGTCACTTTCTCTTTTATAAGGATATCACTTTTACCAGGTCAGGGCTTATGGATAGTTAACTTTATGTGTCAACTTGAATGGGGCATCAGAATGTCCAAACAACTGGTAAATCATTACTTCTGGGTATGTCTGTGAGGATGTTTCCAAAAGAGATTACATTTAAATCATTAGACTGAGTAAAGAAGATCTGCTCTCACCAGTGTGGGTGGGCATCATCCAATCTGTTGAGGGCTTATATAGAACGAAAAGGCAAAGAAGGTTGAATTCACTTTCTGCCTGATTGCTTGAGCTGAGGCATCAGTCTTCTGCCTTTGGTGCTTCTGGTTCTCAGACTTTAGTACCAGATTGGAAGCTACACCACCAACTCTCTAACTCTCAGACCTTCAAACTACACCACCAGCTTTACTGTGTCTCCAGCTTGCAGACAGCAGATCACAGGACTTTTTGGTCTCCATAATCATATGAGCCTAAGGAGTTGGGAATATTCCCAGACAGGAGTCTGCAAAATAACTTATTTTTTTATATATAAAATAAGTTTGGGTCTATTTCTCTAAAGAACCCTAAATACAGGGCTCCATTCTTATGATCTTGTTTAATCTTAATCACATCCTTAAAAGCCCTGTCTCCAATATGGTCACATGGGCGTTAGGGCTTCAGCATACAAATTTTGAGGAAGGGAACATATTTTAGTCTATAGCACTTTCACTGAGAATAAATTGAATTTCACTGAGGAGAAATTAATAAACTGAGCAGGACAGGGACATGTGGACCAAAGAAAAAGGGAATCCAAATAAAAATGGGGAGGAGAACAGAGCTACAGATACCTTTTATTTTGGTTTTCTGTAAATCACATGATCTGAATTACAGAAAAAGAATAAGTAAAAATGAATGGAGCCTCAGAGAAATATTAGACATCTTTAGTTACACCAACATAAGTATAATAGAAATATCAAAAAGAGAAGAGAAAGAAAAAGAAACAGAAAAAATATTCAAAGTAATAATGGCTAAAAACTTGCCAATTTTACTGAAAAACTGTAATCTACACATTCAACAAGCTCAACAAATTCCAAGTAGGACAAACACAAAGAAGTCCACACCCATACATATCATAGTAAATATGTTAAAAGATAAAATTAAGCAGAAAATTTTGAAAGGCACAAGAGAAAACTGATATACAAGCAACCTCCAATAAGATAGACAGCTAAATTCTCAGAAACAATGTAGGCCAGAAAGCAGTGAGATGTCCTATTCCAAGTGGAGGGGGAAAATCTATCAACCAAGAATCTTATGTTCAGCAAAAACATCTTTTCAACGTGCAATCAAAATAAAGATATCTCCAGGTAAACAAAATCTGAGAGCATTTGTTGCTAGAAGACTCATCTTACAGAGAATAGTAAAGCAAGATTTTTAGGCTGAAATCATCTGACCTCTCAGATAGTAATTTGAAACAACAAACACACACACACACACACACACACACACACACACACAACCAAGAAATGTAATTAAATAATTATAAAAGGCAATCTAAATGCTTACTTCTATTTCTTTCTTCTCTTAACTGATTTTAAAACCAATTACATAAAAGAATGGGTACATAATTATTTTGTTGCATCTATAGCATATACAAATGTAATATATTTGACATCCATGGCGCCAAGGAAATGGGTGGGAGCAGAGTTGTACTGGAGTAGCAAAATAACAGCTGATCATAACTGGGACACACAGGAACAAATTAAGTGAACCAGAAACTGTAAATTAGAAGAATTAGAAGAAATATAACAAACTATAAATAAATAAATACTTCCTCTGCTTTCTTTTATTGGATTCTTCAATAGGCATAAAATTATATAAAGTAATAACTATGACAATATATTATTGGTTTATAAAATTAAAAGACATAATACATATAATAATATTAGCACAGGAAAAAGGAAGAGAGAATAAAGCTATATAGAATTAGCATCTCTATATCTCACTGGAATTAAATCTAATTTAGATTCTGATAAATTAAGATGTATATGGTAATCCCTAGAGCAACTACTAAGGAATTAACTTTAAAAAATGAAAGTGTTATTAAAAGAATTAAAATGTGGCAAGAGAACATACTTTCTTAATGCAAAAGGATGTGGTAAAGAAGGAATAGGACAAAAGATATGTGACATAAACAAAAAAATAGTAGACACAAATTGAGCAGTATCAATAACAATATTAATTGTGAATGGGTAAAATGATCTATTCAAAAGGTGGAGATTGTAAGACTGGATTTAATAAAAAAAATCCAACTGTATGCTCTCTATAGGATAATATTCCTACAAACTTTAGGTACAAAGACACAAATAGGTTGAAAGTATAAGGATGAGCAAGGATATATCATGCAAAGAACAGCCACTAGAGAGCTGGAGTGCCTATATGAACATCAAAGTACACTTTAAAACAAAAAAGTTACTTAAGAGAAAGAGGGACTTTTTTTAATGATAAAATGATAAATCTCATCAGGAAGGTATACGAATTATAAATATAAATGCATCTAACAACAGAGCCCCAAAACACATAAAGGAAAGGCTGACAGAATTAAAGGGAAGAATAGAGTTCCACAATAATAGCTGAACACTCCAATGTTCCACTTCCAATAATGAATAGAACAACTAGGCAGATAAGAAAGAAAATAGAGGATTTGGGAGGAAATGGGAGATGTTAGTCAAAGGATACATAATTATGGTTAGAAGGAATGCATTTCTCTTTTTTAATTTTAATTTTAATTTTTAGTTCTGGGGTACATGTGCAGGATGCGCAGGTTTGGTAATAGGTAAAAGTGTGCCATAGTGGTTTGTTGCACCTATCAACCCATCACCTAGGTATTAAGCCCAGCATGCATTAACTATTTATCCTAATATTCTCCCTTCCCACCACCCCATCCCCCCCACTAACAGGCCCCAGTGTGTGTTGTTCCCCTACCTGTATCCATGTGATCTCATTGTTCAGCTCCAGCTTATAAGTGAGAGCATGCGGTGTTTGGTTTTATGCTCCTGTGTTAGTTTGCTGAGGATAATGGCTTCCAGCTTCATCCATGTCCCTGCAAAGGACATGATCTGTTTCCTTTTTATGACTGCATGATAGAAGGAATACATTTCAAGAGAGCTCTTATATAGCAAGGTCATGTGAGGTAATGCACCTGGTAATTATCTAGATTTAACCATTCCAAAATGTGTATATACTTCAAAACATCATACTATAGCCATAAAAACACAATGCTGTCAATTTAAAATAAAGAAAATGTGTAAAGGAAAAGATAGAGGACTACACAAACTATACGCAGCAGGAAACTTCCCCAACAATAGCAGAACACATCCTTCTCAGTGCACATGGAGTATTCCTTAGAATAGGCCATATATTAGGCCATAAAATAAGCCTCCACAAGTTTTAAAAGACTGAAATCAATTAATATATTTTCTCTCTCATCAGAATGAAATAAAAAATTAATAACAGGAAAAGTTGTAATATCATAAATATGTGGAAAGTAAACAACATGCTACTAAATAGTCAATGAGTCAGAGAATAAATGCCACGGGAAACTAGAAAGTACTTTGAAATAAGTAAAAATGAAGACACACATACCAACATTTATGGGATACAGCTAAAGCAAAGCTCATAGGAAATTGACAGCTACAAACGTCTAGATTAAAAAAAGATTGCAAATCAACAACCTAATCTTATGCTTCCATGTTAAGATGCTGGAAAAAGGAAGAACAAACTAAATACAAGCAAGCAGAAGAAAGAAATTAGTAAAAACAAGAGTGTAAATTAATTAAGTGGAGAGTAGAAAAACAATAAAGAAAAGCAGCAAAAGCAAATATTAGTTGGTTGAAAAGATCAGAATTGACAAACCCTTTCAGCCAAACTAAACAAGGAAAAAGAAGACTTACGTTACTAAAAGTGTAAATAAAAGAGGGCACATTACTACCAACATTGCAGAAACAAAAGTAATTATAAGAGGATACTATGAACAATTTTATGCCAACGAATTAGGTAACTTAGGGACGGGTGCGGTGGCTCACTCCCGTAATCCCGGCACTTTGGGAGACTGAGGTGGGTGGATCACTTGAAGTGAGGAGTCTGAGACCAGCCTGGCCAACATGATGAAATCCCATCTCTATTAAAAATACAAAAATCAGCCAAGTGTGGTGGTGCATGCCTGTAATCCCAGCTACTCGGGAGGCTGAGACAAGAGAATTGTTTGAACCCGGGAGGCAGAGGTTACAGTGAGCCAAGACTGTGCCACTGCACTCCAACCTGGGTGACAGAGTGAGACTCCATCTCAAAAAAAAAAAAAAAAAAAATGTAACTTAGATGAAGTGGGCACATGCCAAGAAAGATACAAACTACCCAGACTAACTCAAAAAAAATAGAAAATTTGAACAAATCTGCAACAAATAAACAGATGGAATTAGTAAAAAAAAAAAAAAAAAAAAAAAAAAAAAAAAAACTTGAAATAAAAAGCCCAAAACCAGTTAGCTTCACAGGTATATTCTACCAAACATTTACAGAAAAATTAATATCAGTTATTCACAAACCCTTTCAAAATAGAAGAGAGTGTAGCAAGGGAACACTTCCCAACTCATTTTGCATATTCTATATCTGATAAAGGACTTGTTAGAATATATAAAGACCCTTGTAACTGTTTTTTCCTTTTTTCTTTTTTCTTTTTTTGAGAAGGAGTCTCGTTCTGTCTCCCAGACTCGAGTGCAGTGGTAGAATCATAGCTCACTGCAACCTCCACATCCCAGGTTCCCAGGTTCAAGTGATTCTCATGCCTCAGCCTCCCGAGTAACTGGGATTACAGGCGTGCACCACCATGCCTGGCTAACTTTTTTAATAGAGACGGGATTTCACCGTGTTGACCAAGCTGGTCTCCAACTCCTGAACTCAGGTGATCCTCCTGCCTTGGCCTCCCAAAGTGCTGGGATTACAGGCATGAGCCAACGGGCCTGTCCTCTTATAACTCAATAATAAGAGACAACCTAATTTTAAAATGGGCAAAGAATAGGAATGGAGGCCGAGCACAGCAGCTCACATCTGTAATCCCAGCACTTTGGGAGGCCAAGGTGGGCGGATCACATAAGCCCTGGAGTTCAGGATCAGCCTGGGCAACGTAGTGAGACCCCATCTCTTAAAAAAAGAAAGAAAGGAAGGAAAAGAAAAGGAATAGGAATAGGCATTTCTTCAAAGATACACAAATGGCCAATAAGTACATGGAAAGATGTTCAACATCACTAGCCATCAGGGAAATGCAAATCAGAACCAAAATGAAACACCACTTTACCCCTACTAGAATGGCTATAATCAGAAAGTTGGATAACAAGTGTTGGCAAGGAGGTGGAGAAATTAGTACCTTCACACATCGCTGTTAAGAATGTGAAATGTGCAGGCATTTCGGAAAAGTCTGGCAGCTCCTCAAAATGATAAACACAGAATTACCATATGGCCCAGAAAATCCACTACCAGTACACTACTCATGAGAAATGAAAATATATGTCCACACAAAAACCTGTACTCAAATATTCATAGCAGTATTACTTATAACCGCCAAAACTGGACACAACCCAAAATATCCACCAACTGATGAGAGAATAAAGAAATGAAATATTATTTGACAATAAAAAGAAAGAAGGCACTAAGAGATGCTATTTTAAGCTCAGACACACCAGCCAGCACCAGGCTTTCTCTACAGGGTCCACGCTCACTCCTCAAGATTCCTCTTATGCTCCTCAATATTCATAAATCTAACCCATTCCTTTTCTTGTTTCCAACTTTGCTGGCTTCTGAGGTTGCTACTCTGTGACAACTTCACATTCTCTGTTTACCTCTCCACATATCTATTAACAACTCTGTGCCCATTAACAATCCTTTATATTAAAGTGACCTGTGTTCAGTGTGGTGTGGTTTCTTCCATTTGACTGGACTTAACCACCTACCCCCCATGAAGAGGTCTTCTTGCCAAAAAATATCAACCTAAACTCTGGTAGAAGTATACAATCAATACTACCTATTAAAACCTTGCCAAACTACTGAATCTGAATCTAAGCAAACTTCTAGATACCAGTTTATAGATACCAATTTATAAGAAATCCAGGGGTCAGGGAACGTATAACTTATACCACAGAAGTGTAGTCAGCAAAACCCAGACTATGAAAAATTTACAGAAGTGACCTGGTTTCTTCAGTGAAAAAACAACAAATTGCCAGAGGAAAAAAAAAATCTTTATGGGACAACCCGGAAAATGTGAATACTCCCTGGATAATAGATGTTATTAAAGAATTGCTACAGGTTTTTTTGGCTATGCATGTCACGCCTGTAATCCTAGCGCTTTGGGAAGCTGAGGTGGGTGGATAACCTGAGGTCAGGAGTTCAAGACAAGCCTGGCCAACATGGTGAAAAGGCATCTCTATTAAAAATACAAAACTTAGCCAGGCATGATGGCAGGTGCCTGTAATCCCAGCTACTCAGAAGGCTGAGATGGGAAAATGACTTGAACCCAGGAGGCTGAGATTGCGCTGAGCCAAGATCATGCCACTGCACAGCCTGGGCGGGCAACAGAACAAGACTCCGTCTCAAAAAAAAAAGAACTACTAAGGGTTTTTTTTTTTAAATATATGGTCACAAAGTATAAAGTTTGAATCAGGGGAGTAATCTTGGGATAGACAAAATAATGGCCCCTGTTTTAGGGGGAAAAAAAAAAACCTCTTAAACCATTTTTCCTATTATCTCACTTAAAACAACAACAATCATGAACACAGAAGATTTCTGTAACCAAATGTGGAGGGATGGGTTTCTCCCTACCAGCAGGCAAGCAATTAATTCTGCAGTAGACTGCAGTTCAATTCCCACACTACTTGCAGATACTGTGAGATCCGGATTGAGGGCTTAGTCTCACAAGACTCCCCCGCCCCAGATACCAGTCATTATTCTGGGACTCTGGCACTTCTGAGCAGTTTCAAGTTGGAGTTCCCATCTCCTGCTCTTTGGGTTAATTTGCTGGAGTGGCTCACAGAATTCAAAGAAACAATTACTTACATTGACCAGTTTGTTACATAGGATATTGCAAAGGATATAGATGAACAGATACATAGGGCAAGGTATGGGAGAAGGGGCACGAAGCTTCCACGCCCTCCCTGGACATGCCACCTTCCAGGAAGCTCCATGTGTTCAGCTATCCTGAAGCTCTCCCAACCCTGTTCCCTTGGGTTTTTATGGAGACTTCATTTCATAGGCATGATTGATTAAACCATTGGCCATTGGTGATCAACTTGACCTTCAGCCTTTTTCCTCTCCCTAGAGTTTGGGAGGTAAGGCTGAAGGTCCCAACCTTTGAATCATGCCTTTCTCTTTCCAGTGACCAGCCCCACCCTGACACTGTCAGTCAACACACAAAAAGTACTCTGGAGAGTCCAAGGATTTTAGGGGTTGTATGCCAGGAAAGGGGAATGAAGACCAAATATATATTTTACAACATCACAGCCTCCAAAGCTGCCTATGACCTAATCTGCAGAACCTGTGAGCAGGTTCTTTTATATGACCAGGAAAAGTAAGGTTGCAGATGGGATTAAAATTTCTCATCAGCTGATTTTGCGATGGGGAGATTATTCTGAATTATCTAGGTAGGCACAGTGTAATCACAGGGTCTTTATAAGTGGATGAAGGAGGGAGGAGAGTCACAGAAAAAGAGAGGCAGTAGAGGTCACAGTGATACCATTTCCAACTTTGAAGATGGAAGGGAGCCACCAGCCAAGGAATGGGGCAGCCTCTGGAAGCTGGGAAGGCAAGGAAATGGATTCTCCACCAGAACCCACACAAGGAAGGAAGCCTTGCTCACACCTTGGTGTTAACCCAGTGAGACTTATTTTAGACTTCTGACCTCAAAAGCTGTATCATAATAAATCTGTGTTGTTTGAAGCCACTAACTTTGTGGTAATTTGTTATAACAGCAATAGAAAACTACTACAAACCTAAGGGGCAAAAGAAGGGATTGGGAGAGGGTGACAAAGAAAGATAAATTTTAGGGGCCAAAATACATTATTCCACAACCCTGCACAAATCTCCATAAGCATTTTTCTCTCCATTACATAACTTTGCTCACACATCTTCCTCCTATGATATCCTTGAAGTCAGGAACTGACACTCACCAGCATTTGCAGTCTTAAAGCCTTATTGGAGCAGTCTGCATACCACATGATTGCAGGAGGAGACAGGAGGAGAATGAAAAAGATCCAGAATATAATACGTAATCAGATATTCCATAGACTCCATGGAATACATTTCTAAAAACTAGTGCACACTACTTTATTGCATTATTTAAATACAATAAACTCAAGTATACTATGCAGACACACGTAATCATGCTAGAAAATAGATGGCATGTGAGCTGTTGGATCACTTTTAACCCTGACTGGATTTCTCTGTTCTAAATCTTGGTTTGGCAACTCCTGATACACCAAAATACTGAATGATAGAATTCAAAGGTAATACACATAATATCTTTAAGAAATCTCTTTACTTTAATGGGCCAGGTGGGATTCAGGAGACAACATGTAAGTGATCTAATGTTATTAACATACTTCTATCTTCCAATAATACCCCAATATGCTGAATAATGTATTTTAAGTAAATGCAGATATCTTTTTTAAGTATAGAGCATGTTGAGATCCTAGTAATGACAGTTGAGTATTAGAGAATCACAGAAATAAAAATTTGTTGCCAGATTTGGACATTTGGTTGCCACACAGACATTACAGATGACAGACAAATAATTCATCAGCATAATTCAGTGAAATATGCTTCAATACATTGAACTATCACTAAAAATATAACTTGTGAGATTTCATGACTGGGTAAAACTTACAACACAAACTCACTGGCAGGAGACCAGAGTAACCATGTCATTTTATTTTACATTTTATTTTAATTTATCAAAGTTATGCTTGGTTCCAGATCTGTGAGACAATATTTTTAATATGGAAAACAGAACATCAACAAAACAAACAAGAAAATGACTTGCAGCCTTGAAGTATGCTCAGGGCAAAGTAGTGTGGGTGACCCTTCGATTAAAGAAGCCAAGTCAGAGCCAGAAATCGCTTCATGTTTTAAGTACAATAATCAACAAGTCAGAATCACAGCCAATAATTAAACTTTTTAGGCAGTTACTTCATCATGACATACATGAAAGTATTACTTCAACATACTTTCAGGTTGGAAGTAGAAATTCTCAAAGGTCTGGCAACCGATATACAAAAACAATTCTGAAGACTGTAATTAGAGAAGCACCTTCATACAGTGCTCTCAGATTCAAAAAGTTTTAAAAGGGGCTTGGATTTGGAGGAATGCAGGAGGCAGACAGATGGATGGGCAGAAAGGAGGATGGTCAAAGAGGCAGAGCCCTTGGCTATGAGAATCAACTTCAACCAGAAAAGATCCACTTTTACTAATTTTATGAAGTAGGATTTCACATGAGTTATCTTTAAAGATATCTCCAAAGAAAGTGTTTACTTACTTTAAAAAGAGAGTCCAAAAATCACCATCCTAAAGAATGGATATGTTTTGTTACAAAAGTAGAGGCAATAAGAAATTTGTAGCATAGTGATGTTAAGGAAGAAAACTAACTTCTGACCTATTGTCTACATTCCTGTTCGTTTAATTCCATTCTCTCTGAGCTGTCCTGGTGCCTCCTGGTTATGAGAACACCCCCTTATCTTACACCATCCAACAAACAGAATCCTGTAATTCCTTTGGTAGATTTGGGATTCTGGTTTACGGAACTATTGGCTATGGCAGAAACACCTAGGATGCTATCTCAGTGTGTTTACATGGTTCCTATTGATTCTAGATTTAGATGGTGCCTTTTTGCTTCTTATGCTTGTTATTTACAGGGAATGTGGTTTTACAAGCTAAGATCTTCTTGACAGTGGTATTATTCCATGTAGAAACTAGCTCAACTCCTCCTAGTCACTAAGAGACCAAAGGCTGTAGTAACTCTGTCTCCCTATCACCTCTCTGGATTTCTGTGTGGTCCACGCCTCCTGTAAGACTAATTTCAATCTAAAAACTATGTCTCCTAATTCTGCCCTGAATGTGTCTTGGAATATGTGTCAATATTTTCCCATCTCTCCATGGTCCTTCTCATTTCTGTCCGAGGTTCCATCTTCTGTTGACATGCCCAAGAGTCAGCTCAACCCATTGCATCACCTGTTTTGCTTTATGTTAACTGTATTTCTGAACTCTGCAGTCTTCACAAGTCCAGAAAAGACTGACTGTAGTCACACCGAGAATATGAGTTAACAGTAGTAATTTTTCTAAATATTTCATAGAAGAAATGGATGAACAGGACCAAATCCCACACAGTGAAATCTACTTGAGAAGAAATCACCATTAAATCAGTCTATCTCCAAAGTTCCACCCTCCCACTAAGCCTCCTGCAAGCGTAATTTTTCTCCACTGATCCGCTATGCAGGGCCCAAATTTAGTAGTTCCTGTTTTCTTTTTCCTGGATTTATTCCCAATCTCACATGCCTCTGAAAAGAATTTTCAGAGAATTCTTGACAACTATGAAAGGCTTGTACAGTCTGTGTAGTCAGCAGATGTGCTTTTAGAGACAAAGTTACATAACTAATAATACCCCACTGATATCGAAAACATTGCCATGGTTTTTTCTTCAAATAACACTCATAGATTTTTGCTATTTAAATAACAATGACACATCAGAATTGTTTCACTGTAACAGAGGATTGAAAGAATCCCAAAACGTTATTGAATGACTGCATTCTTTACTGTGGGGCAGGCTGTCATTTGAATGGCAAATAGGTATAGGTGCTTTTTCAGGACCGTCTCCCCCAGTGTCCTGTAGAGTCATTCACTTAGCTCTGTTGGCATCCGGGTAAATAGTCTGGTG
>NC_045440.1:61157535-61190459 GCF_002776525.5 Piliocolobus tephrosceles
AGAGTCATTCACTTAGCTCTGTTGGCATCCGGGTAAATAGTCTGGTGGCCCCTTATAGAGGAAGCCTGGCTTCCTGCAGCTACCAGCCATGTTGACAACAACCCATGCTCAAATACAGAAGAGGAACTCTCCAGCCTTCCAACGCTCTAGATTCTGCATGTGGGGAATGGTTAAGTGGACAGGGCCACCATCACCAGAGATTTAAGGATCAAAAGAGTAAAAATAAAACCACACGCATTGCTATGATCCGAAGGTTTTTTGTGTCCCCCCCAAAATTCATATTTTGAAATCCTAACTTCCCAAGGTGTAGGTGGTGGGGCCTTCGGGGAGGTGATAAGTCATGAGGGCGTCGCTCTCTTGGGGTTAGTGCCGTTATAAAACAGGCCCGAGGATCATGGCGGAAGCCAGGCAGGACTAGACTGCAGCTTTGGACAGAGCAGCATGTGGAGGCTTGTGTTGTAAATTTCAGCTCCAGATCGACTGCAAGAGCAAACCAGGAATCCGAAGAGGACCTACAGACCCTCTGAAGGAAGCGAACTGTTCCTGCAGGACCTGGGAGACACCCGGAGTACTGTGAGTATCCCAACTGCTAAAGTGGGAAAGGGAGACCCTACTCTCCCGAACATACACACCCCCACTGGAGAAGTCGGTCTGTTTGCGGGGAAGTTTCTAACTTTATCTAGAGTTGAGTCAAATGAGAGAGCCAAGCCTAGCAATTTGAACAGGGCAAGAAGCCTCCTGGCTAGAACTCAGGAGAGGGCGCAAATCGGTAAATCCAGGCTTATGCACTTCACAGGCAGGGGAAGAACTAAAGCCCTTTTCTCTGGCAGCTGGGAGGTGGATAGCATCGGGCAAATTTTCAAGCCCCTCTCACCCTCTGCCTGGAAACAGATAGGGGCTGTTGGGAGAGGGTACGGAGGGGGAGAGTACATTCATCCTTTCCACCACATAAGGACACAGTGAGAAAGCGCCACCTATTAAACGGAAAGCCTCGCCAAATACCAAATCTGCTGGTGCCTTGATCTTAGATTTCCCAGCATCCAGATTTCTGAGAAATAAATTTGTTGTTTATGACACCCGGTTTATAGTATTTTGTTAGAGCAGCCCAAATGGACTAAGACGAGCATTAGTAAACCTAATTACTTTCTCTAAGAAGGGGAGTGGGACCATCAGAAAAGAAATGAGATAATTCAGCAAGAACATTGATGATACTGGATGCTATGAATATCTAGTAGATACGAGCAACCCCTTCCCATTGCGCTCTAAACTTGAAATTAAAATAATGTGCCGAAGTTCTTTATATCTGGGACTCATTTACAAATGATTACAAATAAACAGATTTGTTTTCTAAACAGTTAATCATCTAGGCCTGGCATGGTGGCTCAGGCCTGTAATCCCAACACTTTGGGAGGTCAAGGCAGGAGGATCACTTGAGCCCAGGAGTTGGAGACCAGCCTAAGCAACATGGCAAAATCCCAGCAAAAAAAAAAAAAAAAAAAATCTATCTATCTATCTATCTATCTATCTATCTATCTATCTACCTACCTACCTACCTACCTACATGACCTATCTATCAATTTGCAATAATTGTAAGGACTCCCTACAGCTTAAATATCACACTGGAAAACAATTGGTAAAACATTTTGTTAAATCAGTTTATCAAAAATGAAAACCAGAAATAGGACTGACCACATATTGAGGAACATTGTTGTCAGTATATTTGGCCAATGATGGGTCTGGATGCAGGGCCAGAGGTACATCTCAATCCCTCTTACCACTTCAAAAGATGGAGCTGCATACTGTTTTGGGTTTTTTGTTTGCTTGTTTTTTATTTTGAGACAGAGTATCGCTCTGTCGCCCAGGCTGGAGTGGAGTGGCACCATCTCGGCTCACTGCAACCTACGCTTCCCAGGTTCAAGAGATTCTCATGCCTCAACCTCCCTAGTATCTGGGATTATAGGCATGCACCACTACGCCCAGCTAATTTTGTGTATTTTTAGTAGATATGAAGTTTCACCATGTTGGCCACGCTGGTCTCAAACTCCTGACCTCAAGTGATCCACCTGCCTCAGCCTCCCAAAGTGCTGGGATTACAGACATGAGCCACCATGCCCGACCATGCTGTTTCAGTTCATGGCTGAAACAGGTCCACAGAGATGGGCTTATATGCCTGTAGTTAAAACTTCAAAGTGAAATGCAAGTTCTCTATCAGAGAGAGCTGACTATGGACTCCATGATATTTGGGGAAAGATCTGTGTCTATTCTGACATGGGTCCTTGAACAGACTTCATGGAGTAGTATCTGAGTCCTGGGGACAATGGGTAAATGTAGAAAAGGCAGAGGGCGGCATGACCCTATGTCTCTGTGGGGTCTCGGGAGCCCTGGGTGCATTGTTTTAACAGCTTCTTGACAAGCATAGACCTTGGTGTGTGAGCTGGCGTGAGACTCTGTGTATGAAGGCAGTGGCGGAGAGAGCCCAACTTCAGGAAACTACCCAGGGAACCAGGGTGACGCCAGTGGAAGTGGCAGGCGCCCCCTCAGCTTCACAGGCAGCGAGGTCTGGATCTCTAATCTCTGTGGAGATGGTCGGTTACAGGGACATGCCTGGGAAAAAGTATTCCCCCCAGCCAGGGTAGATAAAGGAAAGGCTCCAGATTGTAAGTGAAAGCCCTCTTGAGAAGAACTGGCACAAGGATGGCAGGTGGCCCCAGCACAGAGGCAGGAAAGAAATTTATAGGCTGCAGCTGCTGCTAGAGTTTGTGTGGGCTCCAAAAGTGATGTCAGTAGCAAATAGTCAACAGGTCTTAGAAACTGATGAAGAAAAGGCAGGAAAAGTAAAGAAAAAGGGGAAGAAGATAGAGAGTTGAGCCAAGTGAGAATTACTGTCAATAAAAAAAGTGAGATTGAGGCTTTGTTGTAAAATCCTCCCTTGTGCCCTAATGGTATTTTCTTGTGTCTCCCAGCACCAGATAGTCTCCCACTTCCCCAGCCTAGGCCTAATGTCCCAAATGCTTCCCCCTACAACATACCTTGTTTCATATTCCCTCCTTCCCACGTATTGTTAGCAATAGCCAAGTCTCACCATGTTACCTTCACATTTATCTGATCTTCAACAAAAGACTCTTGAAAATACAAAACTTTCATCCTCAGGGGTAAGTTTATATCATGGTATGTCAGTCTTTGTAGCAGGTTGGTGAAGACAGAGTTTCCTTCAAAATCCACACTGAAGAATTGCTTGCTACATTTGTATATTAAAGCATGTCTCCTTAAGCCAGCCCAATTTGGGGTTTAAAAGAGAGCTGTCCAAACAGTAGGTAAGTGTGTATCCTTCACTCCTCTATCCGTCTGCAATTAGAGCCCATCCCGTTAGAAAGTATCCCCATCCCCAATTACTTCTGTGAGATTTTTCTGGGGGGTAAAGGCTCATATCCTATCTGCACCTGTCATTTTATTGCTATCTTGTTCCTGTTCCCTTTAGTGAGGGACACAGCCTGCTGCCTCCAAGCTGCTGAAGGCCCCACCCACTGTCATGAATGCTGGAGTCACTTCCTACCACTGGGATCGTACCCTGTGGACATTTTAATTGGTTCTAAACCCAAAAAAAAATGTAATTAGTTCTGTGCTATTTCTTTATTTGTGCCTTACCTACTTCCAGAAAGATTTAAAATTTTAAAAATATGTACAAGGAAACTAGATAACAAGTAGGAAGTGAGTTTATAGAAACATAACGTTAGAAAGATAAAAAATGAAGCTATAAGTGAAATTAATGCGTAGAATGCAAGCCATATAATCATGTGCACTTGCTTGAGGTGGCCTGAATATTTATCTCTGAGCTGTCTAGCAGGGACTTCAAAAAAAGTGAATCATAAACAAAATCTACTTCATCCTCAGTATCTGAAATCTGAGAAACATCTCCTATGGATAGAGCTTTATAAGGAAGTTTCTCTTTAATTCAGCACCCGTAATCTTTACCATTATTCTTAGAGTAAAAACAAGAATACTCATAAGGTCATTTGTAATATTGCTTCAAAGTATATTTATGACATGTTATATCAACAGAGTTCAGTAATTTCACTGTAGGAGGAAAAAATTATTTGGTTTAAGTTTCAGGCAAAAATCAAAGTGAATATCTAGAAAATGGCCTGCAAATTTTTCAGGCATAATTCCATAAGTCTTGTTTCAGAGTATCCTAGAATCAGGGTAACCCTTCTTGACAAGTACTTAGACATGCAGACATTCTGTGTTGCCATTTAAAAGCTGACACGGGCCGGGCGCGGTGGCTCAAGCCTGTAATCCCAGCACTTTGGGAGGCCGAGACGGGTGGATCACGAGGTCAGGAGATCGAGACCATCCTGGCTAACACGGTGAAACCCCGTCTCTACTAAAGATACAAAAACTAGCCGGGCGAGGTGGCGGGCGCCTGTAGTCCCAGCTACTCCGGAGGCTGAAGCAGGAGAATGGCGTAAACCCGGGAAGCGGAGCTTGCAGTGAGCTGAGATCCGGCCACTGCACTCCAGTCCGGGCGACAGAGCGAGACTCCGCCTCAAAAATAAATAAATAAATAAAAAAATAAAAGCTGACACGTATACTTCAGGCTCAGTTGGCTGAGCCAGGAGTGAAGTTAGCAGATTCTTTTAAGTTGAGCTGGGCACAGAGGCTCACGCCTGTAATCCAAGCACTTCGGGAGGCCAAGGTGGACAGATCACCTGAGGTTAGGAGTTCGAAACCAGCCTGGCCGACATGGCAAGACCCAGTCTGTACTAAAAATACAAAAATTAGCCAGGCATGGTGGCGCGTGCCTGTAATCACAGCTACTCAGGAGTCTGAGGCAGGAGAATCACTTGAACATAGGAGGTGGAGATTGCAGTGAGCTGAGATCACGCCGCTGTACTCCAGCCTGAGTGATAGAGTGAGACTCTGTCTCAAAAAAATAAAAATTAAAAAAAAAAAAAGGCACCTAAAAAGGTCACACACAGAATAGAAAGCCTCAGTGCCTACACAGAGGAGGGCAGAGAGTACAGGGGGACACAGACAAGGTTTTCTACTCTAACACACAGAAAAAGAAGTAGCTGGGTCTCAAAGCTCTGTTATTTAGAATATAGAAACAATAATCTTTGCAGGGAAAATTATTTACCAATATCTCAGCAAAACAAAAAACAAAAACAAAACCACCTCATTAAAACACCAGTTGAGCACCCAACTTTAAGTAGTGTAAGTATCTATCAAACCCCTAAGATAATTGGCTGAATTGACCTCAATGTAATTAACTGGATTTACCTGTTTTGTAGGGTTGTTAACTATAAGCCAGTTATAGGTTGGAGGAGTCTATTAAAAATTAAGAGGTTTTTTGTTTGTTTCTGAAGACCCGCTTTCTGGAAGTACTTTCAAAGGGAAGCCAATTGTCAACTAAGATCATTCATTGTTCATAAAATTAAATCACATGATCTGCATATAATAAAATGCTTAGACTTATTTTCAGGGACAAAGGGTGTGAATTTTATCCTTTTCAATTTAGATATATTCAACTGAAAAGTAAACATTTTGTTTCTATCTAAACTTTCCAAAAAATGTAGAACCCTTGCAAGCCCAATAAAAAGTCAGTACTTTTATTTTAAAGCATATTAACAATTCAAATGTAAAAATTCCATGTTAAAAAAAAAGCAATAATAAACCCCATCAAAAGATGCTGATAAGATATTGTGGTTTGACTTAGAGCTTAAGAAAATAAAAGAATAAACTAATTCCAGGGGAAACTGTTTATGTATTCTATTGTTAACTATTTTGGCAGATGGGAATGTTTCTTTGGTGACAAGCTCAAAGCCATGTCAATCTGCAGTTAGACCACTCCTCCCTAATTTCAACAAATTTGTGACCCAAAGTCAGAGACTTGATAAGGCCCTCTAGGTGGGGAAAGGGCTTACCCTTTAATCTATGAACCTGCTAAACTGCTTGGGAACAGGATATGTCAGCTTTCTGTTATTTGATCCCATTTCACCATCTGTCCATCTTTACAATGCAAAACAGAAGAAGCCAATGTATCTTAAATACGATGCCCTGGGAAAATGTAAAACAGAAAGATGGAAATTGGCCCTCTATTTGTGCCTCCATCTGCAGACTCTTTCATTCTGGCCTCAGTTCTGGAGCCAAATTTCTATTCATCCCAGACATCTCTACCATTATCTCAGTATCATTTATTACAACACTTTTTTTTTTTTTTTTTTGAGACAGGGTCTCCCCCTGTTTCCCAGTGGTGCCATCTTGGCTTACCGCAGCCTCCACCTCCGGGCTCAGGCAATCCTCCCACCTCAGCCTCCAAGAGTAGCTGGGACCACAGGTGTGTGCCACTGTGCTGGCTAATTTTTGTATTTTTAGTAGAAAGGGGGTTTTACCACATTGGCCAGGCTGGTCTCGAACTCCTGGCCTCAAGCAATCCACCCACCTTGGCCTCTCAAAGTGCTAGGATTACAGGATTGAGCTCCCACACCCAACCATTTATTATATGACTATTAAAGCCAGATATTTCAGATTATGAAACTTTGTTTCCATAACAGATGATTCCAACATCATTTATGGTTTGTGGCTTAGGAGGAAGAAATCACATAATTTAGTCTAAGCACTACGGGTATAATTTTATTCTTGCCAGTAAAGAAACTGAATAGTGAGAAATTCAGGCTCTTTCTCCAGACCCCCCAGAGAAGGAAAACGTTTTCAAACAATCAAGAATAAAGCCACCAAAATGGGTTTAAAAAACACTGGAGACACAATGACAAAATAGAAAACAGTATTGTTCCTTAGAAAATGAAATATCAAGCTGTAAACATCAAATGAATAGTTTAATGTTGCTACTCTAAAATGTGTATTACAAGATGAAACAAGAGTCTTGACTGAAAACATGGAAAAAATCTGGAAATGTAATGACCACAATATTTTGTAAAGTCATTTTAGATGAAGGCCTTCAATAATTACAACTTCCAACTCATACATTGTAGTTAAAAATCCATGACAGGACTAACATCAGCCATCCCTGCTGCAGTTCCGATTGATATGTAAAACCCAAGACTCTCATACTCCCTCCTCAAATACAACACGTGTAGAAAAAATAAATGTCAGGAGAGCAGAAGACCTTTCAACTAGATAGAACACTGTGTTAGAATGAGAATTAAGGGAATTTGATTCTGACATGACCCCATCAAATCCCAAACCTCATTTTGCTGATAGAGATCAAAGAAAAAAGCAAAAAGGTTGAGTCTACACTTGCGTGCCAGTAAAAATTCCATTGCAAGTTTTACAGAGAGAACAACTGACATTTGGGAAAGTATAGGGAACGTGGCTGAAATGCCAAATAGAAGTCTGCAAGATTAAACTGACTTCCAGCAGGTATGTAAGCAGCCATAAGCAGAGTAAAAACTCACTATTAGGAAATCCTTTCTTCCTATCAGCAGCATATCTCTACCTGAGCCATCACACTTGTTAAACGGGAATGCTGTATTCAACAAAAAATACCTAGAGTAGGCAAAGTTCTGACAGCTGAGATCCAGTGTTCCGATGAAGACCTTAGTCTTAGAGATTGGGCAAAAGACAGTTTTCACACTGGGATAACATGAGGTAAAAAAAAAAAAAATTTTTCGGCATGGGGTAACATGGGATAACGTGAGCTTTATGAATCATTTTCTAAACTAAATCATATTTCTGTTAATGGGCCTTTAGGTCTTAGTTTTTAAAATGTTTCAAGAATGTTCAAAAACTTTCCATTTTTCGGTACTGGGTAACTAAAAAAGAACAGCAAGTTCACATATACTCAGATTGCTCTTACGTTCCCATCGGGTCCCAATACCCTTGTCAGAGTTGCATAAATCATTTTACAAGTGAAACTTGCCACAGTCGCTCATAATTAATATTGTTGCCAAGTAATTAGCCAAAAGAAAGAAGTAGTTGTTAGAGTGTGTTATGGAAATATTTATTTAGCACCCAACAAACCTTGCTGCATGGCTATACATTGGGCCCTGGTGCTCTGACAATGAGCCCCTTCCCTCAATGCCTTAGGAGCTGCTTTGCAGACAGACACTAATCATATTCAGTGGCAATGACAAGACAGTGTTGCCTCCTTCTTGTAGTCAACACAATCCTATCTCTTATGAACAAAGGAAGAGAGCAAACGCGGTTAAATAGGGATGTCCTAGAAATGACGTACAGAAATAGACTTAGCATGATTTCCGTAAATAAAACAGGACATTGAGAGCAAAGTGCTTAATCTGGAGTTTTCTAGAAGGATCTAAATCTGTGGTTTCAGCCCTTTGCACAGCCCCATTACCAGCTAATGTCACCCAAGACCCAGCGGTTGAGATATGAAAGAACACCTTAAGAGGTAGGAGGCAAGGAACTTCAGAAGCCTTTTGCCTAGCCAATAACCAAGGAGAGAGGAGTTAGATGTTACTGACCTCCAGAAAAATCACCGAGAGACATGTCGGTAAAGACATGACAGTCACTAAGCAAACTTAAGGTTAAACCCATTTAAAATCCAATAAACACCAAGGAGGGCTGTTGCTCTGGACTTTCACAGTTTCTTAGAACCTGCAACTTTTTCAGGTAGCTAATTGCTTCTTCCTATCTGCTTCCCCAGAAAGGAAGCCCCCAAATGCCCCAGAAGAGAGACCTCAGTAAGTGAGAGAGTATGTTCCGGAAGACACTCAGGAATTGTCCTGAGCATGTGCACTTAAAATGTGGCTATTGAGTAATATAAAGATGTAACTTAAGTGTAAAATATACACCAGATTTGAAAGACTTAATATGAAAAAAAAAAACAGAAATATAATAGAAAGAACAACAGATAAAGAAGTGAGCAAAATAACATTTTTCCCCCAAAAGGTACATCATACCTTTTGGTGTGGAATAGATGGAGAATAAACAAAAACCAGCCAGGCACAGTGGCTCGTGGCCTGTAATCCCAGCACTGTCAGGCCGAGGTGGGAGGATTGCTTGAGGCCAGGAGTTTGAGATCAGCCTGGGCAAAACAGGGAGACCTCAAATCTAAAACCAAAAGCCAAAACATGTATAGCATAATGCTAGGTGAGGAGAAGTTTAGAAAACACAAAGTGGGTAAAGGAATAGAAAAGAGTGGGGTCAGGGAACACTGCTTCAGAAAGCAGGGCCCAGGATAGCCTTTCTAGAAAGTTGACACTTGAGCAAAAGCACAGGATGCCCCATCTAACACCCTTGAGTACAAGGACAAACACCAAGCCTTCATGCACCCCAGCTCCCATCCAGAGAGGCACAAAGGTGGCCATCTCCTTGACACTGACTGGAAACGCCCCGAGAAGCAACTTAGCAATTGTCTATAGTCTTCACACTCTGCAGTCCTCTGGAGAAAATAACAGAGGCACCTACAAAAACATCTCACCCTTGAAAAGACTGCCTTGTGGCCAAACATTAACGCATTTTCCTAGGTTTACTAAAAGCAAAAGACTTACTAGAGCTTTTGGAGTCCCCTGTCCTAGACGCATGGCTATGTTGAAATACTTTTCTCACTATTAGAAATAATAATAATTGTTATAATTTAGCTAGTCAAATTTTCTTCCTAAAAAATAGAAGAAATAACCAAGCAATAACCAAAGTTTAATGTGATATGTTCACTAGCATTATTATTATTATTATTATTATTATTTTGAGATAGAGTCTTTCTCTGTCATCCAGGCTGGAGTGCAATGGCACAATCTCAGCTCACTGCAACCTCTGCCTCCCGGGTTCAAGCAATTCTCCAGCCTCAGCCTCCTGAGTAGCTGGGATTACAGGTGTACACCACCACACCTGGCTAATTACTGTATTTTTAGCAGAGACGGGGTTTCACCATGTTAGTCAGACTGGTCTCGAACTCCTGACCTTGTGATCCACTCGCCTTGGCCTCCCAAAGTGCTGGGATTACAGGCTTGAGCCACTGTACTCGGCCCACTAGATTTATTTTTAAATAGATATATTTTAAATTTTGATGAAGCTAATGAGTGCTCGAATTTAATAAAATAGAAGAGTTTAAAAATGAAAAGCAACAATTCTGTTTCCCAGGCCTCCGCAATCTCAATTCTGTGTATCAGAGGCACTATATTAACTATGATAATTTTTTTATTTTTAGTTTTTCTGGTAGTTGCCTGCTCTCCAAATAACAGGCTTAAATCACTATGGTTTGATACATTAAGTATCGACACCTATGGACTTTCTAAGGCATGACAGCCTTCCTCTCTCCTCCCCTCCTGCCACTGAAAGTAAGAATCGTTCGTTCCCCTACTGGGTATATACCCAAAGGATTATAAATTATGCTACTACAAAGACACATGCACACGTATGTTTATTGCAGCACTATTCACAATAGCAAAGACTTGGAATCAACCCAAATGTCCATCAGTGACAGACTGGATTAAGAAAATGTGGCACATATACACCATGGAATACTATGCAGCCATAAAAAAGGATGAGTTTGCGTCCTTTGTAGAGACATGGATGCAGCTGGAAACCATCATTCTTAGCAAATTATCACAAGAAGAGAAAACCAAACACCGCATGTTCTCACTCATAGGTGGGAACTGAACAATGAGCTCACTTGGACTCGGGAAGGGGAACATCACACACTGGGGCCTATCATGGGGAGGGGGGAGGGGGGAGGGATTGCATTGGGGAGTTATACCTGATATAAATGATGAATTGATGGGTGCTGACGAGTTGATGGGTGCAGCACACCAACATGGCACATATATACATATGTAACAAACCTGCACGTTATGCACATGTACCCTAGAACTTAAAGTATAATAAAAAAAAAGAAAATAATAATAATAATAACGTATTCAGAATTAACAAAGTTTAAAAAAAAAAAAGTGGGCAAACGACATGAATAGACGCTTTTCAAAAGAAGACCTACAGGTGAACGACAAGCATATGAAAAGATGTTCAACATTACTAATCATTAGAGAAATGGAAATCAAAACCACAATCAAATCTCACACTAGTCAGAATGGCAATTATTAAAAATTCAAAAAAAATAACAGATGCTGGCAGGGTTGCAGAGAAAAGGGAAAGTTTATGCAGTGCTGGTGGGAATGTAAATTCATTCAGCCAGTGTGGAAAGCAGTTTAGCAATTTCTCAAAGACATTAAAACAGAACTATCATTCAACCCAGCAATTATTGAGTATATACCCAAAGGAATATAAATTGTTCTGCCATAAAGACACATGCACATGTATGTTCACTGCAACACTATCCACAACAGCAAAGACATGGAATCGACCTACATGCCCATCATTTGTAGACTGGATTAAGAAAATGTGGTACATATACACCATGGAATACCATGCAGCCATAAAAAAGAACGAGATCATTTCCTTTGCAGGAACATGGATGCAGCTGGAGGTCATCATCCTAAGTAAACTAACGCAAAATCAGAAAACCAAAAATCACATGTTCTCACTTAAAATTGGGAGCTAAACATTTAGTACACATGAATACGAAAAAAGGGAACAGTACACACTGGACCTACTTGAAGGTCAAGGGTGGGAGGAGGGTGAGGATCAAAAAGCTACCTATTGGGTAATATGCTTACCTGGATGATGAAATAATCTGTAAACCAAACCCTGGTGACACACAATTTACCTGTATAACAAACCTGAACATGTACCCCTGTACCTAAAATAAAGTTTAAAAATTAATTAATTAATTAAATTAAAATTTTCATACACATGGTTCATTCAAATCAGGTTTTTTTTTAAATTCATGCATTGCATTCTATTGATGGTTTATATCTCTTTATACCCATCACTGTTCCCTCAACTCTTCATTGTTTTTATTTTGTATTTTGTGTTCATTTTATGGTGCATTATATTGCCATTTATTTGTTGGAGAAATGTATAGAATTTTTCATTTTTTGGATTCAGCTGGTTGCATTCATGTGGTATTGGTTAGCATGTTACTCTGTCTCCTGTGTATCCTATCAATTCTCATTAGATTTAAAGGTTTAATCAGATTTAGATGAAATGTTTTCTTTTTCTTCCTTTTTTTTGAGGAGCACTTAATAGAGTATATTGTGTATTTCCTAACTAATCTCATCAAAAGGCATATAATATCTGATTGTCCCATTATTAAAGAAGTGAAGGTTGATCAATAGGTTCAGGTGAGTCAGTCTGATTTATCCCTTATAAACTGTCCAATCGATTGTACGCGTAAGAGTGTTAGTAGCCACTGATGACCATTGCCTAGATCCATTATTCCAATAGAGCTGTGAAACAATGCTTTGAAAGTTATACCGTTTCCCCAACATTTATTAGTTGAAGTTTTTCCATAAGGAATTTTCCCTCATCAACTATTTGCTTACCCTGAAACAGAGGTAACCTACAAAAGACAGTATACCTGCTTAATTCTTTTCATGTATCTGTGTTTAAAATACTAATTTGGTCTCCTAGCAAGTTCAAAAAAATGATAAATAAAATGTCACTTTCAATTTCATATTGAATTCATAGATTTATATATTAGAATTATATCAATTCATTGAAGACATTTTTTAAACTCTCAATTAGTCCCATTTCTGACCATTTGCTCTTGTGTGCTTTTAACACTACCCCAGTAGTATTTGAGCACTTCCCTGCTATCTCACATGAATAGATATCCTAGGCTTATCTTGTTTCTTGCTCCATATTTGGAGTCAGCAATTTCTCAAAAGAGTGCTGGTTCCTTTTACAAGAAAATGGTATTTAGGGAACACAATCTCAACACTAGAGGCACTCAGTGCTACTGGGTTGTCATTGCCTTTAGAGTTTTCAGTTGACAGAAATACAGTTGCTACAAATACAAAGATTTTTGTTGTTGTTGTTGTTTTGTTTTGTTTTTCCTTTTTGAGATAGAGTCTTGCTCTGTCACCCAGGCTGGAGTGCAGCAGTGCGATCTCCTCTCACTGCAAGTTCTGCCTCCCAGGTTCACACCACTCTCCTGCCTCAGCCTCCCAAGTAGCTGGGACTACAGGCACCTGACACCACACCCAGCTAGTTTTTTGTATTTTTACGAGAGACAGGGTTTCACCATGTTAGCCAGGATGGTCTCAATCTCCTGACCTCATGATCTGCCCGCCTCAGCCTCCCAAAGTGCTGGGATTATAGGCATGAGCCACGGCACCCAGCCCAAAACTTTTAGAAATAGAAAGCTGAGGCTGGATGTGGTGGCTCATGCCTGTATTCCCAGTGATTCAGGAGGCTGAGGCAGGAGGATCACTTGAGGCCAGGAGTTCAAGACGAGCCTGGGCAACAAAGCAAGACATAATCTCTTAAAAAAAATAAAAATCGATTCCATATTGATATTCCCAATTACATGATTTTTTACTTAAATTCTGTTTTTTTATTATACCCTAAGTTCTAGGGTACTTGTGCACAATGTGCAGTTTTGTTACATATGTATACATGTGCCATGTTGGTTTGCTGCACCCATTAACTCGTCATTTGCGTTACGTATTTCTCCTAATGCTATCCTTCCCCCATCTCCCCACCCCACAACAGGCCCTGGTGTGTGATGTGTCCCACCCTGTGCCCAGCTGTTCTCATTGTTCAATTCCCATCTATGAGTGAGAACACGTGGTGTTTGGTTTAGTTTGCTAAGAATGATGGTTTCCAGCTTCATCCATGTCCCTATAAAGGACAAGAACTAATATTTTTTATGGCTGCATAGTATTCCATGATGTATATATGCCGCATTTACTTAATCCAGTCTGTTACTGATGGACATTTGGATTGGTTCTAAGTTTTTGCTATTGTGAATAGTGCTGCAATAAATGTAAGTGTGCATGTGTCTTTATAGTAGCATGATTTATAATCCTTTGGGTATATACCCAATAATGGGATTGCTGGGTCAAATGATATTTCTAGTTCTAGATCCTTGAGGAATCACCACACTGTCTTCCACAATGGTTGAACTAGTTTACATTCCCACCAAAATAGTGAAAGCGTTACTGTTTCTCCACATGCTCTCCAGCACCTGTTGTTTCCTGACTTTTTAATGTTCGCCATTCTAAATGGTGTGAGATGGTATCTCATTGTGGTTTTAATTTTCATTTCTCTGATGACCAGTGATGACGAGCACTTTTTCATGTCCCTGTTGGCTGCATAAATGCCTTCTTTTGAAAAGTGTCCATTCATACCTTTTGTCCACTTTTTGATGGGGTTGTTTGATTTTTTCTTGTAAATTTGTTTAAGTTCTTTGTAGATTCTGGATATTAGCCCTTTGTCAGATGAGTAGATTGCAAAGATTTTTCTCCCATTCTATAGGCTGCCTGTTCACCCTGATGGCAGTTTCTTTTGCTGTGCAGAATCTCTTTAATTTAATTAGATCCCATTTGTATATTTTGGCTTTTGTTGCCATTGCTTTTGATGTTTTAGTCATGAAGCCCTTGCCCATGCCTATGTCCTGAATGCTATTGTCTAGGTTTTCTTCTAGGGTTTTTATGGTTTTAGGTCTAACATTTAAGTCTCTAATCCATCTTGCATTAATTTTTGTATAAGGCATTAGGAAGTGATACAGTTTCAGCTTTCTACATATGGCTAGACAGTTTTCCCGGCACCATTTATTAAATGGGGAATCCTTTCCCCATTTCTTGTTTTTGTCAGGTTTGTCAAAGATCATATGGTTGTAGATGTATGGTGTTATTTCTGAGGCCTCTGTTTTGTTCCATTGGTCTATATCTCTGTTTTTGTACTAATACCATGCTATTTTGGTTACTGCAGCCTAGTAGTATAGTTTAACTCAGGTAGTGTAATGCCTCCAGCTTTGTTCTTTTAGCTTAGGATTGTCTTGGCAGTGTGGGCTCTTTTTTGGTTCCATGTGAACTTTAAAGTAGTTTTTTCCAGTTCTGTGAAGAAAGTCATTGGTAGCTTGATGGGGATGGCATTGAATCTATAAATTACCCTGGGCAGTATGGTCACTTTCATGATATTGATTCTTCCTATCCATGATCATGGAATGTTCATTTGTTTGTGTCCTCTTTTATTTCATTAAGCAGTGATTTGCAGTTGTCCTTGAAGAGGTCCTTCACATCCCTTGTAAGTTGGATTCCTAGGTATTTTATTCTCTTTGCAGCAATTGTGAATGGGAGTTCACACGTGATTTGGCTCTCTGTTTGTCTATTATTGGTGTAGAGGAATGCTTGTGATTTTTGCACATTGATTTTGTATACTGAGACTTTGCTGAAGTTGCTTATCAGCTTAAGGAGATTTTGGGCTGAGATGATGGGGTTTTCTAAATATACAATCATGTCATCTGCAAACAGGGACAATTTGACTTCCTCTTTTCCTCACTGAATACCCTTTATTTCTTTCTCTGGCCTGATTACCCTGACCAAAACTTCCAACACTATGTTGACTAGGAGTGGTGAGAGAGGGCATCCCTGTCTTATGTCAGTTTTCAAAGGGAATGCTTCCAGTTTTTGCCCATTCAGTATGATATTGCTGGTGGGTTTGTCAAAAATAGCTCTTATTATTTTGAGGTACATTCCATCAATACCGAATTTATTGAGAGTTTTCAGCATGAAGGGCTGTTGAATTTTGTTGAAGGCCTTTTCTGCATTTATTGAGATGATCATGTGGTTTTTGTCTTTGGTTCTGTTCATGTGATGGATTACATTTATTGATTTGTGTATTTTGAACCAGCCTTGCATCCCAGGGAGGACACCAACTTGATCTTTGTGGATAAGCTTTTTGATGTGCTGCTGGATTTGGTTTGCCAGTATTTTATTGAGGATTTTCTCATCGATGTTCATCAGGGATATTGGTCTAAAATTATCTTTTTTTGTTGTGTCTCTGCCAGCCTTTGGCATCAGGATGATGTTGGCCTCATAAAATGAGTTAGGGAGGATTCCCTCTTTTTCTATTGATTGGAATAGTTTCAGAAGGAATGGTACTAGCACCTCTGGTAGAATTCGGCTGTGAATCCGTCTGGTCCTGCACTTTTTCTGGTTGGTAGACTATTAATTATTGCTTCAATTTCAGAGCCCTGTTATTGGTCTATTTAGGGATTCAACTTCTTCCTGATTTAGTCTTGGGAGGGTGTATGTGTCCAGGAATTTATCCATTTCTTCTAGATTTTCTAGTTTATTTGTGTAGAGGTGTTTATAGTATTCTCTGATGGTAGTTTGTATTTCTGTGGGATCAGTGGTGATATCCCCTTTATCATTTTTTATTGCATGTATGTGAGTCTTCTCTCTTTTCTTCTTTATTAGTCTTGCTAGCAGACTATCTATTTTGTTGATCTTTTCAAAAAACCAGCTCCTAGATTCATTGATTTTTTGAAGGGTTTTTTGCTTCTCTATCTCTTTCAGTTCTGCTCTAATCTTAGTTATTTCTTGCCTTCTGATAACTTTTGAATTTGTTTGCTCTTGCTTCTCTAGTTATTTTAGCTGTGATGTTAGAGTGTTGATTTTAGATCTTTCCTGCTTTCTCTTGTGGGCATTTAGTGCTATAAATTTCCCTCTACACACTGCTTTAAATGTGTCCCAGAGATTCTGGAACATTGTGTCTTTGTCCTCATTGGTTTCAAAGAACATCTTTATTTCTGCCTTCATTTCGTTATTTACCCAGTAGTCATTCAGGAGCAGGTTGTTCAGTTTCCATGTACTTGTGCGGTTTTGAGTGAGTTTCTTAATCCTGAGTTCTAATTTCATTGCACTGTGGTCTGAGAGACTGTTTGTTGTGATTTCTGTTCTTTTACATTTGCTGAGGAGTGCTTTACTTCCAACTATGTGGTCAATTGTCAAATAAGTGCGATATGGTGCTGAGAAGAGTGTGTATTCTGTTGATTTGGGGTGGTGAGTTCTGTAGATGTCTATTAGGTCTGCTTGGTGCAGAGTTGAGTTCAGTTCCTGGATATGGTTGTTAACTTTCTGTCTCGTTGATCTCTCTAATATTGACAGTGGGGTGTTAAAGTCTCCCATTATTATTGTGTGGGAGTCTAGGTCTCTTTGTAGGTCTCTAAGGACTTGCTTTATGAATCTAGCTGCCCCTGTATTGGGGGCATATATATTTAGGATAGTTAGCTCTTCTTGTTGAATTGATCCATTTATCATTATGTAATGCCTTTGTCTCTTTTGATCTTTGTTGGTTTAAAGTCTGTTTTATCAGGGACTAGGGTTGCAACCCCTGCTTTACTTTACTTTCTATGTGTTTGGTAGACCTTCCTCTGTCCCTTTATTTTGAGCCTATGTGTGTCTCTGCACGTGAGCTGGGTCTCCTGAATACAGCACAGTGATGGGTCTTGACTCTTTATTTAATTTGCCAGTCTGTGTCTTTAATTGGGGCATTTAACCCATTTACTTTTAAGGTTAATATTGTTATATGTTAATTTGATCCTGTCATGATGATGTTAGCTGGTTATTTTGCCCGTTAGTTGATGCAGTTTCTTCCTAGCATCAATGGTCTTTACAATTTGGCATGTTTTTGCAGTGACTGGTACCGGTGTTTCCTTTCCATGTTTAGGGCTTCCTTCAGGAGCTCTTGTAAGGCAGGCCTGGTGGTGACAAAATCTCTAAGCATTTGCTTGTATGTAAAGGATTTTATTTCTCCTTCACTTATGAAGCTTAGTTTGGCTGGATATGAAATTCTGGGTTGAAAAATCTTTTATTTAAGAATGTTGAATATTGCCCCCACTCTCTTCTGGCCTGTAGAGTTTCTGCAGAGAGATCCACTGTTTGTCTGATGGGCTTCCCTTTGTGGGTAATCCGACCTTTCTCTCTGGCTGCACTTAATATTTCTTCCTTCATTTCAACCTTGGTGAATCTGATGATTATGTCTTGGAGTTGCTCTTCTCAAGGAGTATCTTTCTGGTGTTCTCTGTATTTCCTGAATTTGAATGTTGGCCTCCCTTGCTAGGTTGGGGAATTTCTCCTGGATAATATCCTGAAGAGTGTTTTCCAACTTGGTTCCATTCTTCCCATCACTTTCAGGTACACCAATCAAATGTAGATTTGGTCTTTTCACATAATCCCATATTTCTTGGAGGCTTTGTGTGTTTCTTTTTACTCTTTTTTCTCTAAACTTCTCTTCTTGCTTTATTTCATTAATTTGATCTTCAGTCACTGATACCCTTTCTTCCACTTGATCGAATCGGCTACTGAAGCTTGTGCATGTGTCATGTAGTTCTCATGCTATGGTTTTCAGCTCCATCAGGTCATTTAAGTTCTTCCCTACACGGTTTATTCTAGTTAGCCATTCATCTAATCTTTTTTCAAAGTTTTTAGCTTCCTTGTGATGGGTTTGAACATCCTCCTTTAGCTTGGAGAAGTTTGTTATTACCGACCTTCTGAAGCCTACTTCTCTCAACTTGTCAAAGTCATTCTCTGTTCAGCTTTGTACCGTTGCTGGCAAGGAGCTGAGATCATTTGGAGGAGGAGAGGTACTCTGGTTTTTAGAATTTTTAGCTTTTCTGCTCTGGTTTCTCCCCATCTTTGTGATTTTATCTACCTTTGGTCTTTGATGATGGTGACCTACAGATGGGGTTCTGGTGTGGATGTCCTTTTTGTTGATGTTGATGCTATTCCTTTCTGTTTGTTAGTTTTCCTTCTAACAGTCAGGTCCCTCAGCTGCAGGTCTGTTGGAGTTTGCTGGAGGTCCACTACAGACCCTGTTTGCCTGTGTATCACTGGTGGAGGCTGCAGAACAGCAAATATTGCTGCCTGATCCTTCCTCTGGATGCTTTGACTCAGAGGGGCACCCAGCTGTATGAGGTGTCAGTCGGCCCCTACTGGGAGGTGTCTCCCATTTAGGCTACATGGAGGTCAGAGACCTACTTAAGGAGGTAGTCTGTCCGTTCTCAGAGTTCAAACACCATGCTGGGAGAACCACTGTTCTCTTCAAAGCTGTCAACAGGGACGTTTAAGTCTGCAAAAGTTTCTGCTGCCTTTGTTCAGCTATGCCCTGCCCCCAGAGGTGGAGTCTACAGAGGCAGGCAGGCCTTATTGAGCTGTGGTGGGTTCCACCCAGTTTGAGCTTCCCAGCTGCTTTGTTTACCTACTCAAGTCTCAGCAATGGCAGACGCCCCCCTCCTAGCGAGGCTGTCACCTCACAGTTTAATCTTGGACTGCTGTGCTAGCAGTGAGCAAGGCTCCATGGGCATGGGATCCACTAAGCCAGGCGCAGGGTATAATCTCCTGGTGTGCGTTTTGCTAAGACCATTGGAAAAGTGCAGTATTAAGGCGAGAGTGTCCCAATTTTCCTGGTTTGGTCTGTCATGGCTTTCCATGGCTAGGAAAGGGAAATCCTCCGACCCCTTGCATTTCCTGGGTGAGGTGACACCCCGCCCTGCTTCAGGTGGCCCTCCATGGGCTGCACCCACTGTCCAACAAGTCCCAATGAGATGAACCAGATACCTCAGTTGGAAATGCAGAAATCACCTGTCTTCTGTGTTGGTCACGCTGGGAGTTACAGACCAGAGCTATTCTTACTTGGCCATCTTGGACTTAAATTCTTTTATTTATATTTGTATTTAATTTATCTTATACTATAAATCTTAGGTCCTGATGACATTCACATAATTACTACTAATTTTGTATATATTCACATTTCTACTTTAAAAATAATAATATCTCAAATAAATCTAAAATATAGACTAATGTATTATTGCTAAAAATAAAACCACTGAATGTAGCCAAAGCTTTTTTTGGTGGATCTTTTTGCCCTTGGGATATAGCTCCTTCAAAATGTAGAGTTAAGCCAAGCACAGTGGCTCATGCCTGTAATCCCAGCACTTTGGGAAACCAAGGCAGGTGGACCACTTGAGGTCAGAAGTTCAAGCCCAGCCTGATCAATATGGTCAAACCCTGTTTCTACTAAAAACACAAAAATTAGTTGGGTGTGATGGCACACTCCTGTAATCCCAGCTATTCAGGAGGCTGAGGCACAAGAATCACTTGAACCTGGGAGGCAGAGGTTGCAGTAAGCCATGATTGTGCCACTGCACTCCAGCCTGGGAGACAGAGCAAAACTCTTGTCTCAAAAACAAACAAACAAAATGCAGAGCTAAAATACTATGCTTTAAAGTCACTTAAGATAAGTCTTCTCTGTGTGCTCATGCATCTTCTCTGTGTGCTCATGCCACCAACTTCCTATCGGTTAGGTAAGTGTGTTTCCATTTGTTGCTAATTTGGGGGGTATGCCTTGTTTGAGTTTTTATTTAATTTTTTAATGTAAGACATTACATGGTTCTATAGTGAAACTGGTAAATAGGGTATATTTAGAAAAGTCTAGTGTCGGTCTATGACTTCCCCATATTTCTTTCTGCCCCCATAGGTAACTATTTTTATTAGCTTTCAGGTTCTACCCTCTCATTGTTTGTTTTTTAATATATAAGCAAATATTATAGATTTTTTTCTTTTCCTTACCCAAGTAAAGCATATAATGCACACTCTTTTGCACTTAGCTCTTTTCATGCATATGTATGTGTGTGAAAGAGAAAACTTCTACATTATTTTCTAACAGTTTTTTTTTGCTTTGTTTTGTTTTGTTTTGAGATGGAGCCTTGCTCTATCACCCAGGCTAGAGTGCAGTGGTGCAATCTCAGCTCACTGCAACCTCCGCCTCCCGGGTTCAAGCAGCTCTCCCTACCTCAGCCTCCCAAGTAGCTGGGATTATAGTTATGCACCACCATGCCAGGCTAATCTTTGTATTTTTAGTAGAGAAGGGATTTTGCCATGTTGGCCAGGCTGGTCTCAAATTCCTGATCTCAGGAGATCCGCCTGCCTCACCCTCCCAAAGTGCTGGGATTATAGGTGTGAGCCACCACACCCAGCCATTTGCTTATAGTTTTATTATATTTTACTAGATAGATGCACCATTGTTTATCAACAAGAACACTGTTGATGGCCATTTGGTTTGCCTGCAGTATTTTACTATTACAAATAGCACTGCAATTAATAGCCTATTAGTAATTTTGTATTTTTGCAAGTATATCGGTATGAGTTCATTTTAATATTGCTATGAAGAACTTTCCAAGACTGGGTAATTTATAAAGGAAAGAGATTTAATTGACTCACAGTTCTGCATGGCTGGGGAGGCCTCAGAAAACTTAACAATCATGGCAGAAGGCCAAAGGGAATCAGGGACCTTCATCATGTGGTAGCAGGAGAGAGAAAAGTGAGGAGTGAAAGGGCAAGAGCTCCTTGTAAAACCATCAGATCTCCTGAGAACTCACTCATTATCACAAGAACAACATGGGAGAAACTGCTCCCATGATCCAATCACCTCCCACTAGGTCTCTTACTAGACACATGGGTTTTATGGGAATTGCAGTTCAAGATGAGATTTGGGTGGGAACACAGCCAAGCCATATCAGTATCTTTACACTAAATTCCTACAGGTGGGATATCTGAGTCAAAGAGTAAACCAATATGGAATTTTGCTTGAAATCACCAAATTCTCCTCTATAAGGATTGTGTCCATTTGTATTCTTGCCAGGAATATATGGCATTACCTGTTCCCCATAGCTTCCCTAACAGGTGCATTGTCAAACTTCTGATATTATGCCAAAATAATTACTTTTAAAAATAGTAAATTTGTGGCAGGGCACGGTGGGTCACACCCCTCTGGGATGAAATTTCCAGAGGAAGGAGCAGGCAGCAATCTTTGCTGTTCTGTAACCTCCACTGGTGAAACCCAGGCAAAAAGGATCTGTCATGGACCCCCAGCAAACTCCAGCAGACCTGCAGCAGAGGGGCCTGACTGTTAAAAGGAAAACTAACAAGCAGAAAACAATAGCATCAACATCAACAAAAATGATGACCATGCAAAAACTCCATCCCAAAAGTCACCAACAGCAAAGACTAAAGGTAAATAAATCCACAAAGATAAGGAAAAAACAGTGCAAAAAGGCTGAAAATTCCAAAAACCAGAATGCCTCTTCTTCTCCAAAGTATCAGACTCCTTGCCAGTGAGGGAACAAAACTGGATGGAGAATGAGTTTGATGAATTGACAGAAGTAGGCTTCAGAAGGTAGACAATAACAAACTCTTCCAAGCTAAAGGAGCATGTCTAACCCAATGCAATGAAGCTAAGAACCTTGATAAAAGGTTAGAGGAATTGCTGTCTAGAATAACCAGTTTAGAGAAGAACATAAATGACCTAATGGAGCAGAAAAACACAGCCTGAAAACTTTGTGAAGCATACGCAAGTCTCAATAGCTGAAACAATCAAGCAGAAGAAAGGATATCAGAGATTGAAGATCAACTTAATGAAATGAAGTGTGAAGACAAGATTAGAGAAAAAAGAATGAAAAGGAATGAACAAAGACTCCAAGAAATATGGGATTATGTAAAAAGACCAAACCTACGTTTGATTGGTGAAAGTGAAAAGTGATGGGGAGAATAGAACCAAGTTGGAAAACACTACAGGATATTATCCAGGAGAACTTCCCCAACCTAGCAAGACAGGTCGACATTCGAATTCAGGAAATACAGAGAACTCCACAAAGATACTCCTCGAGAAGAGCAATCGTGTCTACTTAATTACTCTCAGGGACCCCCAAAAGCCTTATAGTCAATAAGTTATAGTCAATGAGTTATTGAGTGAATTGCAGGCCAAAGAGAATGGGAGAATAAGGCAATGGCAGACTGGCAGGGCTATATTTTGGCTGGTGGGTTTTGATATTTCTTCAGATCAGATCACATGAGTGGGCAGCAATTTTGCTACGTTAAGACTGACCCTGCACAATGTAGTACATTGGTGCAAAAATAATCACAGTTTTTGCCAATTACTGCAGTTACTTTTGCACTGACCGAATAATTTCATGAGTAGAAAGTGATTACAATATTTTTAAACAGCAGAGCATGGGAAGTAAGTCAGCACTCTCAAGTCCCTTGAAGCTTTGCTTGAATAAGTTTTAAAACTTTTTTTTTCAGATGTTTACCTCTTACTCCTTAATTCTAATTAACATTTGATTGCCATGAACACAATGTTTTGGTTAGCCAGGAAGTATTTCCTTCCAAGACATTGATATTTGTATTCTATTAAACCGTTTTTTAAATAGAAAAACGTTCTTTGATGTATTACCAAACTTCATCTCTTCATGTTTCATTACAGAAATCATTTTCAATTCTACCTCCTGTAGGGAGAAATTTGGGTCCTTAGTTTCTATAATGTTTTTTGGTTCTTGGTGTTTGCACTATTTCAATTCCAATTTCGGTTTTTTGGTTTTTGTTTTTGTTTTTGTTTTTGAGACTGAGTCTCGCTCTGTCACCCAGGCTGGAGTGCAATGGTGTGATCTCCACTCACTGCAAGCTCCATGCCATTCTCCTGCCCCAGCCTCCCGAGTAGCTGGGACTACAGGTGCCCGCCACCACACCCAGCTAAGTTTTTTGCATTTTTAGTAGAGACGGGGTTTCACTGTGTTCGCCTGCCTCCATCTGCTGACCTCATGATCTGCGTGCCTCAGCCTCCCAAAGTGCTGGGATTACAGGCGTGAGCCACCACGCCCAGCCCCAATTTCAGTTTTAATTCAATGAATTTATTGTCATAACAAAGTATGTGAATTTTGTCAGTCAATATGATGAGTTTCGGTGTCTAACCTTTCAGTTTTGTCAATGGTAACAGAGCCTTTATTCTCTAAAGTCTCTATTTCCAATTCAGATTTGGGGATAGGCTGCCACATAGTGCAAAACCACTTTATTGCTTTTTTCCTTCTCCAAAGGATGACAGGATTTTTTGGTTCAAATTCTTCTGTGTCACAAGTTACACCATTTCAATGATTGAACAACTAGCTTCCTTAACATTTTCTTTATGGTGTTTTGTCACTCAAAAAGGAAATATTTTCTTATTCATTTTCTTGCATCATTTTCATTAAGTTGATCTCTTAACATTTCTTGGAGTCTCATGTTTCATTTAAGGATCATGGAATTGATATTTGATCTGCCACATGTTTTCCATATTTGAAAGCAATAAGAAAATCAGCATTTCTGTAAAAGGGAGTTTTGTTCTAGCTCAATTAACACTTTAAAGGAGGTAGTACTGGTATATCTGCTTTAGGGCCTGGTACTAGCTGACGTTCAACAGGGTAAGGGGTCAGCACACTAGTAGAACTTAAGTGGAGCTTAGTATGATTATAATTAGCTCAAACATTTGATTTAAAATATAATCTTGCCAGGCAGGGTAAAATTTATTTATTAATAGGTTGTAATGAATTGCCTCATCCTTTCCCTCCTTCCCTTTGACATAGTTAAAAGATTCTTTATTATTCCATTCCATCAAAAAAAAGGGCACTCAAAGGGAAAAAAATGTAAAGGCATGGATCCTAGAAAATGTTAGCTTACTGATAGAGATATTTTCCTTAATCATGTTTTCATCACCAGAGTGTGAAATTAGATCCACCTGTGTATTCCACCATTGCCTCAAAATACTGCTGGTTTAGGTTATTTTCATTCTTTCTTAGGGTCTAATGGATTGCATTTATTTATTATTATTATTTTTACAAAGCATCTCAAATAAGATTACATTGTGTGATGGTATTCAGAGAGGTTAAGTAACTTGCCCAAGCTTATAAAGGTAGTATGTGGGAAGTGTTTTTTTCAAATCTAGGTGTGGATTTCTGTTCTTTCTTCCATACAATACCACTTTGGTAGTGAGAACTAAAATTATTTATACTCACACACTTGTTGTCTATGTTAACATGATCGTATTATTTGTTTGTCTTTACTAATTTTACTACTCCACTGTTTTCATCAACATGTCTTTACTATTCTAGGAGACTCTTGCTCAGAAAAAAATAATAATAATTTTATTGTTTATACCAGGGCCATTCTGCAAAAATCCACTTAAATGAGCATTGCGGAATACATAGCCTTAAGGGACTGTTTACTCCCCAGTTCTTCTTGTGCACCAAAGCTTTCTCATTGCTTTGTCCACTGATCCTAGACTATTGTACCATGATCTTTCCTCAATCCCAGTTAAGCCCCAACACTGAAAAATGTCTTAGTGCCTGGTCTCCAAAACCTTATAAATATCCCAACTTCACCTGTCCTCTCCAATGTGATATTAAGACTGCATCAAGGGAGAGTTCTGCCTTATTGTGGTAAGTAATAATCTCTGCTCTGCTTATCTTCAAGTTGGTTTGCTGATGTTTTCAAGGAGCCAGAATTTGAAAATGGTTAAGCCTTACATTTCTTTGATTCTATAGAGTTTCTAAGGCTTAAGTGTTACGTGCATATATTTAATTAATTATGAAAGAGACAACACACTGTCCCTTTGTTTCCATTCCTAGATCTGTTTCTCATTGGTTGTGTGTGCTGAGTAAAGTTATGTATTTTCAGTTTTCTCCTCTGAGAGATAATGATGTAGGATACAGGATTCTTTTCAGAATTAGAGACAGTATCTTTGAAAATGTGCTGTAGAGATCTAAAGACAGGATAGTATTGTTCCTGGTATTATCTATTCCATGTATTGGTGCTAATCATTCAACATCCAACAGAAGTCAGGATTCTGGCTGGAGTCAATAAGTGTTGATGAGGGAGGCCTTGTAACGGAGAATGAGCCTCAGGTTTCTGCACTGTAGGGCAAGATAGTTGTGTGCCATTTTCTCAGGTAGGGAAAACAAGACAAAGAGCAGAGGGGAGATTGGGGCTAGGGTGGGAAAATATGTGGGAGGACAGTGGATGAACCCCTTCCAATGACATTAACTACTCCTTGGCAACTAACTGTTTTTTCAGGCATGTATTCTTGGTTCATCTTTCTTTTCTATTTTAAAGGACACTGCTAAAGCCTTAATATTTGTGTCTCTTCAGAACTCATATGTTGAAACCTAAACTCCACTGTGATGGTATTAGGAGGTAGAGACTTTGGGGGATGATTAGGTCATGAGGGCTAAGCCTTCTTGAATGGAATTAGTTCTCTTATAAAAGAGACTGCAGAGAGCTCTCTTGTCTCTCCACTGTGTGAGGGCACGGTGAGAAGATGGCCATCTGCGAACCAGGAAGCAGGCCCTCACCAGAACTCAACCATGCCAGCACCCTGCAGCCTCCAGAACTGTGAGAAATAAATGTTTGTTGTTTAAACCACCCTGTCTATGATATATTTGTTATAGCAGCCCGATTGGACTAAGATAGATAATAATCCAAATTGATTAGCTCTATCTCAGATCTTGAGTTTGGTTTGAGTGCCATCCATCCAACTGGAAATTTCCATTTAGATTTTCTACAGTTGCCACAACCTCAACCTGTCAATTGCCAGACTAATTACCTCCCTTATCTTGGCTAACAGACCAGGACCCATTAGGTTAACCAATTATCCTAACCTTTTCTCCTTCTTCCTCCATTCGTTCACTCATCAAATGTTTACTGACCACTTTTTGTCTGGCTATTATTTTAGGCTCTGGAGATACAACCAGCAAGTCAAACTGACACAGTCTTTGACCTCTTAAAACTAACAGTCTTTCTGAAAAACCATTTCTTATATTCTCTGCCCTTGCTTTTTAAGGCTTTTAAAGGCAGTATTTCTCTAAGTTTGTGCCTTAGAATAGAGTCTTGGGTTACCAACAGGTGATGAATGAAAAACAAAACACAAAAAACTCCAGAAAGATTCTGAGGTCACATGAGTTGAGAGAAATAGGGTCAATACATTTACAAACTTTCTCTACTGCTGGATTTCTCTGAGGCTTTAATATGCCCAGGGGCTTCATGCATCTTGTAAGTGACATTGGACAGCACTAGTGAACTTACTTGACCACAAAGACCCCTGTCTACAGACCACTTAGCTTGCACAATGTCCTTCAGAAAAATCGTTAAGCAATACAGCTCTAAAGAGTGGTTTCACTGATCCTTTTATTTGACAATTATTGCGAGCCTACTTTGTGTTTCGTGTTGCTACTCTTCGGTTAAAGACTGTGGAGATTAAACTACCACCTCTGACATGAAGGAATTTACCATTTCTTTTATTTCCAACTTTTTCTTCTGGTCCACTGGAATATTGTATTTCCTCAAGCATTTGAGCTGCTTTCTAATATTGGATGATGAATTTAACCCTGAAGAGGAATTCAAATTTCAATGCCCTTTCTCTCCATGCTTTAGATTTCTTTTTTGAATTTCTCTCCTCTCTGTGCCAGCTCTTTACCCCTATTTTTGGTCTTGCTTAATATTTCCTGGTTGTTTCTTCTTGATTGTAAGCCCAACGGTGTGGGAACCATGTCATACTTTCCTTTGCATGGTTCCTAGCAAATGTGTCACCTCTAGAGGCTAATGAACTGCAAATAGTGAAACCGATGCGCAAAGACGCACTTGCCAATGACCATGGCTGTGTCTCTTTTTAATATTGGGATTTCTGTGGTTGAGATGAAAATGGATTTCACTCTTTGGGTATTGCTTAACAGATGGAATTTTGTTTGCTTTGTTCTGTGGCTGTGATTAGGAAAGTTACTGTATTTTGAAAAGCAGTCATTTGTAGTACAGCAAGTGCAGTTTTTCTGTTGGTGTGCTATACCATCTTCTATAAATCTGTAGTATCATTAGACTCTGATTTTTCTCATATGTACTAGGATGAAGTAAATCGTGTGGTTGAATAGAATCAATACTAGCTTTATTAGAAGCTGAGCATGTTTATAGACCCCTTGTAAAAAAAATCAGTAAAAATTTCTTAACGCTTCTGTCTAGAAAAAAATATTTTCTTCTAAGATAATCTGAAACAATGCTGTTATTGTGAAGCACAGAGAGAGGTAAGTGTGTATCTCTGTGTGTATGAGAGAGTCTGTGTGAGTGTGTGTAAGTGTATGTGATTGTCATTTACTTTGTGACTTATTTCTGGCAAAATATAGATACAATTTTGTATGTCTTTTAATTTTTCCTGGATCATATATTGTCCACATAAATCACAAAGGAAGGTAATGTTAAGGCTAGGGCCAATTATTACAAGTTGATGAATTTCCAAAGGTGTGATAGTCATTAGATGCAACACCAGTGAATATCAGCCTACAGCAGGTACACTGGAGAAACAAATGCATGAACCAAAGGCACTGGCACCCCGTGCTGTGAAATGACAGGAGACCTACTGTGTCTGTTTTAGTGTACATGGGGGGCAAAGAGCACAAACAAGTATCATGGATAGACATCCTGGTGAAATTATTACATAAAAAGATTGTTTCAGTAAGAACTTTAGATTCAGTCATGTCACTTCATTCCAGTTAACTTCCCCGAGGTTTGATGAAAATGGACTAATAGGGCTCAAGTAAAACTGATGTATCTGAATATCAGTTGTAGGAAACCTTTACAGGAACTCATTTAATTTATTGATGTAAATGGGCTATTTATGTCTAGGTCTTTGATGAAGTCTTTTTTCGTACTTTAATAGAAAGGTAGTGCTGTGGTCTGAATGTTTGCCTCCCCAAAATTCATATGTTTAAAATGTAATCTCCAATGGGATAGTATCAGAAGTGGGGCCTTTGGGAGGCAGTTAGGTCATGGGGGCTCCACCTTCATGAATGGGATTGATGCCATTATTAAAGAGGCTTGAAGCAGCTCACTTGCTGTTTTCCAATATGAGAGGGTGCCATCTTTGATGCAGAGAGAAAGCCCTCACCAGACACTGAATCTGCTGGCATCTTGAGTTTGGACTTCTCTGTCTCTAGAACTGTGAACAATGCATTTCTCTCCTTTATAAATTATGAATCTAAGGTATTTTATTATAGCAGCCCAAATGGACTAAGACAAGTAGTTTAATGGACTGGAAGAAATTTGGAGGGAAAGTTTAACAGGAGAGGGTACGTGGTATATGCTGGGGTCGTGAAAAGCAGGCCTGTGTGGGAAACATCAGTTTTTTGGTTATTCAGCCCCCATCCCTGCCTCTCTTTCTGTTCTTGAGATCTGTGGTAACAGCAACATCCCTTCTTCTAGGAAATGTTCTCTTACACACTCCACTTGTGGAAGTTGAATGGAGTGACCATTTCACTGTTGACTCCAATCTGGCCACAGATGATTGGGATCCAAGAGTGACCTTCAAACCAGCCCAATCAGAATCCTTCCTTGGAGTTTGCAAGCTGAAGAAAGGGAAAGAGACAGAGTCCCCAAACAACGGCCAAGCTGTGAGATATAAAATATAGAAGCAGAGATTGGGGTGGATGGCAGGATGGCTGAACAGGAACAGCTCCGGTCTACAGCTCCCAGTGAGATCAACAGAGAAGGAGGGTGATTTCTGCATTTCCAACTGAGATACTCGGCTCATCTCATTGGGACTGGTTAGACAGTGGGTGCAGCCCACAGAGGGCAAGCAGAAGCAGGTTGGGGCATTGCCTCACCTGGGAAGCACAAGGGGTTGGGGGACTCCCTCCCTTAGCCAAGGGAAGCTGTGAGGGACCATGCTATGAGGAACGGTGCATTCTGGCCCAAACACTACACTTTTCCCATAGTCTTTGCAACACACAGACCAGGCGATTCCCTCCAGTGCCTATACCACCAGGGCCCTGGGTTTCAAGCACAAAACTTGGTGGCCATTTGGGCAGACACTGAGCTAGCTGCAGGAGTTTTTATTCATACCCCAGTGGTGTCTGGAACACCAGTGAGACAGAACTGTTCACTGCCCTGGAAAGGCGGCTGAAACCAGGGAGCCAAGTGGTCTAGCTCAGTGGATCCCAACCCCACGGAGCACAGCAAGCTGAGATCCAATGATTTGAAATTATTGCTGCCAGCACAGCAGGCTGAAGTCGACCTGGGATGCTCCAGCTTGGTGGGGGGAGGAACATCCACCATTACTGAGGTTTGTGTAGGCGGTTTTCCCCTCACAGTGTAAACAAAGCCTCTGGGAAGTTCAAACTGGGTAGATCCCACCACAGCTTGGCAAAGCCGCTGTAGCTAGACTGCCCCTCTAGATTCCTCCTCTCTGGGCAGGGCACCTCTGAAAGAAAGGCAGCAGTAAAACTCCCATCTCCCTGGGACAGAGCACCTGGGGGAAGGGGCGGCTGCAGGAACAACTCCAGCAGACTTAAACATTCCTGCCTGCTGGCTCTGAAGAGAGCAGAGGATCTCCCAGCATGGCTCTCGAGCTCTGCTAAGGGACAGACTGCCTTATCAAATGGGTCCCTGACCCCTGTGCTTCCTGACTAGGAGACACCTCCCAGCAGGGATCGACAGACACCTCATACGGGAGAGCTCTGGCTGGCATCTGGCAGGTGCCTCTCTCAGACGAAGCTTCCAGAGGAAGGAACAGGCAGCAGTCTTTCCTGTTCTGCAGCCTCTGTTAGTGATACCCAGGCAAACAGGGTCTGGAGTGGACCTCTAGCAAACTCCAGCAGACCTGCAGCAGAGGGGCCTGACTGTTAGAAGGAAAACTAACAAACAGAAAGGAATAGTAAATCCACTCAAAGACCCCATCCAAAGGTCACCAACATCAAAGACCAAAGGTAGATAAATACACAAAGATGGGGAGAAACCAGCACAAAAAGGCCAAAAATTCGAAAAACCAGAAGGCCTCTTCTCCTCCAAAGGATCACAACTCCTTACCAGCAAGGGAACAAAACTGGACGTAGAATAAATTTGATTAATTGACACAAGTGGGCTTCAGAAGGTGGATAATAACAAACTCCTCCAAGCTAAAAGAGCATGTTCTAACCCAATGGAAGGAAGCTGAGAACTTTGAAAAAAGGCTAGACAAATTGCTAACTAGAATAACCAGTGTAGAGAAGAATTTAAATGACCTGATGGAGCTGAAAACCATAGCATGAGAACTACATGACACATGCACAAGCTTCAGTAGCTGATTCGATCAAGTGGAAGAAAGAGTATCAGCGACTAAAGATCAACTTAATGAAACAAATCATGAAGAAAAGATTAGAGAAAAAAGAATGAAAAGGAACAAACAAAGCTTCCAAGAAATATGGGACTATGTGAAAAGACCAAACCTATGTTTGATTGGTATACCTGAAAGTGATGGGGAGAATGGAACCAAGATGGAAAATACTCTTCAGTATATTATCCAGGAGAATGTCCCCAATCCAGCAAGGCAGGCCAACATTCAAATTCAGGAAATACGGAGAACACCACAAAGATACTCTTCGAGAAGAGCAACCCTAAGACATAATCATCAGATTCACCAAGGTTGAAATGAAGGAAAAAATGTTAAGGGCAGCCAGAGAGAAAGATAAGGTTACCCACAAAGGGAAGCCCATCAGACAAACAGTGGATCTCTCTGCAGAAACCCTACAAGCCAGAAGAGAGTGGGGACTCTCTTTAACAATATTCAATATTCTTAAAGAAAAGAATTTTCAACCCAGAATTTCATATCCAGCCAAACTAAGCTTCATAAGTGAAGGAGAAACAAAATACTTTACATACAAGCAAATGCTGAGAGATTTTGTCACCACCAGGCCTGCCTTACAAGAGCTCCTGTAGGAAACACTAAATATGGAAAGGAAAAATCGGTACCAGCCACTGCAAAAACATACCAAATTGTAAAGACCTTTGACACTATGGAGAAACTACATCAACTAATGGGCAAAATAACCAGCTAGCATCAAAATGACAGATCAAATTCACACATAACAATATTAACCTTAAATAAAAATGGGTTAACTGCCCCAATTAAAAGACACAGACTGGCAAATTGGATAAAGAGTCAAGACCCCTCAGTGTGCTGTATTCAGGAGACCCATCTCACATGCAAAGACACACACAGGCTCAAATAAAGGGATGAATGAAGATGCACCAAGCAAACAGAAAGCAAAAACAAAAAGCAGGGGGTGCAATTCTAGTCTCTGATAAAACAGACTTTAAACCAATAAAGATCAAAAGAGAAGGACGGGGCAGAGCAAGATGGCTGAATAGGAACAGCTCCAGTCTCCAACTCCCAGCGTGAGCGACACAGAAGACCGGTGATTTCTGCATTTTCAACTGAGGTACTGGGGTCATCTCACTAGGGCGTGCCGGACAATCGGTGCTGGTCAGCTGCTGCAGCCCGACCAGCGAGAGCTGAAGCAGGGTGAGGCATCGCCTCACCTGGGAAGCACAAGGGGGAAGGGAATCCCTTTTCCTAGCCAGGGGAACTGAGACACACACCACCTGGAAAATTGGGTGACTCCCACCCCAAAACTGCACTTTGAGCAAACGGACACACCAGGAGATTGTATCGCACACCTGGCCAGGAGGGTCCCACGGCCATGGAGCCTCCCTCATTGCTAGCACAGCAGTCTGCAATCTAACCGCAAGGCAACAGCGAGGCTGAGGGAGGGGCGCCTGCCATTGCTGAGGCTTAAATAGGTAAACAAAGCTGCTGGGAAGCTCGAACTGGGTGGAGCTCACAGCAGCTCAAGGAAACCTGCCTGTCTCTGTAGACTCCACCTCTGGGGACAGGGCATAGCTAAACAACAACAACAACAAAACAAAACAAGAAAAGGCAGCAGAAACGTCTGCAGACGCAAACAACTCTGTCTGACAGCTTTGAAGAGAGCAGTGGATCTCCCAACATGGAGGTTGAGATCTGAGAACGGACAGACTGCCTGCTCAAGTGGGTCCCTGACCCCTGAGTAGCCTAACTGGGAGACATCCCCCACTAGGGGTAGTCTGACACCCCACACCTCACAGGGTGGAGTACACCCCTGAGAGGAAGCTTCCCAAGTAAGAATCAGACAGGTACACTAGCTGTTCAGCAATATTCTCTTTTGCAACGTCTGCTGCTGATACCCAGGCAAACAGGGTCTGGAGTGGACCTCAAGCAATCTCCAACAGACCTGCAGCTGAGGGTCCTGACTGTTAGAAGGAAAACTATCAAACAGGAAGGACACCTATACCAAAACCCCATCAGTACATCACCATCATCAAAGACCAGAGACAGATAAAACCACAAAGATGGGAAAAAAGCAGGGCAGAAAAGCTGGAAATTCAAAAAATAAGAGTGCATCTCCCCCTGCAAAGGAGTGCAGCTCATCGCCAGCAACGGATCGAAGCTGGTCAGAGAATGAC
>NC_045440.1:61250459-61304490 GCF_002776525.5 Piliocolobus tephrosceles
TTGATTTTCTAAATTATGTGTAAAATAAATGTATATGTAGTACATATTCCCTCATTAGCAAGAGAAGAGACCCGTTCACTTTCAATAGCATCGTATAAAATGAAACTTATTTCCTTTTTGGATCATTTTTTGATCACTGATCATTTTTGATGATTTGATCGTTGTACACAACCTACTTCTTGTGAGCACACCACCATTTAAAATCTTAATGCCTGAATTTGAGAGCCACAAGGCACAGCAGAAAATCATTTTGCCTATGTGAATATAAAGGTCTTTATTCTTTTTCTGGGCTTCAATACCCCTTTGACTTAAATTTATTTCCAAAAACATTAATTGTTTTTTATATAGTTTGAGTCATTAGTAAATTGTTGTTATAGTGAAGAGCAGAGGGTATTTACCTTTGGTAAATGTCAATAGGTTTTTAAAGAATATGTAATTTGAAATACATTACTCATTGTTAGAATTATGCTATGAGAATAATTTCCAAGCAAATAAACTCCTTAAAGACTGTGAAAAAAAAAAAGAATCGTTCTTTCCTCTGTTGATTTTTTTTTTTTTTTCTTTTTTTTTGAGATGGAGGCTCACTCTGTCTCCCAGGCTGGAGTGCAGTGGCCGGATCTCAGCTCACTGCAAGCTCCACCTTCCAGGTTCCCGCCATTCTCCTGCCTCAGCCTCCCAAGTAGCTGGGACTACAGGCGTCTGCCACAGCACCCGGCTACTTTTTTGTATTTTTAGTAGAGAAGGGGTTTCACCGTGTTAGCCAGGATGGTCTCCATCTCCTGACCTCGTGATCCACTCACCTCGGCCTCTCAAAGTGCTGGGATTACAGGCGTGAGCCACCGCGCCCGGCCTGTTGATTATCTTTTAACTTAAATACTGCATATAAATATGCAGATATCTCTTGAGCTCTTACATGGTAAAAAGGGATTATTAGTGGTCTTTTTCTTTCTTCTTTTCTCTCCACCTTACCTTATAACTTTCAGCACTACTTTAAGTACCTTGACTTACTTTTTCTTGTCAGTTTTGATAACTCTTTTTTTGTGTGTATACATAATCAAGTCTTCTTTCCCTTGTTCTTTGATTGATCTGAAAATTTGAAAATCAGCAAACACTATTTCTGTTATTATGCCTATGTAATATTATTGACTGTGCTGCCAAGTATTATTATTACATTCCAAATTTTTGTGTTCTTTAAGAGTTTCTCCTCCTCCTCCTCTTCCTCCTCCTCTCCCTTTTCCTGTTTCTCCTTTCTTCTGCTTCAATTGCTTCTTTGCATTGCTTGCCTGTATCAAATCTTTACTTTTCCAATTTCTCAAAGATCCTACAAATCGTCAGTCTCCCATTTTTCCAGATCTTTCCCTCTTTGTGCCTCCATCTAGACTGAGAGGGTCTGCAGATGTGCTCCTTAGCTATGATGCGGGAACCTCACTTTGTTATTCCTCTGAGATGGACCCCATGCCTTCTTTCTTGATTTACTCCCTCTTTGAACTGGATCATGTCCTCCAAGTAACTCCCTAAGAAACTATATGGAACAAGTAAACCTAAATCCTATGTACCTGAAGAGCTATTCATTCTACCCTCATTCTTGATTGAGAGCTTTGCTGAGTATAAAATGTGAGATTGAAAATAGTGTTGCCTTGTAACTTAGAACGTGCATTCCAGCTGGGTGCAGTGGCTCACGCCTGTAATCCCAGCACCTTGGGAGGCCAAGGCAGGAGGATCGCTTGAGGCCAGGAGTTCAAGACCTGCCTGTGCCACACCCAGGAATTTAAGGTTGCAGTGAGCTAAGATCGCATCACTACACTCCAGCCTGGACAACAGGGAGCGGCTCTTCTCTTAAAAAAGAAAAGAAAAGAAAGTACATGCCAGTATTTGTTAGTAATCCAGGATTGCTGAGGGGAAGTTCAAAAGATAGTCTGATTTTTGTTCTTTTATAAGTGACTTTGTTTTTTTGCTTATTTGTTTTCTTTATCTCTGGAAATTTCTTGTTCTCTTTTAATATTTTTCTGGAAACTTTACAGTGGTAAGTTGAAATGAGTCTATTACCTAGTCATTGTTCTGGGAAACTAGGATCATTCAGCTGTGGGAAAACCTCTTTTGTTATTTCTTGAAATATTTCCTCCTACCCATTTTTTCTGTACAGTCTTCTGAGATTCCTATTATAGGTTAAGCATTCCTAAAATCCTGAAAATATGAAATCCAAAATGCTCTAAAATCTGAAACTTTTTTAATGCCAACATGATGCCACCAGTGGAAAGTTGAAAGTTTCACACCTGACCTCATGTGATGAGTCACAGTAGAAACACAGGCACATAACACAAAGTTTATTCAGCATTTCTAGAGGAAAAAAGATCTTCCCAGCTCCCTTTAGCATCAATATCTTTTCCGCACACTCCCAGAATCCTCCATGCAAGCAGGCCCACAAGAAGATAAAGCCCCGCCTACCAGTGGTTCACCACCAAAATACAATTGTGTTTGTTTTTAAATGTACCAATTTTAGTTGCTATTTTTAATTACAGAACAAACATTTTATATACCCATAAAGTACAAAGGCAAAAAATAAAAGACAAATCACTTTAAAATACTGTCAAATTAGTTGTTGGTGATTAGCTAGAAAAATTGGTTTGGGAGAAGCTTTAAAAATCTAAAAAGATTCTGCACTCAAATTTCATTGCAGGTGTTCTTATATCCTAGACATTTTAGAAATTATAAATGAGGCATTATAGATGTGTTGTATGCAAAAAAAAAAAAAACCAAAAATAAAAAAAAAAACTAAAGAACTTCCAATCAGTGAACTCATAATCAATGAACTCATAATCAAAGAAAAGGTCTGGACTTATATCAAATGACTGACTAATGAAGATAGTGTTATATATATATTGGGAATAAAGTAAAACTTGGTGAAGTGATATTTAATTAAAATACGGCAAGCATTTGTTACAGTACCTGACACAACAACATTACATAAACAGTGGGCATTATTGTTAGTTAAAGTGTTTTGTTTGGTTTTTTGAGAAAGAGTCTTGCTCTGTCACCCAGCTGGAGTGCAGTGGCGTGATCACCGGTCACTTTAGCTCAACCTTGTGGGCTCAAGGAATCCTCTACCTCAGCCTCCCAAGTGGCTGGAAACACAGGCTAGTGCCACCACACTGACTAATTTTTTGTACTTTTTGTAGAGACAAGGTCTCACTATGTTGCCCAGGCCAGTCTTGAACTCTTGGCCTCAAGTAATCCTTCCGCCTCGGCCTCCTCCCAAAGTGCTGGGATTATAGGCATGAGCAGGCAGAGAGAGGTTTGTTGTTTTACTCAACAAATACTGATTGAGAATCCAACTCTGGGCAAAAGGGAGCAGAAGGATGGGGGCACCACAGCGCAACTGGCTTGAGCAATTGCAAACAAGATGCAGTACCCCAACGCAGACAGAGTTCTTTCAAGATGCTCTTGCTGTGTAAGGTATAATTATGTAATTTCCCGCCAAGGAAAGTCTGAAAGAATTGGAGAAAAAGGAGGAAGAGTAGCAATGTATCCTCCAACAGTCAGTGGTGAAAACATATGAAGATATGACTTTGAAGAGTTGGAGGGTCATGAAGACAAATGTAATGAGGAGGATGAACATGCTATTGAAATGTACAGGCAGCAGAGACTGGGTGAGTGGAAAGTACCTAAACTGCAGAATAAATGTGGAGAAGTCTTGGAGGTCTCAGGAAAGGATTATGTTCAAGAAGTTACCTGGTGAGGGTTTGTGGGTCATGTTGCACCTTTACAAACAAGGACTTCCCCCCTGTGCCCTGATAAATCAGCACCTCAGTGGACTTGCCAGGAAGTTTCCTAATGTCAAATTTATCAAAGCCATTTCAACAACAACCTGCACACCCAATTATCCTGATAGGAATCTGCCCACGATATTTGTTTACCTGGAAGAAGATATCAAGCCTCAGTTTATCCGTCCTCTGGTGTTTGGCAGCATGAACTTGACAAGAGATAAGTTGGAGTGGAAACTGTCTGAATCTGGAGCGAGTAACACAGACTTGGAGGAAAACCCTAAGAAATCAACTGAAGACGTGTTGCTGTCCTCGATGTGGCACTCTGTCCTCATCAAGAGGGACAGTGATTCCAAGGGTGATGGAGGCTGCAGCTGCTGTAACTTGCTGAACTTTCTTGCGACAAATTGTCTGGATTTTTTTAAAAAGGAAAAAGTAAGAATAAATCCTTTCGGTTTTTAGTTTTGTATAAATTATGTTTCAAATCTTTACATTTCAAAAGTGATCATTGCTGGAAATTTTGTTAATTTTTTGGAACATTTTAAAAATTGTAGTATTTCCGTAAAAAAAATTAAAACCAGCTATTGGCATTAAAAAATAATAATAATCCAACACTATTCCAGGCCCTGGGCATACAGTGATGAGAAAACCAACCTAGGACCCTGCCCTATGGATCTTACCATTGAGAGGGAGAGGCAGGCATTGACCAAAGTATCAAGTAAATCCTTAATTACAATGTCCAAGAAGAGCTATGAAGGAAAAGTACAGGAGGAAATGACAGCACACATTGGGGTCCTGGTCTGCAGGGAAGGTCACTAGGAAGTATTTGAACTGAATTTTGCATCATGAGTCAGAGTTCAGCAGACAAGGAAAGAGCAGGTTCCAGGCAGAAGGAGCAGCAAGTTCCAGTACCCTGCAGCATGAAAGATTGGCCCTAGGGCATCTGGAACATCCCAGCCACATGCTGAAGTTGAATCAGTTTGGAAAAATGATAAATGCAGTAGGGTTTATGCCAACATCTTTTATAGATTTTTTGTTCTTCTGACCATAAATATATATTTAAGTCTTATCTGCATTTTTCTTCCCATCATAATTATAAATTCAAGGAGAAAGCGAGGGAGAAAAAAAAGAAGAAAAGACAAAGTCATGCATATCTTGGATGTTAAAGGGTGAGTCATAATTTGTCTGCTTCCTCGCCAGGTAGAAAGAAGTCCATACAGTTAATTGTGGTCATGTGATTTAGAGAGGTCCGAAGCGTCCATTCTCATTGATTTCTTAATGTGTATAATTCCAGCGTAGTCTGTAATCTTCCACAGTGGAATAACACTTCAGACTTCTATTTGTTTTCTTTCCATTAGTTGCAGCTGTTTTTCTACTGTTATTTTATTCAAGTAATTAACACACTGATTTATTTTGTCTTGGCAGCCTGGAGCAACAATGCTAAGAGTACACATTTTTATGTCAAACAAACACACAGACCTTTTGAAAATGAATCACACTGGATTCCTTCTTTCCAGATTCTCCTGAAGTCAAGTAGTAAGAATTCTGGAGAATTCATACACTCTTGGCCAAAAAGGTTTTACAAACAACAATAATCTGCATAAACTCTTCACTCTTTAAGACCATTCGTCTTAGCTGATTTTTCTCAGAACACAACCAGTGTGATAAATGTGTGCGTGTTCACATTTCAGCCAATGAGGAAGCCTGAAAAGCCATGGCGCTGAAAGTGCATTTCCCGTAGTTCCTTGTTGTGAGATCATAAGGGGAGGGTGTTGTATTGTGGATAAAATGCTCTGTATCTTAACTGAGACTAAGTTGCATAGCAAGCCAGACTTTAAGATTTAGAAAATTTTCTCTGGACAGCAAATCTTAAACTTACAATGGTCCTAATTAAGGACCAGTGAGTTAAATTGAGTGTTTAGAGGCCATTTTTTTTTTTTTATTTTGAATAAAGAACATTTGTTCGGTGTGATACTGCCAACAGGATTTTATTCATTGTACTGGTCTCTCTTTACAACTCTGCCCAAGTAAACCAGCCAAATCCCTGTAGTCCATTCCAGAATCACACTGGGAACACTAGCATGAATTAATAGTAAGTCTGAGTTACACAATAATTTGTGAATAGCACCCCCTTAACTGCCAACAAGAATTTGCAAAAACACTAATGGCTAACCAGGTGTGGCCTAGAAAAAAAATGTTGATGACTTTTAACGCAGAAATTCATGTCCAGCCTATCCAAAGGAACCTTTACAAGAGTCATGTGGCCTGGCTTCTCAACTCAGTTCTGTGGCTTATTCTGTGTGGGCTTGCATAAATCAGTTGACCTTTTTGTTCCTCTATTTTCTCATCTTTAAAATGAGGGGGCTATGTTAATCATCTATATTCTTTCTGACTCCAAAATTCTAATTGCACATCTCTACATCATTTCAAGTAGCACATGGTCTCTACATAAATGGATCCTACTAAACTGATTCTCACAAAACGTTAAAAAGTTTACTTGTTTAAGTAGGTTAAACATCCCCACATTAGGAGCTCTGAATCACATTCCCCCTATTAATTTTCTCATAAATAGCACAAAAGTAAGTTGCAACCCAGTTTTGCCTGCAATATCATAAAATCTAAATTAGTTGAATTTAAACCGGTGAAATGTGGTGAAATTTTAAGTGTCATTTAAAATTTAAATTAATTGTGCATGATCTGTCTTGGGTCCTTGTCTCTTTCTCTACACCATCTGCCTGGGAAATTGTAAATTGCCCAAGTTTCCACAGATATTCACAACTCCTGAGAGTCTCATTCCAAACAATTTCTCCCCTGAGCTCCAAACTAATATTTAATACTAATAGTTTCCACTCCTTGAGTGCCTCTTACAAGTCTGGTACTGAATATGACTCTAACCACATTGCCTCTACCTTTATAATCCTCCCACTAAGTAAACATTGATATGTCCATCATCAAGATGGAGATCAGAGAGTGATCAAGACACACTTTGATCACTTGTCACTTGTCAAAGCCCTGATTGCAATGCAAGTATTCCTGGCTCAGACATCCATGCTTTTTTTTTTTTGAGATGGAGTCTCACTGTCGCCTAGGCTGGAGTGCAACGACATGGTCTCGGCTCACTGCAACCGCTACCTCCTGGATTCAAGTGATTCTCCTGCCTCAGCCTCCCAAGTACCTGAGACTACAAGCACCACACCCAGCTAACCTTTGTATTTTTAGTAGACATGGGGTTTCACTATATTGGCCAGGCTGGTCTCGAACTCCCGACCTCGTGATCCACCCACCTCAGCCTCCCAAGATGCTGGGATTACGGGTGTAAGCCACCACACCCACCCCAGACATCTATGCTCTTTCCACTGTTCCACAAAGGTGAACAACATCAGTAAAAAGGCAGGATATTAAACCATGTTTACTGTTCCCCATCACAGTCTTCTTCTGGGCATAGAGAAGTGGGGACTGGAGGAAAGGCCTGAAAAGCACCAGTCCAGTGAGGATGAGATATAGAATCTGAGGTCAAGAGCAGTGGCAGGCAGACTGGGAAGGCAGTTCTGGGCAGGGAGGGAACGGCTTTGTGGGCCGGTACAGGGAAAGTCAGCTGCTGTAAGACATCACGGGGTTGGCTGGTTACAGTGGCTCACACCTGTAATCCCAGCATTTTGGGAGGCCGAGGTGGGCGGATCACCTGAGGTTGGGAGTTTGAGACCAGCCTGACCAATGTGGTGGAATCCTGTCTCTACTAAAAATACAAAATTAGCCAGGTGTGGTGGTGCATGCCTGTAATCCCAGCTACTCAGGAGGCTGAGGCAGGAGAATCACTTGAACCCAGGAGGTGGAGGTTGCATTGAGCTGAGATTGCACCACTGCACTCCAGTCTGAGCAACAAGAGTGAAACTCCACCTCAAAAAAAAAAAAAAAGAAAGAAAGAAAGAAAAAGAAATCATGGAGTTGTCAAGAGGAAGCAGGGGGTGATGTGTATCATCTGATAGGAATCTATGGAATAGATTTCATATTTTAGGAGAAGCATTTTGGAAGTCACTTTAAAATTGCTTTGGGAGATTCTTTTAGGGGTCTAGCTGTGTTGCCAAAGCTGGTGTCCAGTGACACTACAGCCTCAAACTCCTGGGCTCAAGCGATCCTCCCAACTCAGCCTTCAGAGTAGCCAGGCCTACAGGTGCATGCCACCACACTCAGCTAATTTAAAAACAAAATATTTTTGTAGAGACAGAGTCCCACGGTGTTGTCCAAGCTGGTCTTGAACTCCTGGGCTCAAGCAATCCTCCCACCTCAGCCTCCCACATTGCTGGGATTACAGGTGTGGGCCACTGTGGCAATCCTGGAAAGCTTTTAAAGCTGAAATTGGATTGTCTCACTCTTCTGTGCCATACTATTCCCTGACTAGGGTCAAAGTCTTTCCAGTGGTGGTAAGACCCTGCCTGCCCCTGCTGCCCATGATCACTGACCTCATTTCCTAATAAGGCCTTCTTCTTACCCTGCTCCAGCCTCACCAGCCTCCTCCCCTCTCACATCCAGCAGGCACACTCTAACTCAAGGCCTTCGCACCACTTTTCCCTCTGCTGAGAACACTGTTCCCCCAGGCATTTGTGAACCTCACTCCCTCACCTCCTTCTGGATGTTGTTCAAATGTCTCCTCTGCAGTGAACCGTATCCTAGACCACCTTATTGAGATCTGCAAACCTCCTCCTTTCCTGTGCCACACACAGATGCCCTCCTCAATACACTGTTGCTGTTTTATCTTTCTCCAAAGCCTCATTACACGCTCACAGACTGCTGTGGGTTGAATTGAGTCTCTCCAAAAAATGTTGACGTCCTAACCCCTAGAGCCTGTGAAGGTGACATTATTTGGAAAGAGGATCTGCTATGGTTTGGCTCTTTGTCCCCCAAACCTCATGTTGAAGTTTGATCCCAGTGTTGGAGATGGAGTCTGGCGGGAGGTGTTTGTTTTGTGGGGACAGGTCCCTCACGAACGTTTGGTGCTGTCCTCACAGTGTTGCGTTCTAGCTCTATTAGTTCCCATGAGCACTGATTGTTAAAAAGAGCCTGGCACCTCCTCCCCTCCCTCTCTTGCTTCTGCTCTGGCCATGTGACCTCTGCAAGGCTCCACTTTGCTTCCTGAGGCCTCACCAGAAGGGGATGCTGACACCAGGCTTCTTGCACAACCTGCAGAATTGTGAACCAAATAAATCTTTTTTCTTTATGAATTACTCAGCTCAGTATTCCTTGTAGCAACACAAAAGTGAACTAAAACAGGATCTTTGTAGATTATCAACTAAAGATAGGGTCATTAGAGTGAGCCCTAATCCAATACAGTTAGTGTCCTTACATAAAAAGAAATTTGGATACAGGGATACACAGGAAGAATACCACACAAAGGTGAAGGCAGAGATCTAAGTGATGCTCCTACAAGCCAAGAAACACCAAAGATTGCCAGCAAGCCACCAGCAGCTGGGGACAAGACCTGGAACAGATCCTCCCTCACCACCCCCAGAAGGAACCAACCCTGCTGACACCTCAATCTTGGACTGCCCAGCTTCATGAGACGGTAAACTTCTGTTGCCTAAACAACAGTTTGTGATACTTTGTTATGGCAACCTTAGCAAACTGAAACATATACTGTATCATTTGCCTGGGTTTTTTATCTATTACCTGTCTTCACCCTACTCCACCTCCTGCCTCCAAAGGTGAGCTCTACATAGGTAGGGATTTGTTTGTTTCTTTCTGTTTTTATATCCCAGCAGTACGTATTTGTTGAATGAACAAACAATTGCCCCTCAATTGCTGCACATTTCTAGTCTTTTCTCCCACCTCTCCCCAAGACAAAGTAATTCCAACTTTTACCCTAAATACCATGGACTTTGACATCTCCTTAACTTTGTGAGGTTTTCTCTGCCTTGGATGGCCACTTGCCCTTCTCTCCCTATCAAGGTCTCCTTATCATTAAAGACACATCCATGTCATTCCTTCAGTGGCAAACTCCCTTCCATCCCCATTTCTGTTTTATTATCCACTGTGGTTGTGGCTCTTTCCCTGTAAACAATGGCCTCCTTGAGTTCTGGGACTATATCCTATTAATCTTTATAGCCCCAGAATCTGGCCCAGTGTCTGGCACACCAGAGGTGCTCAGTCAATGTTTGCTAGATTGAATTAAATCTGTATCCTGCAGCTTTCGCTCTTGCTGCCCTTCCCTAGACTGCTAGCCACAGCAGGGTACAAGAGGATTAGAAGGAACTTTGCAGAGCGGAACTCCGATTAGAGCATTCGAACGCTGTGGGGCTGCGCCTCTCTGCAGAGTCTTTGTCGTCGTGCAATCTCATGAGAGTTTCCTAAATTGGAACAGTCGGCGATGTTGTATCCAAATCACTCAGCTAAGCCCTCAGAGGCATTTGCCAGAAATCACACCAACATAAACAGCTCAATCAAAGAAGGGGTGCAAATCCTCCTCCTTTTTATGAGGTGGAGCAAGTATCCTGTTGGAAAAAAAAGAAAGAAAAAGACAGTCATTTGAGACACCACTTCCCAGATTGCTGGGCAAGAATATGCTGGCTTGGATGACAGGTAATAGTCCTGTCTGTTTTCCTTTGTGCCCTAGTTCTTTCCAGTGGGTGGGTTAAAGACCCAGTGTTTTCATCCATCTTCGCAAAAAGGATAAACCTGAGCCACCTCCAGAAATGAAGCAGGCATTGTGGGATTTTTTTGGGTTTTGATTTTTTTTTTTTAAGAGATGGGGTGTTGCTGTGTTGCCCAGGCTGGAGTGCAGTGGTTATTCACAGCTTCTATTATGGTGCACTGCAACTTCCAACTCCTGGGTTCAAGCAATCCTCCAGCTAATATCCCTCTAAGCAAGGCCTCAGCCTCCAGGGTAGCTGACATGACACTACAGGCGCATGCAACCAAGAAGGTGAAGGGTGTGTTTGGTCAATATTCACTTAGACTATTTGAATATTCATGTGGGTGTGATCTGAAAAGCCTAGAACAGGCTCAGCTTCCCAGAAATTCTAACTAAATGGAACTAAAATATTGAACATGCATTCTAAGGACTCACTATTCGTTGTCAGAGCGTTTTCTGCCCCTCTCTGCTTTCCAAGAGGCGTTAGCTCTCAGAGTCTTGCAGTCGTTATTAGAACAACAGAATAGGCCCTAGTAGACACAGAAAATGCCAAATAACAGAATTTATGTCTTTACTCCTTGTGAATACTGTCATAGTTAGGTTAGCTTCAAATTCGTAAGAATAAATAACTTCAGTAACTCTCATTGCATACATTTAATTGTAACCTGTTTTAAATGCCCAGTTAATCGTATTCAATGTGCCATTCAGTTGTAGATACAAATGACAAGCATATTCAGTGCTAAGGTCTGTGCTTTTCTTTAATTCCATCAAAAAAGGGTGCCCCTGCCAAGCGTGGTGGTTCACTCTTGTAATCTTAGCACTTAGGGAGGCCAAGGTGGAGAATTTCTTGAGGCCAGGAGCTTAAGAACAGCCCGGGCAACATAACAAGACCCTGTCTCTACAAAAAAATTAAAAATTAGACAGACATGGTGGTTCATGCTTGTAGTCCCAGCTACTCAGGAGGCTGAGGCAGAAACATCACTTGAGCCACAAGTTCAAGGTTGCAGTGAGCTGTGATCATGCTACCCTGGGTGACAGAGTGAGACCCTGTCTCAAAAAAAGGTGGGGCGGAGGGAGTAACTCCTGTTTTTGACTCATTCGGTAGAAACTGTACTTTGAGTACACGTACAACCATTCTATTTTTCACTTTCAGTAAAAATTCAATAAATTACGTGAGATCTTCAATACTTTATTTAAAATATGCATTGTGTTAGATGATTTTTCCCAACTGTAGGATAACGTAAGTGCTCTGAGCGTGTTGAAGGCAGGCAAGGCTAAGCTGTGATGTTCAGCAGGTGAGGAGTATTAGATGCATTTTCAACGTAAACAATATTTTCAACATACAATGGGTTTGGGAGATAACCTAGCATAGATTCAGGAGCATCTGTATATTTTGTATTTATGGCTAAAGAACTGTCCTCAAATTCTTAATAATTCAATTCAGCCCTCCACTTTGTCCCCTAAATTCACTGTGGAGACAGATATTCGTATGCATGATCAATCTTTGTGTATTGGCCCCATAATACTTCGAGTTACTACTACTACTACCATTAGTATTATTATTACTATATGGCATGGACAGGCCTTTGTCCAGTGGGACTGGTGGTTCTTAATATGTAGCTAATCATAGCCACCTTTCAGATAAAGAAAGCCAGTACCTTCTCTCCAGAAAAGCTTCACTTGCTTCACACACTATTTTAGCTATAATTTTAGGAGGAGCAAAAAGTTAATATCCCTCTAAAGCAGCTGTCAGCAAACTTTTTCTGTAAAAGCCAGATAGTAACTATTTTAGACTTTGTAGGTCAAGAGGTAAAATCTTGGACATTATGTATGTACTTATATAATAAGAGAGAAAATAAATTCCCACACACTTTAATTGATAAAATTCAAAATATAGCAATAATAATTGAGTATAATCTTTCTGTAATACAAGTCTACTAATGGAAAGAATGGATGTGGCAGGGAAGGAAAAACAGTTCACCTAATTGTGATTGGAAGTTAGCATTCCATCTCCCTAAATCCATGGCAGATGTTTGCTTGTAGGAGCGATTCTTAGCTTGAGGGCCTTAGGAGTGCAGGCAGTGGGCTGGATTTGGCCTAAGGGCTGGTTTGCTAATCCCTGCTCTAAAGAGCTAGAGACCAAGGTCTAGGCTATTTTCAGGACACCCTGCTGTGACTGTGGGTAGGGCTGACCCTAACTAGATGCTGCTCTTGGCTCTGGACCTACACAGGCCTGCACAGCAGCGGCCTCCAGAGCCAGCAAGGATTCCTGGTACAATGTTTTCACAGCAGGGCTGGCTGGCTCCTAAATTGGGGCCACATTCCCACTGCTTGGAGCTGCAACCAGGAACGCGCAGTATACTAAATTCTATTAACCTACATTCTATGACCTCCATAAAACTTTCTCCATAATCAGGAAGAATAACAATGCATGGAGAAAGAAATTCCTTTGCCCGGTGTTTGAAAATTGAGATGTAAAAAGCACATCAATGGATAAGGCTTTTTAATGAGTAAAATTGTTTTCTTAATCTACAGTTATCTTTCAATCAATAGTCACTTTCAGAAAAAAAAGAAGAACACCTTGAAAATTTTTTAAAGCTTAGAATAAATCACAATAAACTAATCAAGAGGCAGTGTTCAGCAAAAACAATTATGTGAAAATGTTAGTCTTGTCCTCACACAGTTCATCTCTTCCTACTTAAAACATTCCATGGTTACAGTCAATCACAAGAGGAATGTAATTCTGTAAAATGTTTTCAGGCCTAAAATGTATGAAAAGCTTAGGCCACAAAGAAGAATCATAAATGCATTTCATTGTCTGCTGGAACCTATCATTTTATTTCAGTAGTGGTTAAATAAATAAATAAATAAATGCAACTCCATTGATTCTAGATGGGCAACACTGTTTGTGGCAAACTTGGTGCAAGTTCTCCACCTAGTGGATATTTTGAAAAGTGTAATAAAATGTAAATATGCATGCCTGTGATACAGACACAGAAATAAAGACACCAAGAGTAGGTAACCGCACTCTCTATCAGTCAGTGACATCCTGTCAGGTGTTCATCTTTTTTCTTTCCTATTTTTTCTCTTCCACCCAGACGCTACAGAGTCCGTTGTAATCCACCTGCCCCAGGCGGTTGCTTAGAGGGATCGCACCATGCCGGAGTCTCCAGGGTGGGCCCATGCCTTGCCTGGAATCCGGCACCATGGCTATTCCATCTGCAGTGTTGCCATGCCACCAGCACTGGGGTGGCCAATGACAAGGCTGGCTGGCTTCTGCGGAGTGAGCCCTTCTCTTCCTGCTTGTTCAGTGCCTCAGGCATGGTGGATGCTCTCTGGCAGGCTCCAATGAGAGAAACCAAGATGTTCATGCCGGTGCCCAGCCACTCACTTGTGCCCCAGAGCTGCTTGTCCCTGATGGTCCAGGCTTTCTCCTTGCAGGCCTAGGCCCACCAGCCCAGCCGTCTGCCCTAGTTCAGGAATCCCGGTCACTCTCCTTAGCGCTCAGTGAATGATGAGGCGCACTGCCCAACTCACCACCCCTTGGCGTTCCTGTCACCTCTGTGTTTCAGGGCCAGCCTGAGAGAAGCTGCAGTGCAGCAGCAGTCCAGTATCGGCTTGCATCTTATCCCACGCTGACCCATCCACAAACTAAGCTTGGCCTTTCTCCTCCTCCACCAGCCGATCAAGAAGGACCCCCACCATGCAGACAGAATAAAAAGAGGAGGAACCAGTATGCCCGTGGTGGAAGAATGGGGGTCAGAAATCCCACCATTGGGGTTTCTTTTTCTACGCTTTATTTTTCTCAAAACTTTAAAAATGAAATCTCACCTTTTGTACCTCAAACTGATTCTAGTGCTAGAAAATGGGGAAGAGCGTGAGTGTAGGAAAAACAGGAGAGGGATAAGAAATAATTGAAAGGAAGAAATAGCTGCATTGGAGGATGTGCGTGGGCCATATCTGGAGAGTGGATGAATGAGTAGAAAATCGAGAACTTTCTTCTCTTGCCTTCCCTGCTTCATGCTTTAAAAATTTTTTTTTTTTATTTTTAGAGACAAAGCCTTGCTTTGTCACCCAGACTGGAGGGCAATGGCACAATCATAGCTCACTACAGTCTCCACCTCCCAGGCTCAAGCCATCCTCCCACCTCAGCCTCTTAGTAGCTGGGACTTCAGATGCAGGCCACTATGCCTGGCTATTTTTTTTAAAAAAAAAATTATTATTTGTAGAGACAGAGTCTCAATGTATTGCCCAGGCTGATGCTGAACTGCTAAGCTCAAGTAATCCTCCTGCCTCTGCCTCCCAAAATGTTGGGTTAAGTGAAAGAGCCACCGGACTCGGCCCTCCTTGCTTTCTTTTATTGACAGAGAGTCTCACTGTGTCACACAGACTGGAGTGCATGGCATGATCTTGGTTCACTGCAACCTCCACCTCCTGGATTCAAGCAATTCTGCCATCTCAGCCTCCCAAGTAGTTAGGACTACAGGTGCATGCCACCACATCTGGCTAATTTTTTGTTTTTTTAGTAGAGATGGGGTTTCCCCATATTAATCAGGCTGGTCTCAAACTCCTGACCTCAGCTGATCCACCCACCTCGGCCTCCCAAAGTGCTGGGATTACAGGCATGAGCCACCGCGTCTGACCTACGCCATACTTCCTGATTTTCCACCTTCTCCTTCTCAGATTCCTTGGTCCTCAGGACGCTAAGGACTGGAGTGTCCCAGAGCACAGTTCCCGGCACACTTCTCTTTCCTTTCCACACTTGGTGGTGTTACCCCATATCGTGGCTTTAAGTATCTTCTCTAGGTTTGTAAGTCCCAAATGTACATCTCCAGCTCAGACCTCCCCTGTCCCGCAGACTTGCATACCCCACTCTCTCCTAGCCATGTCATCTGGATGGCCTGCAGTGTCCACAGCTAAGCTTCTGATGCCCCCAGTCTTCCATGTCTCAGTAATGACTTTATTTTTTCCAGTTGCTCAGGCCAAACATGTGGAGTCATCCTTGACTCCTCTTTTTCCTTCACCCCCACATTTGATGAATAAGCAAATCCTGTCAATGGTGTCTTTAAAACACAGCAGAACCCAACCATTTCTGCAGCGACCGTTGTGGTTCAAGCCACCATCCACTCCTGTGTGACTATTGCATCTGAGCAGATCTTCTTGCCTCTCTCTCTTTGCCTTTTCTGTCTGTTCTTCACACAGCAGCCAGCATTGTGCTATTAAGCAGAAGTCAGGTCGTGTCAGCCTGCAGTGCTGGTGCATATGCCTGTGGTCACAGCTACTCAGGAGGCTGAAGCAGGAGGGTTGCTTGAGCATGGGAGTTCAAGGCTACAGGTAGCTATGACTGCACTTGTGAATAGCCACTACAAGACCGGGCCTGGTGTCTCACTCCTGTAATCCCAGCACTTGGGGAGGCCAAGGCAGGCAGATCACCTGAGGTCAGGAGTTTGAGATCAGCCTGGCCAACATGATAAAACCCCATCTCTACTAGAAATACAAAAAAGAAAAAAGAAAAAATAGCCACTGCACTCCAGCCTGGGCAACATAGCAAGACCCCATCTCTGAAATATAAAAGAAAAATAATGAAAAAATATATATGAAAGTTTTAAAAAATTGTTGAGAGAAGGTCTCACTATGTCATTCAGACTGGAGTGCAGTGGCATGATCATGGCTCACTGCAGCTTCAGCCTCCTAGGCTCAAGTGATCATTCTTCCTGAGCCTCCAGAGTTGCTGAGACTATAGATGCATACCACCACATTCAGTCCATTTTTTTATTTTTTTATTTGTAGAGATGAGTTCTTGCTATGTTGCCTAGGCTGGTCTCAAACTCCTGAGCTCAAGCAGTTCTGCCTCGGCCTCCCAAAATGCTGGGATTACAGGTGTGAGCCATCGTGCCTGGCTTAAAATAAATTTTTAAAATCCTATATCATTACCCAGCCCTGCAATGCACCCAACCTGGCCTCTTTGCTCCTGAACAATGCAGGCAAACCCTTCACACCTGCCCTTCCTGCCACCTGCGTGATCTGCCCCAGGAGTCTGCAGATCCTTTGCTCCTTTCACATTTTTATTCAAATTTCACCTTCTCTGAAAGGCCTCCCCAATAAGGTCTAATTTTAAATTGAAAAAAATTGCCCCAGTGTTCTTCTTTGTAGTGGGTTGGATGGTGCTCCCCCCTCCAAAAAAAAAATCTACATCCTAACACCTGGAATATATGATTGTGCCTTACTTGTGAAGAGGGTCTTTGTAGATTAAATTAAGCTATGGGTCTTGAGATGAGAACATCTCAGATTATCCAGGTGGACCCTAAATCCAATGTGTCCCAATAAAAGACAGAAGAGAAGACACAGAGACCCAGAAGGAGAGGCCATGTGAAGATATATCACTATCCGATATAAAATGTATTTATCAAGTTTATTGACTTTCTACCCTACTAATCTATAAGCTAAACAAAGTAGAGATGATCAGTTTTGGTCCCTGCTATACTCCCAGCATCTAGAACCATGTCTGGGACCTAATAAGTGATCCATAAATATTCATTAATTAAGAAAACACGTAGATTAATAAATGAATGAGTGACAGGTCCCCAAATGTTATGTCTGAGTAAATAGGAGAATTGTGGATCTATTGATAAGCACATACAAAGAAATCATAAAGAGGATTAAGATGGGGTAGCTACAAAAGGTCCACTTGGTAGTTGGTCAGTTTGCTATAACAGAAGTACCAGTCAAAATATATCTGCTTTCCCTAATTTAGGATTCATTTGTCCAGCCAGCACTAAAAGAATTTTGAAAGATTTACACTATTACCTTAATAAGATAATTAATAAGACAAAAACAGAAGAAACATGACAGGTATTGGAGATATTGAATGGTTGTTTGGGTGAAATGTCAGTGTCAAAGATACATAGATTAATAATTAAATTTCAAGTATAACTCCTTCAAAATCCTATTTTAGCCAGCCTGTCTTGCACTGGACATTTTATTCTGTGAGTTCAAAATTGATTTGTTGATTGACGGATGGATTGATTTCACCTCCAATGCTTTCCCCTTTCTATATACCATGGCAATCCTAGTGTTCAGAAAGGCAGCAAAGACTCAAATTTTATAAAGGACAAGGGAAGACCAATAGGTCTAGAAGGTCAGCAAATCCAGAGGAGACACTGAAGCTGCAGAAGTTTCCCCAGCAGCACTGGCCTCGGAGCACATATCCTCATCAAGAGATGCCCTTAGCCTGAGCCCTGCAGCAGGAGGGAGACTCTGCGGGGCCTGCACACACTTCAGGACATGCAGGACCGGGTGTGGGGTCAGGATGCAATTCCAACCTTGGCCCACCTAAATTCCCCCACCCTTTGTACCTCTGTTTAATGAGGTACTTCTACTAGTGAGGATGCTTTCCAAGATAAATTTTTTACCATTTTATAAATGCTCCCCTCACTTGTTGAACAAAAAGAATCTCATAATAGTTCATAGGTCTTAAAGGTGGACTAGATCTCACCTGCCTGCATGCGTTTGAAGTTTTAGGACATCTTTCAAATGGTACGGTGGCAGTGAGAGAGATACATATGGGAGTTCATTTTCCTTGCTTATTTTATGTGATCTGTAGAGTCTCAGTGATCTCCTTGCAGAAGCCGAAAGGCCCTCATGGTTAGCATTTGGTCCTACCCTTTTCACAGAAGTGTAGTTTTGCAGGAGACACTGGCCCTGGGCTGGGCTCAGAAAACCCCGTCTTCTTGCCAGCCAGTAGGAGGCAGCCCATCATCACCACACAGCTTCCACCTGAGCCTCAAAGTGTTTTTGAAACCATCAGAGCTGAAAAACAGCCCTCATAAAATCTGAGAAAATATTAGCTTCATGGATGAAATCTGTATTGGGTATTGATTTTTTAATGGGCATTGAGTGCCCATTAAAATGAGATGAAATATTTTCTTGCAGTATCTGGTATATACTTTATATCTCAATTATCTGACATAAAATAAAACCATTTTCTATTTTTTTAATTTTTGAGTTTATTTTAATTCCAAAGTTAAACCACAACAAAAAAAAAACTTGAATTGCTCTTAATTACTGTATTTTTCACCATGAGTGTTAGATTGTACTTGTATATTTTGCATAGCTTTAAGAACACTATAGTTATTAACATCTTCTTTATGACAGAAAGGTTTTTGCTTTATTTAAACAAAATGTCTAGCACCTATTGTGGAAGGAAAGTGACTTCTGAATTCTCAAAACATTTACAGGTAAAAGCAGTCAGTGTAGACTGTTCCTGTACCCCTCTGGAAAGAAGCATTCCTTTCTAAGACATTTAGCCACAGACCTGATGACAAATAAGACCCCCTTGGGACCAAATTGTGGGAGTAATTTTCCACAAAAAAAGGAAATAGACATATTATTTACATTTTCCTTTTGTGGAAAATATATTATTTATATATTACATAGTCATATTAAACCTGACTTCTCAGGCCACATGTTAAAAATAGATTGCAGTCGTTTTGTTGCATGTATCCTGTATTTGCACAAGTCAGAATTTTGAGTATTTGTTTCTCATAAACATCATGCTTTGACCCACTGGAAAGCAAGACTGTGAAGTGACACATGACTCCTGAGCAGGGGCTGCATGCGAGGCATTGAGAGACTTCTCAGAGCTCCCCGTGAGCTGAGCTGGCTGCCCGCTCCAGGAGTAATATCAGGACCTACCCTATGGAGCTAGAGTTTCATCCCTCTGGGCATGTGTTAAATCACACTAATTCACACAACGCTGCTAACGGGTGACAATTAATGCACTGTCTCTTCCGGGGCATTTGTATTGCTTACCATGAGTGGATCTCTAACTGGCATGACAGGAATCCCAGGGCTATCCCTAAGCCTAGAGGAGAAATTCATAGACAGGACATCTCTAGCTCTTGTTGAAGGTTTTCTTGCCTGACTTCAAAACTGCATCTGACCACAGAATCATTACTCGCCACCCTGAGAGCTGGAGCCATGAGCTAATCTCAGAGAAGAGCAATCACAAGGTACCTAGATTTTTTTTTTTTTTTTTTTTTTTTTTTTTTTTTTTGAGATGGGGTCTGCCTCTGTTGCCCAGGCTGGAGTGCAGTGGCACCATCACAGCTCGCAGCAGCCTCAACCTCCTAGGCTCAAGCGATCCTCCCTTCTCTCAGCCTCTTGAGTAGCTGGAACTACAGGCATACACCACCACACCTGTCTAATTTGTGTATTTTTTGTAGATACAGATTTCACCGTGTTGCCCAAGTTGCTCTCAAGTTCCTGGGCTTAAGGGATACACCTGACTTCCCAAAGTGTTAGGATTACAGGCATGAGCCACAGCATGCAGCCCTAAATTTCATTCTGGTTAAATTGCGGGTTTAGAGCATCAAATTAGAATAATCTGTAATCCATTTCCTTGTGGCCATCAGTTGCTAAATCTTAAATCTGTGCCATTGGACAAGTTTTTGATTTCCCTAAACCCCTTTGTTCTTATGTAAAATGAGGTTAATATTGACAGGGATTTTGTAATTAGAATAATGTTAAGATCTTAGCAGAGAGCCTGGAACACAGAAAAAGCCTACCAAATGGTAGCTAGTAGCATTTCATGTTATGAATTGAAACTAATTAGTTCTAGAGTCATAACATCTCAGGCTAGAAGGGACCTTCCTGGTCTCTCAGTCCAACCACGACTCTCCAACACGCAGCCAAGCAGTCGTGTCTGTGCAGGACAGCTTCCAAGATACTCAACATTTGACATAAAACTCTTCCATTGGGACTATTGCCAATAGCGGTGAGGAGGAGGGAAAGTAGTGTGAAGGCATATTTGCCAAAATGGGCTGTATGAAAATATAACCTGACTTTTCTTGCACAGTTGGATTTCTGAGCACAGAAGTGTTGCAAGTTATCCTACTGGAATGGAATGTAAACTACAATCTAAGGTGTTACTTTGTGAAAGGCACTTTGAAAACAAACCCCCTCTCAAATCTCTTATAAACCACAGCTGTTAAAATCCAGAGGTACCCAGTTAGGTAATAGAGATTTCTTTCCAACACAACTAATAAATGAGAGACTGCTCTGAAAACCTCGGCATGCGTCACTTAAGCCTGGGAGTTGCACAGTGACACTCAGCTGGTGCCTGGCACTGGCAGAGATTATCATTGAAGCATTGAAGGTTATGCCCGGAATCAAAACATTGCCACCTGCATTCTGGCTGGGAATCACAAGCCTGCCAGGAAAAGTCGATGCAAGCCCTCCGTGTCCTTCCTCAGCGCTAGGGGCTGGAGGATGCTGTTAGGGATCAGCTTCACCCCCCACCTGCGATTCGACCTTGTTCCTGAGTCATTGTCCTCCCCGAGCCTCGGTGTGTTCACTCACCAAGTGGTGACAATTGTGAGCACCTGTCTTCCCTACCTGATTATTAAGGGCTTTAATGAATTTCATCCTCATAAAGTGCTTTCATATCCCAGACAGAACATTTCTATCCCAGTGTAGGTGAAAAACCATTATCATTATTGACCTCAGAGTCAAAAGAGAGACACTTTTTCAAGCTTCCTTACTAATAAAATGGTAGTATCAAATGTTTATATAATGCTTTTCATCATAGACACAAACACGAAATTTTAAAGTTCACAATTTTGAAATATGAATTTGTTGCATTATTCAATGTTGCCAGTTACAGTAGAGTTGCTCTAATGATTCTAAGTGCAGATGGCCAGAGCTGGCCTCAGATTCTCAGTTCATTAAATAGTCCTTCCTTTGACCAACAGGCCTCTCATTGTAAGGCAGCCTGGGTCTCAGTTGATGTCAAAAGCCCCATTCTACCCTGGGTGGATTGTTCGCACAAAGGATTCCCATACGTATTCTGCTGCAGACAGGGATGCGGCTGGCTCTGCAGATGTCGCTGCCACCAGCACTGTCACTTTTGCTCCTCACACGATCTTGGGTCTCTTTCCAGAGACTTGCACAAAGCTCGATTCAGAGTTTGCCTGTGACTGATGCACACTTGGCCTGCAGATGGACAGAGGAGGAGGAAAAGGCATCCCAGTGTTCTTCCCCACTTGCCTGGGAAAGCTTGGGAATTCTTGGCCTCTTTACCAGCTTCGACTCAGGCTGAAAAACAAATCAGAAAGTTGCCAATGGTTTCATTCAGTCTACGAAACTGGGTTAAAGTGACTCTGTGAGTGAAACCATCAATGCACAAAAGTCAGGAAATCCAAGATTGCCATTCCCACAGCCCACGGAGGCTCTCTGCACAGGTGACCCTGTGTCCCTGCTGGGGTGCCAAACTGCATCCTTGGCAAAGCACAGAGCCATGGGGCCTGTTATCCTAGGTGTACATCAGCCTTTGGGGACTTAGCCATGGGGAAACCGTCTCTGCATTCATGGTACTATAATTTCAACTCTTAAATATATTCATTTGTTTCTAAATGGACTTTTAAATGCAGTATCATATATTTACTGAAAAGTGCACAAATGCTGAATGAGCAGCTCACTGAATTTTTACAACATGAATACACCCATGGAATCAATATCCAAGCAAGAAATCAAGCACTGCCAGCACCCAAGGAGGCCCCAGTCAGCCTCTTCCCCGTCTCTAATATGATGATAAAACCCGACTATAAACATTAACAAAGGAATGGGATGTAAACAGACTATGGAACTCTAGAAGAGATTCAAAAATCTTATTTGAAAGTATCTTCTGAAATTGAGATTCCTAGGAACACTGGCAGACGTTGCTATCATTAGAATTCTCACCCAGCTAGCAGAATAAAGGGTGTGGTTACCCTGAAAAATTCCACAGGCACTGTCTCCAGAGATGGCTGTATAGCATCTGTGCCCTTTCTTCCCATAGGCAGATTCTCCCAGTAGAGGAAACACACATGACAGGTGTTCCCAACCAAGGACACCATGAGAAGCTCAGCAGAGCAGGTCAGTGCTGGCTCCACCCTGGGCCTCGGAGTCAGATGTCAGGCCTGGCCACATAAATTTCAAAAACTTCCCAAAGACATTCTGAAATGCATCCCTGGGTGAGAACAACTCTCTCAAAGTGTTATTCATTTCGTTCTTCCATTACACACTTTCCAAGCCCATTCCCTCTGACAACAAAAGAATGAAACCCAGCAAAGGCACAGGAAGGGGGTCAGGTGAGTTTCTTCTCCCTCTTCCTTACTTCATCTGGGCTGATTTTGCCTAATCAAAATGGCTCTAATTACCCAAATAATTGGTCAAAATCCCAGCCTCCAGAGATCAGCTCCTTTTTGTATGTAACTCCAGGCCTTTGCCTGCGTCTAAAATGCTCTCTTTCTCTTCTCCACACAGCAAACTTCTACATGTTCTGCAAAATCCAGACTAATTGTCTCCACTCTGTGTTTCCTGACTTAGTCCTTCTGTGCTCCCTAACATCCCATTAAAGGCCTCCTTACAGTTATCAATGTTTTTTATTTTATTTTATTTTATGTTATTTTATTTTATGTTATGTTATTTTATTTTATTTTATTGAGACAGAGTCCTACTCTGTTACCCAGGCTGGAGTGCAGGGTGCGATCTTGGCTCACTGCAACCTCCTCAGCCTCCCAAGTAACTGGAATTGCATGTGCCACCACATCCGGCTAATTTTTGTATTTTTAGTGGAGACAGGGTTATACCATGGCGGCCAGGCTGGTCTCAAACACCTGACCTTGTGATCCACCTGCCTTGGCCTCCCAAAGTGCTGGGATTGCAGGCATGAGCCACTGCGCCCGGCCATCGATGGCCTCTTCACAGTTCTTGGCACATCGCATTGTAACGACCTTTTGTGCTGCCTGTACCACCAAATAGACTGAGATTTTCCTCTTTCCACCTCTGCATTCTCATGACATAGAATGAACCATGGAATATGCTAAATAAATAAATGATGAATGTATGCATGGATGGATGGATGGATGGATGGATGGATGGATGGATGGATGGATACTTAGAAGTGCTTTGTAAAGCGCAAACCATTCAATTTCCATTCACTCTCTAACTATCACACACAAATGGCTGTCTGGAACTCAAACATCCCTTTTTCCCTAGACTCCATCCTTCTCACCCTCCAAGTAGAGAGCCAATTCTTTTCCATTTCAACAGGAACTAGAAACTCTACACCTTCACTATGTATTATAATTGTCAGCAAAATTTTATCTTTCTTTTCAGCATCATTATTCTCTGAGACTTACTTCCAAAGTCTAATATTACCATGGGCCTTTTACCTCTCTCTTTTACCCTAAAAAGCAAACATGGAGCAAATAGACCCCTTGGGTCGGGGGTGGGAGGGGACCTACAAAATGTGCTTGAGAACATCCACCCAGGGAACAGTGGCATCAAGGCCAACCCAAGCCTGCATTGTGGTTCAGCAGGTGGTCCAGTGGCTGCCAGGTGTATATACACAGCAATGGATTTCTTGGGAAGACTAAGCTACAGCCAGCCCTGGAGGTGACAGTGAGCTGAGAGTTCTACACATAGAGCTGCCCCCAGTGGCTGGTGGTTTCCTTTACGGAGGAAATGTTTTGGATCCCAGTCCTAGCATGTGATGGTTTTACTACATTCCAAAAGCAGCCATGTGGCAGAGGCATGCTCAGAGTAAGGCATTTGAGTACATGAAGAAAGTGGAATAAAAACTGTAAAGTTAGAGGGAATTGAACAGCTGGATATACGGGATATTAACTAAGATGTGTCTTAAAGTGATATGAATTAAGGTGTTTCTTACCATAGGAAACCAGTGTGGGAAGGTTTAAACAGCCATGGTGGCTCACACCTGTAATCCCAGCATTTAGGGAGGCCGAGGCAGGTGGATCACTTGAGGTCAGGAGTTCAAGACCAGCATGGCCAACATGGCAAAACCCTGTCTCTACTAAAAATACAAAAAATTAGCTGGACTTGTTCATGGGTGCCTGTAATCCCAGCTTCTTGGGAGGCTGAGGCAGGAGAATCACTTGAACCCAGGAGGAGAAGGGTGCAGTGAGCCAAGATTGTGCCACTGCACTCTAGCCCAGGCGATAGAGGGAGACTGTCTCAAAAATAAATAAATAAAACAAAACAAAAAGAAAGCATGTAAATAGCATCATATAGCATCATTAACAATGTGTCAGAAGTTCACACTGGAATAATGCCAGAGCTTGACAAAATATTAGAGACCACATACATCAAACCCATAATTTTATATAAGGCAACCAAACTACCAATACAAACCATGAACAACTTTCATAGCAGAGTCAGTCATGATATCCATTTTACAGTTCAATTTGAATGTTATTCAGACCTATCCACCTCAAAAATTCCCACCTGGTGTCTGTTATGATGTGTCATGTATTCCCAACATTTTTTCATTTTTTTGAGGAACAATATCGTGTTTCCAGAAAGTGCACATTAAAAACAAATCTGTTGTCAAATTGAATGGCAGTCCACAAAGTAAATGTCCTGTACTCTAAAAGTCAAGGTCATAAAAGTTAAAAACAAAAAGACTGATGAACTGTTCCAGACCGAAGAAAGACAGACATGACAGTGAAATGAAATGAGAGACCCCGCGTTGGATATTGGCTCCTGGACCAGGAAAATAACCATTTTCTTTTCCTAAAAAGTATATAAGGGAAACAGTTAATACAATTCAAATAAGATCTACAGATTAAATGTGTCAATTTCCTGATTTTATCATTATAGAGGAGAATGACCTTGTTTTTGGAGAATGCACACTGAAGTGTTGGGGGTAAAAGAGCATGGGCCACACTTTTTTTTTTTTTTTTTTTTTTTTTTTTTTTAGACAGGGTCTTGCTCTGTCACCCAGGCTGGAGTGCAGTGGCACGATCATGACTCACTGCAACTTCCAAATCCCGGGCTCAAGCAATTCTCCTGCCTCAGTCTCCCGAGTAGCTGGGGATTACAGGCACCTGCTGCCAAGCCCAGTTATTTTCATATTTTTAGTAGAGACAGGGTTTCACCATATTGGTCAGGTTGTCTTGAACTCCTGACCTTAGGTGATCCACCTGCCTCGGCCTCCCAAAGTGCTGAGATTACAGGCATGAGCCACTGTGCCCAGCCGGGCCACGTACATTAAAGTCACCTTTGTGCATCTCAGCAGGAATGAGACAAGTACCTGCAAGGATAGCATGCCCAACTGGGAGGCGGTGCAGAGTCTCAGTGATGCAGCCTCTTGTGCTGCAGGACTCCCCCCACGTGATGGCATACAAGTGGTTACACACATTGCTTAACACCTCCACTGCCCTTCGTTTCCTCAGCTGAGGGTGTGAAGAAAAATACTAGTGGTCAACACTTAGGAAAACCTTCGTCAGTGCCAGGCACTGCTTCAAGCGCCTCACCTGCATTACCAACAACCTTTTACACATGAGAAGATCGAGGCACAGAGAGTGAAGCAATTTGCTCAAGGCCACATAGCTGAGTGTAACCAAAACTGAACCACTCCCTTATACCATGTCTCAGGTCTTAGCATTTCTGTGAAACATAAATGAAATATGTCAAGCATTGAACTTAGTGGCCATGGGCAGGAAGTGCTTGGTAGAGGTTAGCTTAATCATCAGTGTTACCTTCACTACCACCATGAGTGAAAGATATGCTGCAGTACCCGGGCCATCGGCTGAACCCTAAGTCCTCAGCGCTAAGGTTCGTTTCCTCTCTAACTGTTGTGTAGAGTTTCATCAAATCATGCAACCCATAAGCTAAACCCCAGATATCTCAGAAGAGCTAAAACAAAACTAGGAGTAACAGAAGTAAATATTTTCTTTCGTGAAACAATTGATAACTTTGTAGGCTGGTTTCGTAAAACTTGGCTGCATGATTCATTTAGACTTGAGGATATTTTCCAAACTATTTGGATTCCTTTTCAGGACACCACAAAACTGGGGAAGCATGACTGGCCGGCCTCAGGAAACTTACGATCATGGTGGAAGGTGATGGGGAAGCAAGCACATCTTACATGGCAGAGCAGGAGAGAGAGAAAAAGCAAAGAGGAAACTGCTATACACTTTCAAACTACCAGATCTCATGAGAACTCACTCACTATCATGAGAACAGCAAGAGGAAAGTTCTCCCCCATGATCCAATCACCTCCCACCCGGTCCCTCCCCTGACACATGGTGATTACAATTCAACATGAGATTTGGGTGGGGATACAGAGTCAAACCATATCAGATGGGTTTTTTGGTTGTTTTTATTTGTTTGGTTGGTTGGTTTGGGGTTTGGGTTTGCTTTTTGTTTTTTGTTTTCTTGAGACAGGATCTCACTCTGTCACCCAGGCTGTAGTGCAATGGTGCAATCTGGGCTCACTGCAATCTCCACCTCCCAGGCTCAAAATATCCTCCCATTTCAGCCTCCTGAGTAGCTGAGACTACAGGCATGCCCCACCACATCCAGCTAATTTTTGCATGTGTGTATTTTTGGTAGAGATGGGGTTTTGCCATCTTGCCCAGCCTTGTCTCTAACTCCTGGGCTCAATCAACCCTCCGCCTCAGCCTCCCAAAGTGCTGGGATTAAAGGCATGAGCCATTGCACCCAGCCTGTTTTTGTTTTTTGAGGCAGGATCTCACTCTTTGGCCCAGGTTGGAGTGCAGTGGCAGCAATCTTGACTCACTGCAGCCTCGACCTCCTAGGTTCAAGCGATTCTCCCACCTCAGCCTCGCAAGTAGCTGAGACAACAGGTGCATGCCACTACAGCTAGCTAATTTTTTAATTTTTTTAGAGACAGGGTCTCCCTATGTTGCCCAGGCTGGTCTCAAACTCCAGGGCTCAAGTGATCCTCCCACCTCGGTCTCCCAAAGTGCTGGGATTAGAGGCCTGAGCCACTACGTTCAGTTGCTTTGGTGGTTTCTACTTGGTTGGTGCTGATACTGAATGGATGGGTCATCCAGTCATGCTCCTTAAGTTCAAAAGGACACTGGATTTGTCAGCTAGGGCTGCTGTAATAAAGCTCCACAGATCAGGTGGCTTAAACAAGGGAAATATATATTCTCCAAGTTTTGGAGGCTAGATACCCAAAATCAAGACATCAGCAGGGTTGTTTCTTCTGAGGTCTCTCTCCTAGGGTGGTACAGATCCATCTTCTCCCTGGGTCTTCATATGATCTTCCCCCCTCTGTGTGTGTCTGTGTCCTTATCTCCTCTCCGTATAAAGACACCAGTCATGTGGGATTGCAGCCCACCCTAACAGCCTCATTTCAACTTCATCACTTTTGCAAAAACAGCTCCAGATGCAATCAACTTTCTGAAATACAGGGGTTAGGACTTCAACATGTGAATTTGGGGTGAGGACCCAATTTCACCCAAAACAGAGACTTAGACAGAGGGGAAGACAGAACCCATACACATGTGTCTTCAGTTTGAGGAATGAATATTCCCTGGAAGCTCATTGTTTGTGAAACACTATTTCTAGCTTCTGATGTCACTGGTCTCCTCCAAATCAGCCTCCCTGAGAACTAATTCGACAAAGGGTCCATCCTAGCAAAGTTTTCAGAACCTTCTCTTGCATCTCCATAAACTCCTTCTTGAAATCCACTGAATACCCCTTGACATCCCCACCCAGCTGACCCTGCGCCACCATCTTCTAGGGAACTTCCAGTATCCAGGAATACAAGATTTTTGTGCTTAATATGTTGGCACCATTGCTGCATTCAACACTCAACCAATATGGCTAAGCAACTTGGAAATAATCCATCCTCTTAATAGCTGATATAATTTTAGTACTTTATTTACTGCAAACATTGAATTTTGCCTTCAGGCCTCATAGAGAACAGCACTGACAATTTCCAGAAACATATTTGAAATGCCTGACATAGTGTACACAGCTGATGAGAAATGTTCCGAGTGTGCTGTGACAAAAATGAGGAAAAGTCAAGAGGAAACCACTAATCCAAAATGAAAGCTCTCCCAAGCTCCCTGCCTCACATTCCACTTCTGATTGAGGGGCCGGTGGCCTGCACACCTGCATCGGCCACTAATCCCCCAAGGGACCGCAGGCCTCTGTCTCCGTGTCAGTTACATGGGAGTGAAAAATAGACTGTTCTCTGCTCCCCAAACTATGTAAGGAGGGAAAAATGAGATGGAACTGTAAGAAGAACTTGGGTAAAAGTCAAAATAGATTAAATGAATTTAATTTCAATTCCTCATTGTCAAAACCGACTTAAATACATTGAATTTGTTATTTTTATTCTGGCATTGTTTAGCAGGTTATGCTCTTACCAGATAAAGATGAGATGGCTCCCACAGTAAAATGTCTGTCTTCAACTCCATGAAAAGATTTAGAGCTGTGATTTCATTGCCATTATCCGATCCTTACCGAATTTCCGTGGCTCGGGACTTCCTCCTACACGACAGAAGATAACAGGGCCACTGAAGAGAAACTCATTTTATTTGTGGGCCGCGTAAAGTAAAATCTGTGACCACCAGGGGGCAGCACAGACCTGGTGCTGCTGTAGACCTGGTCGCTGGGTGTTCGCTGCAGGGTTTCTCCAGCCACAGAGTCCTCCCTTCCCCCAGGAAAACGTCTCTGAGCTGCAGGAATCTGAAAGTGCCCGGGAGCTGCTGCCAGAGCCCCCTGATGGCAGACCCTTGCCTTGAGGATGCCCTCCTTCTGCCCAGTGCTGGGCAAGGGACTCCGCCCTGGGAGCTGAGTCAAAGCAGGACTGGGCTGCCTTTGGTGCTCAGAGTGGTCCCTGAACACGGGTCTGGGGACAGAGACCAGGCCCAGGATCCACAGGCCACGCAAGGCATCTGAAGCTGAACTCACGGTCTCCAGGCCCTGGGATCTTTCTGAAGACTTAGGAGCAGGAAACAGGCAGTCCAGGGCAGGGGCATCAAAACCCCTGGTCAGGAGGGAAGAGTCTAAGAGCAAACCAGACTCCATATTGACCTTCCACTGCACTCGCAGAGCGTATTCTCCTTCTCATTCACTGTTAGCGCGTCAGCCCGGACTAGCACCTCACACCACAGACGAATGAAGGCACCGCAAGACGCCAGCGACCCAAGCAGAAAGCTCTGAGGGAAGGGGCAGCCCCGCAGGGTGGTCTCCCTGGCTCCCTGTTTGTTGTGAAACACACGCAGCTCCCCGACAGCAGGCAATGGTCGTGGTAAACACAAAACCCCAGCCGGAAACCAAGACACCATCAGAACCAGGCGACAAGATCCTGTCACAAGGGAAACAGAAGCTCAGCCTGGCTCGCATTGGTGGGGTGTTAGGGCTGATACTTCCACAGCCCTCTTCACTTGCCTGGTAACTGGCCCAACTCGTCCTGTCACCCAGAACGGGGTAGCTGGGGGTCCAAGGAAGCATGTCAAGGACAGCTGCAGGGTGACAAGGCTGGGGTGGCTCTGCACCCAGCTCCCCCTGCAGTTCCCACACACGGGCTTCCCATTCATCCCGGTGATTGATGCTCCTGGAAGTGCCTGGAAACTCTGCCTGTGAGCTAATTATTCTGGGGAATGACCTGCATCCTGGTCAGGAGTGAGCAGGGAGATCATTAGGTGAGAGCTGGCTATTCACAAGAGGGCAGCCTTTGATGCGAGCCGAGCAGAAAGTTTGGCCGAAACTCAACACCTCTTGGAAGTACAGATTAGTGGAGAGGAAGAAAGGCGAACGCATTGTGGAAGTTTTCAAGAAGGAGACAAAGATGCCTGTGTTTTGTATCGCTCAGCTGCCTCAGGAAAATGTCCATTTGTTTTCTTTACACTCCTTTTACATTTTAAGTGGAATCTAGTGAATGTGTCTTTTCAGCGTTCCCAGTTTCACCATTTTCACTACACCTCGTGTTGCCATTTTAATGAAGCATCATTTTTCCAGAGGGTGTGGGAACAAAACCTATTTAATGACCTCTCTAAGCAAACACTGAGTTCTTCAAATATTTCCCTGAATTAAAATCCCCACCTCACAATTCACTTCCTTTTTTAAATGTCAGTTTGCCAACTGCTGCAAACCAATAAACAGGGCTTTCCTTTACCCACAAGCCAGAGGGCTCCTGTGGAGCCTCACGGCCTGGGGGTGCCTGAGAAACCCCTGCTCTCCTTGTCTGGCTGCTGCTCTGACAATTGCTGCTTGGTGGACGCAGCAATCCCCCTGGAAGCACAACATCATGTGCCTTGCATCTCTGCAGCACACAGGTTTAGGGGACTCAGCCAAAACCTAGGAGGCCCTGGGAGATTCTCTGGTCCAGCCCCTCACTCTACAGACAGGGAAACTGAGGCCAGCAAGGAGAGGCATGCACCAGCCACACAGGGCGTCACCAGTAGAACAGGAAGGAAGCAGGGTTGGCCCCATGTGGCCTCAGCATCACTTAGGGCAGTTGTGCAAAATGCATATTATACCCTTCCCAAATCTACCAAATTGGAGCTTCTGGAATGGGAACTGGGAATGTATATTTCAACCACATTCCACATGGTGATACACATTAACTTTTGGAAAGAACTAGTAGTAGAAAGAATAGGTTTGGGTGGGGTGTGGTGCCTCATGCCTGTAATCCCAGCACTGTACAGGCGGAGGCCCAAGTGAGCAGGTCAACTGAGGCCAGGCGTTCGAGACCAGCCTGACCAGTATGTGAAACTCCATCTCTACTAAAAGTACAAAAATTAACCGGGTGTGGTGACTCGCGCCTGTTATCCCAGCTACTCAGGAGGCTGAGGCAGGAGAATCACTCGAACCTAGGAGGCAGAGCTGGCAGGGAGCAAGATTGCGCCACTGCACTCCAGCCTGGGTGACAGAGTGAGACTCCATCTCAAAAAAAAAAAAAAAAAATAGGTTTGAATCCCATCTCTGCTGCCTACCAACTCAGCTCCTTTGGCAAGGTAATGTCTCTTGAGCTCCATTTCCTCATCAGTCACTAAGGAGATTGCTGTGGAGACACCATGAGATGGTACATGTAGGCACAGTCAGGCCCTGGGACCTGGCACAAGGAAGCACTCTCTCAGTGTCACCGGTCCTCTGGAGGCAAGCACAACACACAATTTCTGGAGTCCCAGAGCCCCCACTTATAGACTGTATGAGCTTGGGCACATTATTTCTCTTTCAAGCCTCGGTTTCCTTGTCCGTAAATGGAGATAATAGTATTACCTCCTTCCAGGAATGCTGTGAAGGTAAAAAGTAATATCGAGTTGAAGCAGCACAGTCTAGTCATGAAACAAAACCACTGTAGGTCTTTCAGCAGACATATTTCAAGGCAGGGATTTAGTCCCACAGGGGATAGAAGAGCTAAGTTGCCAAACAGAATAGAGGTCATCTAGAGATAGGCAGCTGGAAGGACAAAGGAAGATGGCTGTTTTGTAGAGCCGGGGCGTTAATCCAGGCACCCCAGTAGGTGCTGGAGCATGGTGGGGCGGGGGAGCTAATGCCACGGAGAATTAGCTGCTGCTGGATGTGGAGATACCACACAAGGAAGATAGGAAGGAGAGGAAGGCCCAGGCTACTCTTTTCCCCTCACCCTGTAGTCTCCTACCAGTGCCTCTCCTTGCCCAGAGGAGGCAGAAGTCAGAAGATACAGGAGCCTGGGAAGTGTATCCAGAGACACAGAGCAGAGAGAAAGGACAGACATTGGGCCTGAGAGCAAACAAGCAAACGCCTAGCACACACACAGAAAAGCACTTATACGTTCTCAAACACAGAGGGGTCATCCTGTTAGCGCTTGTCATTGTCACTGTTAACAACAAAATGCAACAGCCTGAGGGAATAGGCTCTTAGCAAGAAAAGTGTGTCTGTGGGAAGCCTACCTTTCATTAGTCACACACAAGCATCATTTCTCCAGGAGTGGCCACCACATGGAAGGAAAGTCCTGAAATTAGAATCCCAGATGTGCTTCTCATAAAGGGAACCTCTTTGTCTATGAAAACATGAGTTTCACATGTATCACAAGGCTGTAATGAGATCGGAGACATGAAGGTGCTTAAAAGTGCTATTGCCAATAAGGGGCATGCCTGTATTCTCCAAAGGGCGCATTTTTCAAAAAAAAAAATGGTTGTCAGATTCACTATGATGTACAGTCAACAGAATTATTATTTTTTCAACAAATTTTTCAAGTTCATCATTTTCTTTTCAGGAATTCTGATAGAACAGTTTTGAGCAAATACTCTTAACTGCTTAGTTTTGCACTACTGAAGTGATGCTCCAGACAAAAGTTCATGAGAACCACTGAGCTAATGTGATGACAACCCATTCTGTAAGAGAGGGTTCTTACATATCTCCACAAGCCTTGATTGTCCCATTTGTCTGTCTCCACTGATTCAGGCAGATAAAACCATTGCTGCACTGTAATATAATCAATACTAGCATATTTATATATACTAGTATATACATATACACATAATCTCTAATATATATTATGCAAACTATTGTTTGACTAATCTCTTTGTGCATTTCATATGCACTACTATCATTTAATTTATTATGTAACAATAAGAAAAAGATGAGCTGGGTGCTGTGGCACACCTATAGTCCTAGCTGCTTGGGAGGCTGAGGCAGAAGGATCCTTTAAGCCCAGGAGTTCAAAGCCAGCCTGGCAACATAGCAAGACCATGCCTCTAAAAAAAAAAAAAAAAAAAAAAAAGATGATGAAGATGAATTTTCCAGCTGTAATATTTGATAAGTTTCATAAGTTCTTGATTACTTAACAGAGTTCTGATAACAAAAGTGTTTTTGTTTGGGGATTATATTTGTGCACAGTAGCTGCATTTTATATCTTTACAATGAAAACCAATTCACTTTTGCAATACTGGTTTCTTGTTTGCTAGCTCCCTGGTCTACTAGGTCATTGCTCTAGGCACTGTGAAATATTCTGAAATTTACTATTTTTAATATACTACTTAAATGCTTAATTTTCCCCCCAAAGTACTACATTATATGTTCAGGAATACTTTACTTTGTCGCTTTTAGCAAAGAGTGTTCCAGAATGTGGTCAAACAGCCAGTGTACCCCGGAGTGTCAACAATCATGCAGCAGCTGGCAGAGCTTGTTTGGCATTGGTGAGCCAGGTGTGCAGCCTGGAGCCAGGCTCACATGACAGGAGCAACCAGGGGGCCCAAGAGGGAGACCAGGACAGACTAGGGATACAGCTGGGATGCAGCATTTGGGGACTCAAATAGCTCCACAGACAGGTCTGGGCCTTTTGCTTCAGCTCAGGAGGATTCACGTGGGACTTTTGCAGGCGGAGAACCAAGCCCCAAATCGGTGTGGTTTGACATTTGCCAAAAAAGAGAGGTGTAGGCCAAGCGTCTTAAGATATTTATCCTAAGGAACATTCCCAAGAGGGGGCAAACAGGAGATGCCAGGAATTAAGGGTATTTGGACTTAGACACAGGGATGGAAACCCCTCATTTTCCCTGCACCTTATGCAGAGAGCCAAGAGCAGTAGCATGGAGGGACCTCCCACCCAAGAACATGGGGAAAAGTTTGTCCTCAAAGAGCTAAATCAGCAAGTCTATATGTGATATAAGATAGGGGATCTACGATTCTAGTTCTTCGTGGTCTGGTCTCACCAAGACTGTTGAAATACGTTTGAAAACACTCAAGATGCAGTAAAGGGGACCCAAGGATCACCACTGGAAAGTGGACTTAAATTGTGACTGCAATCAGGTAAGCAGGAACTTGGTCAACTCTGTTGAATTCTGTTAGGAAAAAGGTTGTTTGAACTTGAAAACACAGGCAATCTCACACACAGAATAGGTAAACTTGAAGACCGGGCAGGTTAGTACCCACACAAACTCAATGAAGGGAGGAGGCAGGGTGGCCTGTAGAGACTAGCACTACAGTCAGTGGACATAAATATATATGACCTCTGAAACACACTGATTTATTATCTAAATTAGACAACTCCTTCACTTTTCTCCTATTCTATATTCATCAGGGAACCTCCTGTGTATAATTTTGACTCTCCTAGGAAAGGTGCTGAGATAATAGGCTCATCATATTGCCTGAAATATCTGTCAAAAGGAAGCTCAAGGTTTTTATTGCAAAATGATACTGGTACTTTGATTTATACATCAGTCTCTTGTCATGTTGGTTAATGGGAGTTTTGCCCCCAGAGAACTGGATTCCCACCAAGTATCCTTAAAATGTATAATGTTTGAAGCTGCAAAGCTGAAAAGCTGACCTGCTATCATGAGGAATCTGCAGAAGGTAAATGCCAACTGAGGAGCTATGTAAGCATTCACACAGCCAACCTCCCTTGATAACATCCCAACATTGCTACATGCTACCTTTTAAATTTAAACAAATAACAGTATAACAGTGTTGGGTGTGTATGTGCCAGTTCATTTCCAATGTTCCACACTGTAAAACAGCTTGAAGCCTATAAAACTGGAGATATTATTGTCTCGGGCCAGATCTGTGCTACAGGAAAGGATTCAGGGTCTTTGAACTATAAAAAAATTCAGTTAACACTGGGCATTAAATTGTGAACTGCTACAGCATAGTTTAGATATGGTAAGTCACAGAGCAATCAGTACAGTTTTCTATGTAGTTCCAACTACATCTCCTTCAGAGCCTTTTAGACACTTCTGAGACTTTTATAGTTTCCTAACAATTTAAAACTTTGGTACCAAAAATCAAATAGTATTCTGGCCATTAAACAAATGACCCACAATATGTGATAACATTTTAAAAATCAAGAAATAGGAGACATTATAACTAAAGAGACAAACAAATTTGACCCTGTGAAAGTTTTAAATTTCTGTGAAGGTAACTTTCAAAATTAGAATTTAAAAGGCAAACATATTGGAAATATATTTGCAGCAAAATGGCAATAAATGAGCAAATATTTTATTGAAAAGTATTTGGGCCAGGCGCGGTGGCTCAAGCCTGTAATCCCAGCACTTTGGGAGGCCGAGACGGACGGATCATGAGGTCAGGAGATCGAGACCATCCTGGCTAACCCGGTGAAACCTCGTCTCTACTAAGAAATACAAAAAAAAAAAAAAAAAAAAAAAAACCAGCCGGGCGAGGTGGCAGGCGCCTGTAGTCCCAGCTACTCGGGAGGCTGAGGCAGGAGAATGGCGTAAAACCCGGGAGGCAGAGCTTGCAGTGAGCTAAGATCCGGCCACTGCACTCCATCCTGGACGACAGAGCAAGACTCCATCTCAAAAAAAAAAAAAAAAAGAAAAGTATTTGAATCGCCTAATAAATAAATGAAAATTAAAAGGAAAGAAATCCTATTGTATGCCTATTAAAAAGTAAGCAAGTATACCTAACAAAAATTAAGAGATTAATATCCATTGCAAGCACAGTTGGGAAGAGTTAGATTCTTATATGTTGCTGTTAGCAGTCCATATTTACGTAATTTTTTTTATTGTACAACAAGAGTAATGGAATCATTTACATTCTTTTACAACTACTCTGACTTTAAGATATTTATGCTAAGGAAAATATTTATTTATTTGTAAGTTTGTTTGTTTGTTTGTTTGCGAAAGGATCTCTGTCACCCAGGCTGGAGTGCAGTGGTAAGATCTCTGCTCACTGCAGCCTCACCCTCCCAGGCTCAAGTGATCCTCCCACCTCAGCCCCCCAGTAGCCAGACGACAAGCAAGCACTACTATACCTGGATAATTTTTTATTTTTTGTAAAGACAGGGTCCACTATGTTGCCCAGGCTGATCTTGAACTCCTGGGCTCAAGCAATCCTCCCACCTCAGCCTTCCAAAGTGCTGGGATTATAGACATGAGTCACTGTACTTGCCCTTAAGATACTTAAATTTTTTTTTTTCTTTTTTGCAGTTGCAAGATTTAATAGAATGAAAACAGAGCTCCCATACAATGGGAAGGGACCCAAAGAGGGTTGCCGCTCCCTGCTTGAATGCCTGGGTTTATATCCCCATCATTGTCCCTCCCCCTGTGCTCTCAGGCAATATATGATTTGACTACTTCTTTACCTCCTGCTTTTAGCCTAATTTGTATTTTAGTGAGCCCTCTTTACTACCTGATTGATCAGGTGTGAGCTGAGTTACAAGACCCGTGTTTAAAGGTAGGTGCAGTCACCTTCCCCAGTTAAGCTTAGGAATTCTTGGTCGGCCTAGGAAATTCAGCTAGTCCTGTCTCTCAGTCCCCTCTCTCAACAGGAAAACCCAAGTGCTGTTGGGGAGGTTGGCTGACGACCGTTCTAACTGCTTCCTGCTGAAGTGAGGTGTAGTAGGGGTCGTGCAGTTGAGATTCCTTGGGAGAGGTGCCTTCGATGTCATCAACATCAGAGCATGGGCTAGCAGGCTGGTCCAGGGGTCCACAGTAGATCTTAGTCATGGACTGTATCTGGGGCTCCATTTGAAGAACGATTTGTAGTTTTACAGCTTCGATTCTGGAAGAGACAAACTTAACAAGGAGGTTTAATATACAGGGATTGAAATGTATGGCCTAAAGTGCAGGGGCATATGAGTGTGGGCCGTGAAAGTGGGGTTTCTTTCAGAAAAACTCCTATACAATGGAGCATCAATATTACTGGGAAGCCACATTCTCCATAGAAGCTCTTGGTAAGGGGAGCTACTGGTAGTACAGCGGCATGGAGGGGGTGTGGTGAGAGTAAAATGGGGAAAGAGAACAGTAAAGAGAAAAATATGACAAGGGAGGACCATAGGGATCTACGATTCTGGTTACTTTCCTCACAGTTGTCACTTGAAGAGCAGTCACAGATCCTCTAGAGGTTCACAGGAATAGCTAGTGTTATCTCCTGGATTTTCAGGTTCCTTTGGCAGTATCCAGGGTTTGACTCGAGTGTGATGTAAGACTCCACTCCAGCCACTTTAACCACAGTTGGGGTAGATAAAATGACTGGGTAGTGTCCTTCCCAGGATGTGTCTAGGGATGGGGTTAGAGGGAAGGGACTTGACTAATACCATGTCACCAGGGTGGAATAATTCCTTTCCCTCCTCTCGGGGACAGGTTCCCCGTAATGTTTTAAGAACTTGTTGATATTTGGCTAAGGAGGTGATATCTGCAATTAAGTTGGCCATCTCTCAGTCAAGCACAAGGTCATTGGTTAGGAAGGACTGTCCATACAGCATCCCCTATGGGCTAAGTCCCGCTTTTTGGGGACAGTTTCAGATTCTTAGTAAGGCTATAGGTAACAGAGCAGGCCATGTGAGGTGGGTTTCTTGGGTTAGCTTTTTCAGATGTCATTTGAGTGTTTTATTCATTTTCTCAACTTCCTCTGAGGATTGTGGCCTCCAGGTGCAGTGTAAGTGATATCGTATACCTAATGCCTGGGATACTCCCTGGATTACTGCAGCCTTGAAAGCAAGGCCATCGTCACTCTGTCAGCCTTGGGGAAGTCCAAATCTGGGAATTATTTCATGAAGTAGTGCCTTTATTACCTCTTGGGCCTTTTCTGTCCTACAAGGGAAGGCCTCTGCCCAACCAGTGAAATTATGTACCAGACTAGTAGATACTGAAATCCCTGAGATTTGGGCAGGTGGTTAAAATCTAATTGGCAATCTTCTCCTGGGTAATGGCCTGTTCTTTGTTCTCCTGAAGGAGCTTGCTGATAAGGCAGGGAATTATTTCTTTGGCACCCTTCACAGGCCCTGACTATCTGCTTGATAGTTTTGAAAAAGCCTGGTCCAGTAAATAATAATTTGGCCATCTGATGGGTGCTATCAATGCCTAAGTGAAAGTTTTGGTGAAGGGTTTTAAGTAATTTCCATTGGTTAGCTGCAGGCAAAAGTATTTTTCCTTCTTTGGTGGCTAGCCATCCTGAGGGGAGGAAACTATGTCTCGTGAGGGCCCCCTTTCTATTTCTTCTGCTGAGTACTGGGGCTTGGTTTCCTGGAGGGGATTACCCCATACTAGGGGTCTTTCTATAAGCATTTCTAATGGAAGGTCCTACCTTACGGCTCTTTTGGCTTCAATATCCACTAGGCGGTTCCCTTCTATTTCCCTTTCCTTTCCTTTCTGATGACCCCGGCAGTGTAAGACTGCCATCTCTTTAGGTTTCTGTATAGCCAATAATAATCTCCTAATGGCTTCCTGATGTTTGATAGGTGTTCCATTGGAAGTTAGGAATTCCCTTTCTCTCTATATTGTTGCTTGGGCATGGAGGACTAGGTATTTACCCTTTTTCCTTCTCCTAATTCTAGTGCCCGAGTGAGGGCTATTAGTTCTGCCAGCTGAGCGCTAGTTCCTGGAGTGAGGGGATTACTTTCAAGTATTCCATTATCACTGACCACTGCATACTCCACTTTTTGAAATCCTTTTTCTACAAAGCAGCTTCCATCAGTATACAAGTTGAGGTCAGGATCTGTCAAGGCAACCTCTAGAAGGTCCCCTTGAGTGGTGTAGGTTTGAGCAATTACTTGTTGACAGTTATGTTCTATCTTTTCTTCATTGTCTGGAAGAAATGTGGCTGGGTTAAGAGCTGCACAAGTGCACAATCACAGCACTGGTCCTTCAAGTAATACAGCCTGATATTTAAGCAAATGGTTGTCTGACAACCACAAGTCTCCTTTAGCAGTGAGTATGCCGTTCACATCATGAGATGTCCACACAATAAGATATCTTCCCTGTATTATTTTAACTGCTTCATATACTAAGACATATGTATATGCTGCCACTACCCATAAACAATGAGGCCAACCCTTTGCCACTACATCAATTTCCTTACTCAGGTATGTCACAGGTTGCAAGCTGGTCCCTCAGACCTGTGTAAGGACTCCTAGAGCTATTCCTGTTTTTTCTGTGACATATAAAGAGAAGTCTTGCCCCGTTGGCAAGCTTAACACTGGGGCTTGAGTTAGGACCTTCTTTAGGGCCTGAAAAGCTGCTTCTGCTTCAGGTGTCCATTCTACTAAATGGGTATTGGATTTCTGAGTTTCCTTAATTAGCGTGTATGATGGCCTGGCTATTTCGCTGTACCTGGGAATCCATATTTGGCAGAAGCCTGTTATGCCAAGGAACCCTCTTAATTGATTCAGGGTTTTGGGATGAGGATAAACCAGTATAGGCTGGATACGTTCCTCACTGAGGGCTCTGGTTCCTTTGGATAATTTTAGCCCTAAGTATTTAACCCACTATAAGCAGAGCTGAGCCTTTGGTTTGGAAACCTTGTAGCTACAGGTGGCGAGCACTTGGGTGGCTTGATGGCACAAGGTTTCTGAACAGGTGGCTAGAAGTAAATCATCCACCTACCGGAGGACACGAGTGTCCAGGTATAAGAACTGGCTCAAGTCAGGCCGGGCGCGTTGGCTCAAGCCCGTAATCCCAGCACTTTGGGAGGCCGAGATGGGCGGATCACGAGGTCAGGAGATCGAGACCATCCTGGCTAACACGGTGAAACCCCGTCTCTACTAAAAACCACAAAAAAAAAAAAAAAAAAAAAAGAACTGGCTCAAGTCTTGGGCTAAGGCTAATGCCAGGCCAAATAGATGGGGGCTATTCCTGAACCCTTGGGGTAAAACAATCCAGGTGAGTTGAGATGTTGGGTTCGAAGGATCTTCAAAGGCAAACGAGAATTGAGAATCAGGATGTACAGGGATGCAGAAAAAGACATCCTTAAGGTCCAGGACTATCAACCACTCTGCTTCCTCTGGTATTTGGGAAAGCAGAGTATAAGGGTTAGGTAGAGCTGGGTATAGAGGGACAATGGCCTCATTGATAATCCTGAGATCTTGCACTAACCTGCACTGTCCATTGAGTTTCTGTACTCCTAAAATTAGAGTATTACAGGGGCTATTGCATGGTTTTACTAGACCTTGGGTTTTTAGGTCCTTAATCTTTTGGAGTCCTTGTTGGGTTTTGGGTCTAAGGGGGTACTGCCTTTGGTAGGGAAAGGAGGCAAAATCTTTTAGTTTAAGTTGAATGGGATGGGCATTCTTCACTCATCCATATTGTCCTTCTGTTGCCCAGACTTCAGGATTAATTCCTTCCTCAAGTAAGGGACAACGAACGTGTGCTCCTTCCCCTATTTTCAGGTGTATAATGGCCTCTGCTTTTACTAGAATGTCTTTCCCTAACAAGGGAGTAGGGCTTTCAGGCATAATTAGAAAGGTATGTGAAAAGAGTAAAGTTCCCCAGTCACAACTTAGCGGCTGGGAGAAGTGTCTAGTGACTGCCTGTCCTAGAACCCCTCGGATAGTGACAGATCTGGAGGACAGTTGTCTGGGACAGGAGTGTAACACTGAGAAGGCTGGGCCAGCATCCAGGAGACAGTTAACCTCCTGGCCCTCAATGGTCAAGCATACCATTGAGGGCTCCGTGAAGGTGATGGCATGGGCTGGCGCTTGCCCCAGGCACACTCAGTCCTGCTGCTGGATCATCTGGTTAGTGGCTTCTGATTCAGAGGACCTTCATCCCTGGAGCAGTGGACCTTCCAGTGATTCCCTTGACATAAGGGGTGTGGACGAGGGGGCGGCTTATTTCTATTTGGACAATCTTTTTTAAAGTGTCCTTGTGGACCGCACTGGAAGCAAGCCCTGTTAGGCATTCGATTTGCCCAGCCTTTTCCTGTTCCAGAGCCTCCAAAGTCCGCTTGCCTGAGGGCCATGACTAAAGCAGTGGCCTTTTTTTTAATCCCATTTGTCCCATTCTGCCTGCTCTTCCTGATCTCTATTATAAAAAAACCCAGGTTGCCAAGTTCAATAGGGTTTCTAAGTTTTGCTCCAGACCTAAGGCGGACTTTTGAAGTTTTTTCTAATGTCTGCAGCTGACTGAGTGATAAACTTATCTTTTAAGATTACTTGGCCTTCAATAGAGTCAGGTGACAGAGAGGTATGCTTCCTCAATGCCTCCCTTAGTCTCTCCGGAAAGGCAGTAGGACTTTCTTCCTTTCCCTGTGTTACAGTGGACATGATTTGATAATTTATAGGCTTCTTCTTAGTTTTCCTTAATCCTTCTAGCACGCAAGTTATCAAATGTCTGCGGCACCAATCTTCATGTTCTGATTCTGTGTCCCAGTGAGGGTCTACACTGGGAACTGCCTGCTGGCCTGTGGGGAATCGTTCTCCTTCCTCTGTTGTCATCCTATCATTGACCTGACTGAGATACCAGAGATCGCCAGGCTCTCGGAGCTGCAGTTATGGCGGCACTTCTCTCATTTGGGGTTAGTGTCTGATTTAGCAGTAACATTATGTCTCTCCATGTCAGACCAAAGGATTGTCCTAACCCTTGTAAAACATCAATATAGCCATCAGGGTTATCTGAGAATTTACCTAGGTCTATTTTAATTTGCTTCAAGTCTGAGAGGGTAAAAGGTACACACACTCTGGGCCGAATTCTCCCCCTCCCACCACTTGGAGGGGGCATAATCGGGGAATGTTGGCATTCTTGGGTTCATTGTTTACCCCTTTATGTATCTCTTTTTGGATTGTTTGGGTCTGAGGCCTTCCTATAGGGCATAAATTACACTTTTTACATAATAGCAAGTTGTCTCTTAATGAAAAGAAAGTTTGTACACATGGCACTTCACTACATTTGCCCTTCTTTCTACAAAAGAGGTCTAGCTGTAAGAGGGTGTTACAATTTATACTTCCCTCAGGGGGCCAGGTTTCTCCCCCTTGAAGAGGATGTTGTGGCCAGGCCGTACTGCAGAAGGACATAATCTGCTTCTTTCTTAGTGTCTGAGGGTCATATTGGTCCCAATTCTCCAGAATACATCTTAGGAGCTTTTTTGCCTTGGAGGAAACATTTCCCATTGCTTTGGAGAATCCCCATATGGGCCACCAAATGTTAACAGAGGGTCTTTATTCTTAAAGCTCCCACGATGGTGGTGGGCCACTCCCAAGATGGCAACAAGCCTTTTGTTCTCTGACCTGGGGTTCTTGGCCTCATGGATTCCAAGGAATGGAACCTTGGGTCATGTGATGACTGTTAACGCTCTATTAGAAGCCATGGGTCATGGAGGAGAACCGTGGAACCCAGCGACTAGTGTTCAGCTCGATTAGGACCAACCCAGGCATTTAGCCATGCAGGAACAATGGCAAGCCTTTAGCCTGATCAGGAGCAGTAATGGGCACTTTGCTGAATCAGGAGCACAGTGGACACTCTGTCGGATCTGGGGGGGTGGAAGTCAGTGACAAGTCTGCGACAGTGGCAAACAGCAGTGGTGAATGGTGAGCGAAAGCTCAGCCTGAGCTTTAACAAACACGGACTAGAAGCGTGTGCAGTTGCAAGATTTAATAGAGTGAAAACAGAGCTTCCATACAATGGGAGGGGACCAAAAGGGGGTTGCCCACATACTTAAATTTTAAAAAGCTATGTGCATTGATATGAACATTTTAGTATTATGCACAATAGAAAAAAATTAAAGACAACCCAAATTGCAACAATTATGAAAAAATCAAGCCCATTATGATGCCCAGCTTAGTAGTATGTGATGCAGTCATTTAAAATTATAATGCTTAGACATCTGTAACATTTTGGGAAAGTGTTTACAATGCACTAAACAAAAATCTAAACACCTGCTTATAAAATATTATATATTTGAATCCCAGCTCTACCATTTACCAGCTGTACGGCATTGGAAATGTTACTTAATCTCTGTGCCTCAGTTTTCCAGTTTGTAAAATAGAAAAAGTAATAATACCTACCTAGTAATGTTGATGTACAGAGTAAATGAGTCATTGTGTACATAAAACTGCTTAGAAAACTCGCACATAATAAGTGCTATGTGAATGTTTCTGATTCTTTGTCATGAATATTTCCCATCATATCATTATCATAACCTTTATAATAAATAAAAATTAGAATTTAAAAATCCCCTTCTTAGACATTGTTGCTAAAACATATTTCATATTATTTAATAATAACCCACAGTAGGCCAGCGGTGAAGGGTGGCTCATGCTTGTAATCCCAGCATTTTGAAAGGCCAAGGTGGGTGAATCACCTGAGGTCAGGAGTTCGAGACCAGCCTGGCTGACATGGTGAAACCCTCTCTCTACTAAAAATACAAAAATTAGCCAGACATGGTTGACAGGCACCTATAATCCCAGCTACTCAGGAGGCTGAGGCAGGAGAATCCCTTGAACCCAGGAGGTGGAGGTTGCAGTGAGCCGAGATTGCACCACTGCACTCCAGCCTGGGCAACAGAGTGAGACTCTGTCTCAAAAAAAAAGAAAGAATATCTCACAGTATTCTCAAGAACATTTTAGTTCAATGATACATATTATGCATGTGCTAGGCATCAAGCACCATGTGACCCCTGCCCTAAGGGAGCTTACAGTCAGTTAAAGCAGAAGGAATCACACAATCTCAACAATCCCGATGGCCTCAGCTTTGCATATCACCCTCCCATCCTAAACTACAAATGTTATTTCATCATTTTATCATTTTTGGCCACTGTTAATGCACCCTGAAGATTTGTTTTACATTATATTTATATAAAGAGTCCTAAGGTACATAAAGTGTTCCTCTGCTTTGAATAGGCTTCTATTCTTGGTAGATTTGAACAAGTGTAGTAATTTCAATTTCCTGTCATTATTTAACAATTCCCATTCCATACAGGTATCATTTAGGTGTTAACACAAAAAAGTGGGTTTTTCAAAACATGTTTAAATCTCATATGTTTAAGCATCTTTTCCTTCTAAATCAACACAAAATCTTCAATTCTGTAAAGACACAATGCATTCCATTCCTGTCTCCATATTTCCAATCATTCAACAAAGGTTTATTGAGTATACGTTATGTACCAGGACACACTCAGTGCTAGGCACTGCGGATGAGAAGACAGTTCCTGTCTCAAGATTTGCTCCTTCTAAGTGGGGAAGCTCCCATCACAATGTGAGGAATGCAAATAATAATAAGAGTATGTACTGGAACTATGGAGCTAGGAGTTGGAAGCCAAAGGAAAGCATCGTGATCCATTCTGAAAACAGACCTTTCAAAGAATAAGGCATTTGAAGCCAGTCCTAGAGGCCATCTGGTGATAACTAGGGAGAAAAATCCTTCCAGGATAATAATGTAGACTAAGCAAAGGTAAGAAAGCATAAGAGAGCATGATGTGTTTAAAAAACATTTAGGTTCAGTTAGGCATGGTGGCTCACAGCTGTAATCCCAGCACCTTGGGAGGCTAAGGCAGGTAGATCACTTGAGGCCAGGAGTTTGAGACCAGCCTGGCCAACATGGAGAAACTCCATCTCTACTAAAAAATACAAAAATTAGCTGGGTATGGTGGTGGCCTGTAATCCCAGCTACTCAGGAGGCTGAGGCTCAAGAATTGCTTGAGCCTGGGAGGCAGAGGCTGCAGTGAGCTGAGACTGCGCCACTGCACTTCAGCCTAGGCAACAGAGTGAGACTCTGTCTCAAAAACAAAAACAAAACAAACAAACCACTTAGGCTAAATGGAACAAAACCATGGGTAGAGAGTATTAAATGAAAGAAGCAGCAAAGATCCCTTACAAACCCTACAAAAGACATTGAGATTTATCTTTCTGGGGAGAGAAAGTTGAAAACAAACAAACAAACCTGTAGGCCAGGAAATAGAATCTTCAGATTTGCATCATAGAAATTCCATCTGATAAAAACATGAAAGAGGAGAGACTGGCAAAAAGAGTTCAGCCAGGAGGCTTGTGAAGTAGTAAAACAATAAATTAAGAGGGCCTGAACTACTTGACAGTGACCACAGCAAAGATTGGATAGTGGGTATACTTAAGGCTATATAGAAGACTAAACTTAAAAGAAAAGCCCCATGCACAAATACTGCATGGAATATAACAATCCCTTGAATGCACAGAATATCTCACGAGAAAGGAAAAGGCTCCTACACCTCAGGAAAAGTAAAGGTGGGAGGGTCGGGGGAGAGGGAGAGCATCAAGATAAATAGCTAATGCATGCAGGGCTTAATACCTAGGTGATGGGTTGACAGGTGCAGCAAACCACCATGGCACATGTTTACTTAGGTAACAAATCTGCACATCCTGCACATGCATCCGGGAACTTAAAATAAAGTTAAATTTTAAAAATTCAAAAAGAAAAGGTGTTCAACAACAACAGCAGCAAGAAAAGTAAAGACTAGAAAAACCTGCCCACAAACACAAGGAGATGACAAGAAAGCTGGTCTATCCTAACACAAGCTCTGATGGAAAAAAAACCCCTCCCTGATAATTTGAAACAATAGGCGTGCCCTCACCTAAGCTTGTGGTTGAAATTTACACTCTGTGAGGGTTCTGGAGCATGGAGCCTAAGAAACTAACATAAACATGGAACAGTATGGAATAAGATCTATGGTGAGAAAAAAAAGAGTGAGATACAAAACAGTGCAGGTAATAGAGTACCACTAATGTAAAAGGTAATAATGGCCATGTACATATATGTTGCATGTGCACAGACCATCTTACCTAAAAATGTGTCCCAGGCTCAGTCTTTGATCCTCATCTTTCCTCCAGTGATACTCACTCTATTAGTGATCTCACCCAGCTTCAAGGCTTGTTGATCACTTTAAACTGGTTGCCCTCAAATTTATACTTCTGGCCCAGACCTGTCTCCCACATCCCAGACTTGGATATTCAATAGCCAACTCAAAATCTCTACTTAGATGCATGAGTCATCTAAAATTGAAAACTTTTCTTATATCCTCTCAAGCCTGTTCCCCCACATCCTTCCCTACTTTCAGTGACAGTAAATCCATCCTTCCAGCTGCTTGGTTCTAAACTCTTAGAGTCATCCTTGAGTCTGTGCTTGCTCTCACAACCCACATCCAATTCATTAGGAAAGACCATTGGATCTACCTTCAAGATATGTCTGGAATCCTACTGCATTATACTTTCTCCATGGCACCACCCTGGACAAAATCATCATCATAAGAATTCCTGTGTGTTGTAAATTTTGAAACGTCATATTTTCCAGCTGCCTCAACATCCCCATGAATAGCCTGGGAGCATTCCACCCAGGCAACTAGACAAGCCTATGTGATAAGACTGATGCAAGACACAAGTTCTCCTTCTTGCCCTTCCCGTACTGTGACCAGTGATATTCAAATCCACCAGTGAAGTCACCTTGCAACTTTTCTTATATATTCTACCCTAACCTGGAATTACTAGGCCCAGTGTCCTCATTCTTTCCCTTCTCCCCACTGCTTGGCTGAGCTTATTCCTTTGGTGCCCTTCCTGTGCGACCCTCTTATGGTGTGTAGTGATTCTATCTCTCTAGGACCTGTGAGGATAATAAACTATATTTTCCTATGCCTCTATTGTGTCCCATTTTGTGGCCTCCTCACACTAACCATCTCATGAAAGAATGTAAGACAACCTGCATCACTGTACCAACTTCTTACAGGTCTCCCTGCTTCTACCTTTGTTCCCCCCACCACACTCACACACTGTGATTTAAATTTAGAAGCCAGATCACGCCTGTAATCCCAGCACTTTGGGAGGCTGAGGTGGGCGGATCACCTGAGGTCAGTAGTTCAAGACCAGCCTCAACTTGGAGAAACCCCGTCTCTACTAAAAATACAAAATGAGTTGGGCGTGGTGGTGCATGCCTGTAATCCCAGCTACTTGGGAGGCTGAGGCAGGAGAATTGCTTGAATCTGGGAGGCGGAGGTTGCGATGAGCCAAGATCACACCATTGCACTCCAGCCTGGGCAACAAGAGCGAAACTCCATCTCAAAAATAAATAAATAAATAAATAAATAAATAAATAAATAAAAATTTAGAAACCAGAGTGAGCCTTTAAAAATAGAAGATCATGGCTGGGAACGGTGGCTCACACCTGTAATCTCAGCCCTTTGGGAGACCGAGGCAAGCAAATCACTTGAGGTCAGGAGTTTGAGACGAGCCTGGCCAACATGGTGAAACCCTGTCTCTACTAAAAATACAAAAATTAGCTGGGCATGGTGATGTATGCCTGTAATCTCAGCTACCTGGGAGGCTGAGGCAGGAGAATCGCTTGAACCCAGGAGGCAGAGGTTGCAGTGAGCCAAGATCATGCCACTGCACTCCAGCCTAGGTGATACAGCAAGACACCATCTCAAAAAAAAAAAAAAAAAAATTTATATATATATTTGGCTCAAATTCCTGCAATGGCTTCCAGTGTCACCCAAAGTAAGAGCCAAAGCCCTCCTAATGGCTTACAAGAGTTTGCATGATCTATGCTCCCGTACCTCTAGATATTTCACTACTTCCCATTCCTGCCCTCCACTCCAGCCCATTAGGCTCCTTGCTATTTTGTGAACATGCCAGGCATGTTCCTTCCTTTTACCCCTTGGTCGAGCTGTTCCCTTGGCCTGGAACATGCATTCCCAGTTATCCACTTGCTAACGACTTGTCTTTTAAAGTCTTTGATCAAGTCTCATCAAGTTGAGGAAACTTACCTTGAGGATATCATGTATTAAGGCAGTTGGTCCCTGGCTGCAGCACTCTTATTCTTCTAACACTGCTTTACTTGTCCCATTCACCTATCACTCTGACTGTCAATCATATTATACAATTTACTTATTGGTTGTGTTTGTTATTTATTTTCTGCTCCCTCTCCCAGTATATATATACACACACACACTCCCCTAGAAGGTAAACTTTCTGGAAACAGGAATTTTTGTCTATTTTGTTCATTGATGTATCCCAACTTCCTAGAACAAGGCCTGGAACATAGACACTCAGCATTTGTTAAATAAATGAAGAAAAGAATATGAAACTGCCAATAGCAGTTCCATCTGGGAGGGTAAACTGTGTGTACAGAGATGGAAAGAAACCTCTTTCACATTGCAACTTACATTAACTATTCAAAAGAATCAATTAAAAAAATCAAAATATCTAAAACACACACACACAAAAATGTAGTCCTAGGTTGGTGATACTTCCTTGAAATCTAGTATAAGTAAACAAAACCACTCTTATGGATGACTTGATCTGGATCTCACAGTCTTCCCATTGCTAAAAGCCTGCTGAAGATGAGCTCACAATCCAGTATTACAGAACGCAAAACCAAAAGTCTGCCATAAGTAAAATTTATGATTAAATAGTCCCCATGAACTTCAGATAACATATAATCACACAGAAACCACTATATATGATTTTAGATATTTTTGAAAGAATTGAGACATAAGGAGAAAATAAGACACTGAAAAAATATTTTAAAGGTTAAAAATGGAAACTTTCAGAAATGTAAAATGCTGTTATCTAAATTTTAAGCACTCAATGACAGGTTAAACAGCAGATTTGACACTCTTTCCAGACACTCTGTAAACACATCTGAGGAACTAATCAACAAGTCAGCAAAAAGTGACAAATATGTAGAAAATGTGAACATTCCAAAAGTAGAAAACAGAAAACATGAAAAAGAAAAATTTTTCAAGTAGATAATTGTTGAGAATTGTACAAAATTAGTGAAATCCAATAATTCAGATTTTAAAAGTATAAAAATTTCTGAGCAAGATAAGCAAAAATAAATTCATATCTAGATATATCATAGTTACACTGTAGAACACCAGTTAAAAAGAAATTTTAAAAGCAAACAATGAGTAAATATAAATTACTAACAAAAGAATAACAAATCAATAGCAGATTTCTTATTAACAATAACAGAAGATAGAAGGCTACTGAACAACATCTTCACAAAAACAAAAAACAAAAGCCAAAAAACAAAAAACCACTTACATCCAACTCTCACTCAAAAATTAGGGTGAGGCCAGGAGCCATAGCTCACACCTGTAATCTCAGCACTTTAGGAGACCAAGACAGGAGAATCACTTGAGCCCAGAAATTAAAGATTGTCCTGGGCCACATGGCAAGACTCCATCTCTACAAAAAAAGTTTACAAAAAAGAATTATCTGAGCATAGTGGCGCTCACCTGTAGTCCCAGCTACTTGCCAGGCTGAAGTGGGAGGATCATTTGAGCCTGAGAGGTTGAAGCTGCAGTGAACTAAGATTGCACCACTACACTCCAGCCTGGCTGACAGAGCATGACTCTACCTCAAAAAAAAAAAAAAAAAAAAAATTAGAATGAAATAAAGATTTCTTTGGAAAAGTGAAGACAAAAGTGATTTGTTTTTCTTTTCTTTTTTTTTTTTTTTGAGGCGGAGTCTCTCTCTGTCACTCCCGCTGGAGTGCAGTGGCCGGATCTCAGCTCACTGCAAGCTCCGCCTCCCGGATTTACACCATTCTCCTGCCTCAGCCTCCCGAGTAGCTGGGACTACAGGCGCCCACCACTCCGCCCGGCTAGTTTTTTGTATTTTTTAGTAGAGACGGGGTTTCACCGTGTTAGCCAGGATGGTCTCGATCTCCTGACCTCGTGATCCGCCCATCTCGGCCTCCCAAAGTGCTGGGATTACAGGCTTGAGCCACCGCCCCCGGCCAGTGATTTGTTTTTCTAAGACCACCAGAGCGAGCACAAAAGAACCAGAGAGCAGGCAAAGGTAGGAGCAAAACTGCAAATTTATTTTTGGTCACCTAGCTTCAAGGGAAGAAGGTGGATAGGGAGAGGTCTGTCGGCCTCTGGCAAAGGAGGCCAAGAGAGTCAACCTGTGAAGCTCTCCGGCTGAGTTCCTAATACAGTCCCGACTGGAGTGAGGGACTGAGGAAGGCCTTCGGGCGCCCTGGCGGAGAGCGCCTTTTCTAGGAGTGGGAGGGCAATAGGCAGGGCACGGGCATGTTGGGGGCGTTCCGCAGGTGTGACCAGGTAAATCTTGGTCTCTTCGGATTGACGTCACCTGGCACATGCCCAGTTGGTCTGCACCTTTCCGGGCACCAGCTGCATTTTTGCGCGGGTGGGAAAAGTTGGTGATGAAGAACCCGGAAGTGCGCCATCTTGCCTCCGTTCCTCCAAACAAAAAGTATTTAGCTAATAGTTCTTTAAAGAAAACATTAATAGTGGATATCTTAGGAAAGAAGGAACTGGAAAGCAAAATAAATTAAATGTAAAAGGAAATGATGAGTACAGAAATTAATAAATATCTAATGAAAACTTTGTCTAATACAATAATAATAAGTAATGAGAATTATAAAACTAAGATGGAACTAATCAACTGGACAATAATAATATGTAAATTTGTGGTGGACAGTAATTGAAGTTAAAACATTCCTAGAACCTTGTATTGCTTCACAGGAAGGTATGTAGAGATATTGATAAACATGATTTTATTAAGTTAATAAATGATAAAATATGAACTACTGAAAAATGGAAATAGGATTCTGATTAATGAAATTTATAAACCTCTCAGAGGAAAAAAGAAGACAAGAAAGGAACAAAATAAAGTGGAATAGAAAAAGGAACAATGTGGTTTTTAAAATTTCTAGCTGCAATTTGTATTGTACAAAAAAAATTTTAACTGTATTCTTTTATTTTTTAGTTTTAGATTCAGGGGGTACATGTGCAGGTTTGTTACATGGATTTATTGCATGATGTTGAGGTTTGAGCTTCTAATGATCTCATCCCCCAAGTAGTGAACGTAGTACCCAAGAGGTAGTTTTTTATCCCATGCACCTCTCCCAACTCTCCCCACTTTTGTGTCCATATTAACCAATGTTTAGCTCCTACTTATAAGTGATAACATGCAGTATTTGGTTTTCTGTTTCTGCACTAATTTGCCTAGGATAATGACCTCCAACTGCATCCATGTTGCTGCAAAGGACATGCTTTCATCCTTTTTTATGGTGGCTGTGTGCTGTTCCATAGTGTATATGTACCACGTTTTCTTTATCCAATCCACCGTTGAAGAGAACTTGTCTTTGTTATGGTAAATGGTGCTGCAATAAACATACAAGTGCAAATTTCTTTTTGGTAGAACAATTTTATTTTCCTTTGGGTATACACCCAGTAATGTGATTGCTGGGTTAAATGGTAATTCCATTTTTAGTTCTTTGAGTAATCTCCAAACTGCTTTCCACAAGGGCTAAACTAATTTGCATTCCTACCAACAGTGTATAAACTTTCCCTTTTCTCTGTAACCTCACCAGCATCTGTTATTTTTTGACTTTTAATAATAGCCATTCTGACTGGTATGAGATGGTATCTCATTGAGGTTTTGATTTGCATTTCTCTACTGATTAGTGGTGTTGAGCATTTTTTCATATGTTTGTTGGTTACTTATATGTCTTCTTTTGAGAGATGTCTGTTCTTGTCCTTTGCCTACTTTTTAATGGGATTTTTTGACTTTTCCTTATTTGTTTAAGTTCCCTATAGATTCTGGATATTAGTCCTTTGTCAAATCTATAGTTTGCAAATATTTTCTCCTGTTCTACAGGTTGTCTCTTTACTCTGTTGATAGTTTCTTCTGCTGTCAGTAGCTCTTTAGTTTAATTAGGTCCCAATTGTCAATTTTTCGTTTTGTTGCATTGGCTTTTGAAGACTTAGTCATAAATTCTTTGCCTAGGCCAGTGTCTGGAAGAGTATCTCCTAGGTTGTCTTCTAGTATTTTTTATAGCTTGAGGTCTTACATTTAAGTCTTTAGTCCATCCTAACTTTTGTATATGGTGAGAGGTAGAGGCACAATTTCATTGTTCTGCATATAGTTAGACAGTAATATTATATTTTATCAATTCTAACATGATTATTTTTAGAGAGAATAGTATAATGAATTCACGTGTAATATTTTCCAGCTTCAACAATGATCACATTTTGCCATCTTGGTATCATCTAATTCCTCTGTCACCTTTTTAAAAAAAATTTGTGAAATTGTTTTAAGGCAAACACGGGCATCATGTTATTTATCTATACTTCAGAAAGTAACACCAACAATGCTAACAAAAGGACTTTTCAAAACAAACCACAACATCATTATCTCAAATAGCAAAATTAACAAAAATCATTCAAGATTTGTAAATATTCAATCTGTGTTCAATTCTCCCTAAATATCTCAAAATGTTTTTCATGCCAGGTGTGGTGATGCCTCCCAGCTATTTGGGAGGCTGAGGCAGGAGGATGGCTTGAGCCCAGGAGTTCAAGGCTGTAGTGAGCTAGGATCACACCAATGCACTCCAGCCTGGGTGACAGAGTGAGACACTGCCTCTAAAATAAATAAATAAATATTCTACCTGACTGTCTGGGGGCTAAATAAATAAATAAATAAAACCTAAATGTAAAACCTTAAAACTATTTTTTAAAGATTCTTGAAGTAAACCTATAAAATACCATTCTAGACATAGGCCCTGGCAAACATTTCATGGTGAAAATGCCAAAAGCAATTGCAACAAAAACAAAATTTGACAAATGTTACCTAATTAAACGAAAGAGCCTTTGTATGGGAAAAGAAACTATTAACAAAGTAAACAGACAACCCAAAGAATGGGAGAAAATATTTGCAAACTTGCATGTGCTACAGGTCTAATATCCAGAATCTATAAGAGAGTTAGTCAAATTAAAAAGCCAAAAACAAACCATACCATCATTAAAACAAGTAGCTGGTATTAAAAGTGTGTACCACCATACCCAGTATAAAAAATGTTGTGAGACATTTAGGGAAAATTGAACACAGATTGGGTATTAAAAATATTGAAGCATTTTTGTTAATTTTGCTATTTGAAGTAATGATGTTGTAGTCTGTTTTTTGCTTGTTAATTTGCTTAACCCCATTAAAAAGTGGGCAAACGAGGGCAGAGCAAGATGGCCGAATAGGAACAGCTCCACTCTCCATCTCCCAGCGCGAGTGACACAGAAGACCGGTGATTTCTGCATTTTCAACTGAGGTACTGGGGTCATCTCACTCGGGAGTGCCGGATAATCCGTGCGGGTCAGCTGCTGCAGCCTGACCAGCGAGAGCTGAAGCAGGGCTAGGCATTGCCTCACCTGGGAAGCGCGAGGGGGAAGGGAGTCTCTTTTCCTAGCCAGGGGAACTGAGACACACAACATCTGGAAAATCGGGTAACTCCCACCCCAATACTGCGCTATAACACTGGCACACTGGAGAATATATCCCACACCTGGCCGGGAGGGTCCCACGCCCACGGAGCCTCCCTCCTTGCTAACACAGCAGTCTGCAGCAACCTAACCGCAAGGCAGCAGCGAGGCTGGGGGAGGGGCGCCCGCCATCGCTGAGGCTTAAGTAGGTAAATAAAGCCACTGGGAAGCTCGAACTGGGTGGAGCTCACCGCAGCTCAAGGAAACCTGCCTGTCTCTGTAGACTGTGCCTCTGGGGACAGGGCTCAGCTAAAGGAGCAGAAGCCTGTGCAAACGCAAACGACTCTGTCTGACAGCTTTGAAGAGAGCAGTGGATCTCCCAACACGGAGGTTGAGATCTGAGAAGGGGCAGTCTGCCTGCCCAAGTGGGTCCCTGACCCCTGAGTAGCCTAACTGGGAGACATCCACCACTAGGGGCAGTCAGACACCCCACACCTCACAGGGTGGAGTACACCCCTGAGAGGAAGCTTCCAAAGCAAGAATCAGACAGGTGCACTCGCTGTTCAGCAATATTCTGTCTTCTGCAACCTCTGCTGCTGATACCCATGCAAACAGGGTCTGGAGTGGACCTCAAGCAATCTCCAACAGACCTATAGCTGAGGGTCCTGACTGTCAGAAGGAAAACTATCAAACAGGAAGGTCACCTATACCAAAACCCCATCAGTACGTCACCATCATCAAAGACCAGAGACAGATAAAACCACAAAGATGGGGAAAAAGCAGGGCAGAAAAGCTGGAAATTCCAAAAATAAGAGCGCATCTCCTCCTGCAAAGGAGCACAGCCCATCGTCAGCAACGGATCAAAGCTGGTCAGAGACTGATTTTGATGAGATGAGAGAAGAAGGCTTCAGTCCATCAAACCTCTCAGAGCTAAAGGAGGAATTACGTACCCAGCGCAAAGAAACTAAAAATCTTGAAAAAA
>NC_045440.1:61329490-61487294 GCF_002776525.5 Piliocolobus tephrosceles
TAATTAATGCAGAGAAGGTCATAAACGAAATGACAGAGATGAAAACCATGACACGAGAAATACGTGACAAATGCACAAGCTTCAGTAACCGACTCGATCAACTGGAAGAAAGAGTATCAGCGATTGAGGATGAAATGAATGAAATGAAGAGACAAGAGAAACCAAAAGAAAAAAGAAGAAAAAGAAATGAACAAAGCCTGCAAGAAGTATGGGATTATGTAAAAAGACCAAATCTACGTCTGATTGGGGTGCCTGAAAGTGAGGGGGAAAATGGAACCAAGTTGGAAAACACTCTGCAGGATATCATCCAGGAGAACTTCCCCAACATAGTAGGGCAGGCCAACATTCAACTTCAGGAAATACAGAGAACGCCACAAAGATACTCCTCCAGAAGAGCAACTCCAAGACACATAATTGCCAGATTCACCAAAGTTGAAATGAAGGAAAAAATCTTAAGGGCAGCCAGAGAGAAAGGTCGGGTTACACACAAAGGGAAGCCCATCAGACTGACAGCAGATCTCTCGGCAGAAACTCTACAAGCCAGAAGAGAGTGGGGGCCAATATTCAACGTTCTTAAAGAAAAGAATTTTAAACCCAGAATTTCATATCCAGCCAAACTAAGTTTCATAAGTGAAGGAGAAATAAAATCCTTTACAGATAAGCAAATGCTTAGAGATTTTGTCACCACCAGGCCTGTCTTACAAGAGACCCTGAAGGAAGCCCTAAACATGGAAAGGAACAACCGGTACCAGCCATTGCAAAAACATGTCAAAATGTAAAGACCATCGAGGTTAGGAAGAAACTGCATCAACTAACGAGCAAAATAACCAGTTAATATCATAATGGCAGGATCAAGTTCGCACATAACAATATTAACCTTATATGTAAATGGACTAAATGCTCCAATTAAAAGACACAGACTGGCAAACTGGATAAAGAGTCAAGACCCATCAGTCTGCTGTCTTCAGGAGACCCATCTCACATGCAGAGACATACATAGGCTCAAAATAAAGGGATGGAGGAAGATCTACCAAGCAAATGGAGAACAAAATAAGCAGGGGTTGCAATCCTAGTCTCTGATAAAACAGACTTTAAACCACCAAAGATCAAAAGAGACAAAGAAGGCCATTACATAATGGTAAAGGGATCAATTCAACAGGAAGAGCTAACTATCCTAAATATATATGCCCCCAATACAGGGGCAGCTAGATTCATAAAGCAAGTCCTTAGAGACTTACAAAGAGACTTAGACTCCCATACAATAATAATGGGAGACTTGAACACCCCACTGGCAACATTAGACAGATCAATGAGACAGAAAGTTAACAAGGATATACAGGAATTGAACTCATCTCTGCAGCAAGCGGACCTAATAGACATCTATAGAACTCTCCACCCCAAGTCAACAGAATATACATTCTTCTCAGCACCACATCACACTTATTCCAAAATTGACCACATAATTGGAAGTAAAGCACTCCTCAGCAAATGTAAAAGAACAGAAATTTTAACAAACTGTCTCTCAGACCACAGTGCAATCAAACTAGAACTCAGGACTAAGAAACTCAATCAAAACCGCTCAACTACATGGAAACTGAACAACCTGCTCCTGAATGACTACTGGGTACATAACGAAATGAAAGCAGAAATAAAGATGTTCTTTGAAACCAATGAAAACAAAGATACAACATACCAGAATCTCTGGGACACATTTAAAGCAGTGTGTAGAGGGAAATTTATAGCACTAAGTGCTCACAAGAGAAAGCAGGAAAGATCTAAAATTGACACTCTAACATCACAATTAAACGAACTAGAGAGGCAAGAGCAAACACATTCAAAAGCTAGCAGAAGGCAAGAAATAACTAAGATCACAGCAGAACTGAAAGAGATAGAGACACAAAAAACCCTCCAAAAAATCAATGAATCCAGGAGTTGGTTTTCTGAAAAGATCAACAAAATTGACAGACCGCTAGCAAGGCTAATAAAGAAGAAAAGAGAGAGGAATCAAATAGACGCAATAAAAAATGATAAAGGGGATATCACCACCGACCCCACAGAAATACAAACTACCATCAGAGAATACTATAAACACCTCTACGCAAATCAACTAGAAAATCTAGAAGAAATGGATAATTTCCTGGACACCTACACTCTCCCAAGACTAAACCAGGAAGAAGTTGAATCCCTGAATAGACCAATAGCAGGCTCTGAAATTGAGGCAATAATTAATAGCCTACCAACCAAAAAAGTCCAGGACCAGATGGATTCACAGCTGAATTCTACCAGAGGTACAAGGAGGAGTTGGTACCATTCCTTCTGAAACTATTCCAATCAATAGAAAAAGAGGGAATCCTCCCTAACTCATTTTATGAGGCCAACATCATCCTGATACCAAAGCCTGGCAGAGACACAACAAAAAAAGAGAATTTTAGACCAATCTCCCTGATGAACATCGATGCAAAAATCCTTAATAAAATACTGGCAAACCGGATTCAGCAGCACATCAAAAAGCTTATCCACCATGATCAAGTGGGCTTCATCCCTGGGATGCAAGGCTGGTTCAACATTCGCAAATCAATCAACGTAATCCAGCATATCAACAGAACCAAAGACAAGAACCACATGATTATCTCAATAGATGCAGAAAAGGCTTTTGACAAAATTCAACAGCCCTTCATGCTAAAAACGCTCAATAAATTCGGTATTGATGGAATGTACCTCAAAATAATAAGAGCTATTTATGACAAACCCACAGCCAATATCATACTGAATGGGCAAAAACTGGAAAAATTCCCTTTGAAAACTGGCACAAGACAGGGATGCCCTCTCTCACCACTCCTATTCAACATAGTGTTGGAAGTTCTGGCTAGGGCAATCAGGCAAGAGAAAGAAATCAAGGGTATTCAGTTAGGAAAAGAAGAAGTCCAATTGTCCCTGTTTGCAGATGACATGATTGTATATTTAGAAAACCCCATCATCTCAGCCCAAAACCTTCTTAAGCTGATAAGCAACTTCAGCAAAGTCTCAGGATACAAAATTAATGTGCAAAAATCACAAGCATTCTTATACACCAGCAACAGACAAGCAGAGAGCCAAATCAGGAATGAACTTCCATTCACAATTGCTTCAAAGAGAATAAAATACCTAGGAATCCAACTTACAAGGGATGTAAAGGACCTCTTCAAGGAGAACTACAAACCACTGCTCAGTGAAATAAAAGAGGACACAAACAAATGAAAGAACATTCCATGCTCATGGATAGGAAGAATCAATATCGCGAAAATGGCCATACTGCCCAAGGTAATTTATAGATTCAATGCCATCCCCATCAAGCTACCAATGAGTTTCTTCACAGAATTGGAAAAAACTACCTTAAAGTTCATATGGAACCAAAAAAGAGCCTGCATTGCCAAGACAATCCTAAGTCAAAAGAACAAAGCTGGAGGCATCATGCTACCTGACTTCAAACTATACTACAAGGCTACAGTAACCAAAACAGCATTGTACCGGTACCAAAACAGAGATATAGACCAATGGAACAGAACGGAGTCCTCAGAAATAATACCACACAACTACAGCCATCTGATCTTTGACAAACCTGAGAGAAACAAGAAATGGGGAAAGGATTCCCTATTTAATAAATGGTGCTGGGAAAATTGGCTAGCCATAAGTAGAAAGCTGAAACTGGATCCTTTCCTTACTCCTTATACAAAAATTAATTCAAGATGGATTAGAGACTTAAATTTTAGACCTAATACCATAAAAACCCTAGAAGAAAATCTAGGTAGTACCATTCAGGACATAGGCATGGGCAAGGACTTCATGTCTAAAACACCAAAAGCAATGGCAACAAAAGCCAAAATTGACAAATGGGATCTAATTAAACTAAAGAGCTTCTGCACAGCAAAAGAAACTACCATCAGAGTAAACAGGCAACCTACAGAATGGGAGAAAATTTTTGCAATCTACTCATCTGACAAAGGGCTGATATCCAGAACCTACAAAGAACTCAAACAAATTTACAAGAAAAAAACAAACAACCCCATCAAAAAGTGGGCAAAGGATATGAACAGACATTTCTCAAAAGAAGACATTCATACAGCCAACAGACACATGAAAAAATGCTCATCATCACTCGCCATCAGAGAAATGCAAATCAAAACCACAATGAGATACCATCTCACACCAGTTAGAATGGCAATCATTAAAAAGTCAGGAAACAACAAGTGCTGGAGAGGATGTGGAGAAATAGGAACACTTTTACACTGTTGGTGGGATTGTAAACTAGTTCAACCATTATGGAAAACAGTATGATGATTCCTCAAGGATCTAGAACTAGATGTACCATATGACCCAGCCATCCCACTACTGGGTATACACCCAAAGGATTATAAATCATGCTGCTATAAAGACACATGCACACGTATGTTTATTGCGGCACTGTTCACAATAGCAAAGACTTGGAATCAACCCAAATGTCCATCAGTGACAGACTGGATTAAGAAAATGTGGCACATATACACCGTGGAATACTATGCAGCCATAAAAAAGGATGAGTTTGCATCCTTTGTAGGGACATGGATGCAGCTGGAAACCATCATTCTTAGTAAACTATCACAAGAACAGAAAACCAAACACCACATGTTCTCACTCATAGGTGGGAACTGAACAATGAGATCACTTGGACTCAGGAAGGGGAACATCACACACTGGGGCCTATCATGGGGAGGGGGTTGGGGGGAGGGATCGCATTGGAAGTTATACCTGATATAAATGACGAATTGATGGGTGCTGATGAGTTGATGGGTGCCACACACCAACATGGCACAAACATACATATGTAACAAACCTGCATGTTATGCACATGTACCCTAGAACTTAAAGTATAATAATTAAAAAAATAAATAAACAAAAATAAAAAATAAAAAAAAGAAGGGCAAAAAAGAAGGGCATTAGATAATGGTAAAGGCATCAACGCAACAAGAAGAGCTAACTATCCTAAATATATATGCACCCAATACAGGAGCACTCAGATTCATAAAGCAAGTTCTTAGAGACCTACAAAGAGACATAGACTCTCACACAATAATAGTGGGAGACTTTAACACCCCATTGTCAATATTAGACAGATCGACAAGACAGAAAATTAACAAGGATATTCAGGACTTGAACTCAGCTCTGTACCAAGCTGACCTAATAGACATCTACAGAATTCTCCAACCAAATCAATAGAATATACATTCTTCTTAGCACCACATCACACTTATTCTAAAACTGACCACATAATTGGAAGTAAAACATTCTCAGCAAATGCAAAAGAATGGAAATCATAACAAACAGTCTCTCAGACCACAGTGAAATCAAATTAGAACTCAGGATTAAGAAACTCACTCAAAACCACACAACTATGTAGAAACTGAACAACTGCTCCTGAATGACTACTAGATAAATAACGAAATTAATGCAGAAATAAATGTTATTTGGAATAAATGAGAACAAAGACACAGTGCACCAGAATCTCTGGGACAGAGCTAAAGCAGTGTTTAGAGGGAAATGTATAGCCCTAAATGCCCACAGGAGAAAGTGAGAAAAAATGTACAATTGACATCCTAATATCACAATTAAAATAACTAGAGAGGCAAGAGCAAACAAATTCAAAAGCTAGCAGAAAACAAGAAATAACTAAGATCAGAGCAGAACTGAAGGAGATAGAGACACAAAAAAAAAACCCTTCAAAAAAATCAATGTATCCAGGACTGGTTTTCTGAAAAGATTAACAATATAGATAGACCACTAGCCAGACTAATATGTAAGAAAAGAGAGAAGAATCAAATAGACACAATAAAAATGATAAAGGGGATATCATCACTGATCCCACAGAAATATAAACTACCATTATAGAATACTATAAACACCTCTATGCAAATAAACTTGAAGTCTAGAGAAAATGGGTAAATTCATGGACACAAACACCTTTGCAAGACTATGCCAGGAAGAAGTCAAATCCCTGAATAGACCAATAACAAGGTCTGAAATTTAGACAATAATTAATAGTCTACCAACCAGCACCAGAAAGATTCACAGTCAAATTCTACCAGAGCTACAAAGAGGAGCTGATACCATTCCTTCTGAAACTATTCCAAACAATAAGAAAAGAGGGACTCCTCCTTAACTTATTTTATGAGGCCAGCATCATTCTGATACCAAAACCTGGCAGAGACACAACAACAAAACATTCCAGGCCAATATCCATGATGAACATCGATGTGAAAATCCTCAAAAAAATACGGGGAAACTGAATCCAGCAGCACATCAAAAAGCTTATCCACCACAAACAAGTCAGCTTCATCCCTGGGATGCAAGGCTGTTTCAACATACGCAAATCAATAAACATAATCCATCACATAAACAGAACCAATGACAAAAACCACATGATTATCTCAATAGACGCAGAAAGGCCTTTGATAAAATTCAACACCCTTCATGCTAAAAACTCTTATTAAACTAGGTACTGATGGAACGTATGTCAAAATAATAACAGCTGTTTATGACAAACCTACAGCCAATATCATACTGAATGGGCAAAAACTGGAAGCCTTCCCTTTGAAAACTGGCACAAGACAAGGATACCCTTTCTCGCCACTCCTATTCAATGTAGTATTGTAAGTTCTGGCCAGGGCAGTCAGGCAAGAGAAAGAACAAAGTGTGTTCAAATAGGAAGAAAGGAAGTCAAACTGTCTCTTTTTGCAGATGACGTGATTGTATATTTAGAAAACCCCATCGTCTCAGCCCAAAATCTCCTTAAGCTGATAAGCAACTTCTGCAAAGTCTCAGGATACAAAATCAATGTGCAAAAGTCACAAGCATTCCTATACACCAATAACAGACAAGCAGACAGCCAAATTATGAGTGAACTCTCATTCACAATTGCTACAAAGAGAACAGAATACCCAGGAATACAACTTACAAGGGATGTGAAGGACCTCTTCAAGGAAAACTATAAGTCACTGCTCAATCAAATAAGAGAAGACACAAACAAATGGAAAAATATTCCATGCTCATGGATAGGAAGAATCAATATCATGAAAATGGCCATACTGCCCAAAGTAATTTGTAGATTCAATGCTATCTTCATCAAGCTACCATTGACTTTCTTCACAGAATTAGAAGGAAAAAAAAAACTACTTTAAATTTCATATGGAACCAAAAAAGAGCTCATATAGCTAAGACAATCCTAAACAAAAAGAACAAAGCCTGGAGGCATCACACTACCTGACTTCAAACTACACTACAAGGCTACAATAACCAAAAGAGCATGGTACTGGTACCAAAACAAATATATATACCAATGGCACAGAACAGAGCCCTCAGAAATAACACCGCACATCTGTAACCATCTGATCTTTGACAAACTTGACAAAAATAAGCACTGGGGAAAGGATTCCCTATTTAACAGATGGTGTTGGGAAAATTGTCTAGCCATATGCAGAAAACTGAGACTGGACCCCTTCCTTACACCTTATACAAAAATCAACTCAGGATGGATAAAAGACTTAAATGCAAGAGCTAAAACCATAAAAACCTCAGAAGAAAACCTAGGCAATACCATTCAGGACATAGGCATGGGCAAAGACCTCATGATGAAAACACCAACAGGAATGGCAACAAAAGCCAAAATTGACAAATGGGATCTAATTAAATGAAAGAGCTTCTGCACAGCAAAAGAAACTATCATCAGAATGAACAAGCAACCTACAGAATGGGAGAACATTTTTGAAATGTATCCATCTGACAAAGGATTAATATCCAGAATCTACAAGGAACTTAAATTTACAAGAAAAAATAAACAACCCCATCAAAAAGTGGGCAAAGGATATAGACAGATGCTTCTCTAAAGAAGATATTTATGCAGTCAACAAACATGAAAAAAAAAGCTCATCATCACTTGTCATTAGAGAAACGCAAATCAAAACCACAATGAGATACCATCTCACGCCAGTTAGAATGGTGATCATTAAAAGGAAACAGTAGATGCTGGAGAGGATGTGGAGAAATAGGAACACTTTTACACTGTTAGCAGGAGGGTAAATTAGTTCAACCATTGTGGAAGACAGTGTGACGATTCCTCAAGGATCTAGAACCAGAAATACCATGTGACCCAGCAATCCCATTACTGAGTATATACCCAAAGGATTATAAATCATGCTACTATAAAGGCACATGCACACGTATGTTTACTGTAGCATTATTCACAATAGCAAAGACTTGGAACCAACCCAACTGCCCATTAATGATAGACTGGATAAAGTAAATGTGGCACATATAAACCATGGAATACTGTGCAGCCATGAAAAAGGATCAGTTCATGTCCTTTGCAGGGACATGGATGAAGCTGGAAACCATCATTCTCAGCAAACTAACACAGGAACAGAAAACCAAACACTACATGTTCTCACTCATAAGTGGGAGTTGAACAATGAGAACATATGGGCACAGGGAGGGGAACATCACACATCGGGGCCTGTAAGGGGATAGGGGGCAAAGGGACGGATAGCATTAGGAGAAATACCTAATATAGATGACAGATTGATGGGTGCAGCAAACCACCATGGCACATGTATACCTATGTAAAAAACCTGCAAATTCTGCACATGTACCCCAGAACTTGTAGTATAATGAAAAAAAAAAAAAAAAAAAAAAAAAACAGCTAAATTTTGAAATGTATTTTCTCACTGGCTTTCATTATAGATTTGAAGATGTTTTCCCAATATGAAGATGTTTTCCGACTAAAGTACATATTTTCAGTTGCAGACTGTGCTAGAGTGTGTGTGGCATTATTTATCACTATATTAAAAAGTCAAAAAATGTTGCTTTGTAACAGCAACATTCTATTATGATGACTAAATATATGGCTTTAGGATTGACCACCATTTACTAGCTGAGTGACTTTAAGTTACTTAAAGTCTTTAAGCCTCAATTTCTTTAGAGTAACATGGAGATAATACCTACTTGATGGCATTTTTGTAAGAATTAAAGGAAACGATAGATTTGAAGTGCTTTGTCCAGCAAGTGTTTAGTAAGTAGTAGTAGTAACAGCAGGAGGAGGAGTAATGATAGCATTAAGTAATACATAGCAGAGCAATAGCAATAACAAAATTAATCTGTTTACATGGATAACTAATATTATAGGTATCCCCATACTTGAGAATATCTATGGAATGATATGGGGAGAGCAAGAAAGCTCATTACTCATAATCCTCCTCAACAGCCTGGATTTCCCACCATCACAATCAAGGGGCTGTCTTTCCAAAGACCACTGGTAAAAGATGAGCCCCTGAGTACTCGGAAAATGAGAGGAGTTTTGAGGATTTGTCCCTGAGAGGAAGTAGGGAGAAGAAATGAAAGAAGAAGCCTGAGAGAATGAGAAAAAGGGTAGAGGATGGAGTAATTCAAGGGGTAAGGGAAAGTGAGAACCTCCCGGGAGTGAATGAGCAAAGGACTTTGAAGAAAAAAAAATATCTAATTTATTTTTCTGCTGAATTTGGCTGAGCAGTGTGTGCAATGGGATCCCTCCTGGTGACCCCAAAAGGCTGAAGAAAGTTTCGTTTATGAGTAAATTCCTTGTGTGAGAGGATTTTTGTGGTAATTGAGGAAAGGGTAGAGTGCTACAGGCGTAGCAGGCACAAACCCAAGAATTATTAGCCTCTGAGATTTTAAGGTAGGCTTTAAAATTCTGCAGAATGTGGGTTGGGCATTAGCGTCTATCCTAAGTAGATCTTAGTAGAAGGGAGACACCATTGACATCTTTTAGACGTTTGCTACCTAGATTCTTTTCACTGCCTGTTCATCACCACCATCACCACCACATCTAACTCCCTGGCTCACTCCTATTCACTGCTCAGACCTCAATTTCAAAGTTAATTTCAATTGCTTTGGTGAAATTAAAATAAATAAATAGATGGATAAAGTTACCGAGCCTAAATGTGGTGGCTCACACCTGTAATTCCAGAGCTTTTACAGACCAAGATGGGTGGATCACTTCAGTCCAGGAGTTCAAGACCCAGCCTGGATTATATAGTGAGACCCCATCCCTGTGAAAATCTTTAAAAGTTAGCCAGGCATGGTGGCACCCCTGTTGTCCCAGCCACTCAGGATGCTGAGGTAGGAGAATCACTTGAACCCAGGAGTTCGAGGATGCAGTGAGCCATGATCACAGCACTGCACTCCTGCCTGGGTAACACAATGAGATCCTGTCACCACAAAAAAAAAAAAAAAAAAAAAAAAGGCAGCCCTGCTCTGCTCTACAATATACATTCTTCCTCTCTCTCAAAGTACTTTCCACAATGATTATATGTGATTCATCAATTTTCCCCCTGCACTAGGCTTTCAGCTCTACGAAGACAGGAACAATATCTGTTTGTGTACATCACTCCATTCCTACCACAGAGCACTGCACTCGGCACAGAAGAGGAACTCAGGAGATGTTCTTTGAAGGAAAAAGCAAGCTGAAGAGGGAAGGAGAGGGAGAGGGATCCAGGAGACAGGCAATGACCAAAGCATGAGACACTCACCTTTCTTACAAAGGACAGCCCCACCAGCCCCACCAGGTTACCCACCGTAGCGGGGAAACTGGATTTCAGTTTTCCCTTACCCAAAGCAACGTTTCTTCATGACACCCTCACTTCTGGTCCAGGACTGATTTTTCAGAGCCATGACCATTAAGAGAAAAGTGTCAGAGGACTTTCCACTGTCTCTGAGGAATATGCTTTCTTCCAACTTTAGTCTCCAGATTACTCAGTTGCTCCAGAAACAAATAACCTAGAAAATGTAGTTAAAAACAAAGAAGGCAGCCCAGGCACAGTGTCTCGCACCTATAATCTCAGCACTTTGGGAGGCCAAGGAGGGAGGATCGCTTGAGCCCAGGAGTTTAAGACCAGCCCCGACAACACAGCAAAACCTCATCTCTATTTAAAAAAAAATATATATATATATATATATAAAACTTAGCTGAGTGTGGTGGTGCACTCACATAGTACCAGCTACTTGGAAGGCTGAGGTGAGAGGATTGCTTGAGTGAGGGAGGTCAAGGCTGCAGTGAGCTATGATTACACCACTGCACCCCAGCTTGGTGACAGAAGGAGACCCTTGTCTAGAAAACAAAAAGACAAAGAAGGAAAAAAAGTCTCCCTTACTGTGAAGTATCCTCTGCGCTTGTAAAGGATCCTTTGGGTTCCATGACTAGAGTAAGATCAGAGGTTAAGGGAGGATTCTAAGACTGGAGCAGCAGGCAAATGTGAAATGCATAGTAGCTGCCCACCTTCAAACTGCCAAGAAGGGAGTCCAAGGGTAGCAGGGCGACAAAGGATTAATTCTGAGCATAAGACTAAGAGTTTTACACAGAAGACTAGAAAAGTAAGTGCAAGCAGAGTTTTGGAGGGAGGAAAGAAGCACATTATTTAAATATTATTCAGCAGTATTTCATAGTGGATATTATTTAAAATATGCAACTACTTCAATCAATAGCATGTGCAGTTTGCTTTTGCTAGCCAGGCTGTGTTGTGTGTGGGTGAGTCTGTTCAGCTTCAAGTGCTTAGGAAATGGAGTGAATAATTATTGTTCTTTGCACTACTTTACATTCCCAACATCTGGATAGGCTCTCCTGAAGATATCCTTTGGGTAGAGGGACCCTAACTAAACTCTCTCATGGCAGACAAAGGGGATAGCACTTCCAGTGGAGGCTGGGGCAACATTCCAGGGCAGATTAGGGAAGAAAACTCAACTCTTCAGCTGAGAGCCAAAGACAAGGGAGAGGAAACACAGTCCCAGTATTAAGAAACAGATACATAGAATTTTGGGTGGCAGTTATTAGCAAAGAGAGTCCCATAAATGAAACAAAAAATTTAAGGAAGTTGCATTGTTAGGAAAAACGAAACAAAACAAACCTCATGAAAAGGAGCTCAAAATTTCTTAACTTGTAAATCAATCTCAAGGCCCAAGTATTTGCACCAACAGAAAGTAGACTGCTTTGTTTGTACAGACCCCGTATCATTTCAAGTGCCACTTTCAGATAGCCCTGAAAGGCACTAGACAAGAGCAATTCAGCAGTCAGAACCCGAGACAGCCAAATCAGTTGGCCAAGGAATTCACTCTCCTACCAGCAATCAGATGACCAATGGATGCCTTTGAGATTTTGAGATCCTAAAATTTATTAACAATAGAAAGCATGAACCCTGGATCTATTACCAGGATGACTCTTTCCCTTTTTCTGCTTTCTAAGAGGTTTTTATTAGACGTACTCCAATTTTCCCTCTACCATTTCATATCAGATGTGTTAGAAGTGTGTATCTATTTTATTTTATTTTATTTTATTTTATTTTATTTTATTTTATTTTATTTTGAGACATGGTCTTGCTCTGTTGTCCAGTCTGGAGTACAGTGGTGTGATCATAGCTCATTATAGCTTTGACCTCCAGGGCTCAAATGATCCTCCCACCTCAGCCTTCTGCGTAGCTGGGACCACAGGCATCCACCACCACACCTGGTTAACTTTTTCTTTTTTTTGAGATGGGGTCTCACTCTGTTGCCCAGGCTGGCGTGTCAGCTAATTTTTAATTTTTTGTAGAGACAAGGTCTCACTATGTTTTCCATGCTGGTCTCAAACTCCTGAGTTCAAGCAATCCTCCTGCCTTGGTCTACCAAAGTGCTAGGATTACAGCTGTGAGTCACCACGCCCGGCAAGAAGTGTGTATCTTTAAATAGTCTATGGGTTGCAAGACAGTTTGAGATATCATGTGTAGACAGAAACAAGACTTAACTGGAAGAGGTATGGAATTCACCAAGAAACCCTGACCTCTAATCCTGAATAATTACTCCATAGAAACTCTTGGCCAGGAATGGTGGCCCATATCTGTAATCTCAGCTCTTTGGAAGGCAGAGTCGGGAGGGAGGATCACTTGAGTCCAGGAGTTCAAATCCAGCCTGGGCAACATAGCATGACCCTATCACAAGAACAAAAACAAAAAAAAAACCTCTTTTGGATGCAGTGGCAGAACATAAATTTGGGATATCCTGCCTAAGGAAGTGGTGTATAGTGAATAAATTGATATTTATATCAATTGTATCAGTTAGATCATGTTAGTGGGAAATCTTTAAACGCATAAGGAAAAAAACAAAGTGTCTGTTTGTGCAAGGCAAGGAGGGTAGTCTTGTAGTTTGCCCAATTCGAACTCATTTACCCAGCTCTGGGAATGCTCTATCTGTACCCCTAATCCCATTGCCATCTGCATGGCCAGCAGGACTCTTAGCAGCCATTTTTGTAGTGTGATCTCTCCCCCAAACTATGTTTGATTGGATCGAGAGTGCACATGTGTCCCAATCTGAGTTAATACACCCCTTCTCAGAAGAAACTGGAAATGCAGTTAAAATATATATATATATATATATATACACCACTTCGATGTGGCTGTCTCGTGAATGCAGGAAGCAAAATCCCAGGACTGTTGCCACGTTTTCCCATACAGAGAAAGAGAAGCAACGGAAATCAGTGTAAGAGAGAGGAAAGAGCAAGACCAGCACAGGCCGACATAGAGATCAGACATGGATTTCCACTCCCTGCTTCCAGCTTGAGCATAGGTTGCATTTCTGCACTTGGATTTCCAGAGACACTCCCTTACCTTTAAAACAAACGTCCCCCTTTTTGTTTAAGCCAGCTCAGATAAGTTTCTGTTTTTTGCAACTAGCGGACTCCTGCCTCATAAAGAGGTCCATCCCGAATTTGCGATATTCCTTTTCTTCTTATAGATAACCTCTGTTTTGAGACTTTTCTGTCCACAGGAATGATTTGGTGATTGTAAACACAGATGAACTGAAGAGACTGAATGAGCACATGGATCATTAATTAGATTATTTCTCATTCTGGCCATGTCTATACCAATCTATTTCTGTCAGGGAATCATAATTTCCTCACATAGTCAGCCACTGTAAAAGGGAATCATAATTTCCTCACATAGTCAGCCACTGTAAAAGTGGATCTCACTTTTCCCCAAAACAGCTTTCCTTAGTGCTGGCATGAGAAAGGGGTGAGATTTTGGTGGTGGGGAATAGGTAGGTTTGGTCCCACACAGCCCTGTGCTTAGTTCAACTCTTCAGCAATGTCCCAAGCAAGGCTACCGGGCTTCAGGGTGGGATTTCAGTAGCTGCCCTTCTCAGGAAGTGTGGGCACAGGAGGGAGCAGTTCAAGAAGTTCATTCTGGGAAGGCTGAAGATGCAATCTGTGAGCAGTGCAGAACACAGAAATGCAGAGCCTTTGCAAGACTATGCACAGAGCAGGAAAAAGCAGAGGCCTCCAAACACATGAGGAGCACAGACATCCCTTTATTGCCTGCCTTGGAAGGTGTTTCATTTTAGAAGGCTAGGAAGCAAATGGAGACATCTGACCTGGAAAATCGCAGGAAGCCCAAGTGAGGAAGAGTCCAATGAAGAGTCCAAAGCACAGCATCTGTGGAGAAGCACAAGGTAAACTGGGAAGGTGTGGATCCTTAGGGAGGACTCAGTCTCTCCGCAGTTTGTCCCAAGGAGCATTCTGGGGGGAATTTAGTCACACTTGGAGGGTGTCTCCCTCCCTCCCTCCCTCCCTCCCTCCCTCCCTTCCTCCCTTCCTTCCTTCCTTCCTTCCTTCCTTCCTTCCTTCCTTCCTTCCTTCCTTCCTTTCTTTTCCTTACTTTGGTTCAAGAACCAATTTAAACAAGAAAAATGTAAGGAATTCCCTTTCTCCTGCCCAAATGAGGTCAGCATCTGTTGAATGCTCACCATGGCAGAAAACCTGTTTGATAAAGTAATGAGATAAACATTTGTATAGAATCCATGTGTTTTATTTATTTATTTTTTTAATAGAGACAGGGTCTCTGTCACCTGGATTGGGTACAGTGGCATGGATCTTAGCTCAATGCAGCCTCAAACTCCTGGGTTCAAGCAATACTCCCACCTCAGCCTCCCGAGTAGCTGGGACTACAGGGGCACACCACTATGCCTGGCTATTTTTTTTTTAAGAGACAGGGTCTCATCATCTTGCACAGCTTGGTCTTGAGCTCCTGGGCTCAAGCAGTCCTCTCACCTTAGCCTCCCAAATTGCTGGGATTACAGGCATGGGCCACCGTACTCAGCCTCTTTTTAAATTATTTTAATGTAGTAATTATGTATTTAAGGAACCAATAAAGCTTAGTTATTGAAAGAAAGAGGTTGTTGTGTTTTATTTTCCATAATTTTGATTAGGTGAATTTGAGGTGCTGATGAAGAGTAGCTGCTGAAGTGTTACATAACAATTTCTCGGCCGGGCACGGTGGCTCACGCCTGTAATCCCAACACTTTGGGAGGCCGAGGCAGGCGGATCACGAAGTCAGGAGATCGAGACCATCCTGGCTAACATGGTGAAACCCCGTCTCTACTGAAAATACAAAAAATTAGCCGGGCATGGTGGCAGATGCCTGTAGTCCCGGCTACTTGGGGGGCTGAGGCAGGAGAATGACGTGAACCTGGGAGGTGGAACTTGCAGTGAGCTGAGATGGCGCCACTGCACTCCAGCCTGGGTGACAGAGAAAGACTCCATCTCTAAATAAATAAATAAATAAATAATTTATCCTTAGCTCAAAGTGAAAATGAACTCAATAAATAGGAGCCAATGTTAATCTAGGGAATTAAAATTCAATTTGTTTTTAAACATTGCCTACAATTATTATAATACTGAAATGTACATACAAATATGCATGAACCTTAAATTAATTCCATCCACTTACCTAGTAAATACCGACTCAAGAAATTGCTATGCTGAATTCAGTCAATTATCTCTAGGTCATCTAGTGAGAGCTTAATTATATTTGTGGGGCTCTGACTTTTCAGCACAAACACCATACTCATTTTCCCACATACATTATACCAAGAACATATGGTACATTATGTGATTCACTAGCAGAGAGCTGCTTGCAATTGAGATCTGTCAAATGAAGACTTCTCAGACAGCTATGAGGATTATTTGACTCCTGTTGTTAAAACACATTTTGTAGATTTAAAATATATTCATAGAACCAAGTCTTCTGAGTTTTCATCTTCTAGGACTAGCTTTTGCTGTGTGCCAAGTATTTTTTTATGCTGCTCATTTCAGTAAACCTTCTTGCGTCCCCTAAGTTCTCAATGGAATAACACCCGTCCCATCTGTTCCTCTGTCTATCTCCTCTGTAAGTCCCCTGCTATGTTGCCATGGCAACAGTACCTGCTACAACATCATAACACGTGATTATCCCTTTACTATACTTCTGCTAGCAAATACAATACTTGGCTTTGAAAACCATGGCTTTGTATCCTTTTTATCCTTCTTTAAGAGATAGTTGGGACAGGTCACGCCTCTAATCCTAATGCTTTGGGAGGCCGAGGGAGGAGGATCACTTGAGCCCAGGAGTTCAAGACCAGCCTGGGCAACATAGGGAGACCCTTGTCTCTGAGAAAAAAAGAAGTAGTTGCCTGGTGAGGCAGCAAGCATTCTCAAGGCTCATCTTCCCACTGTTTCCTTAGCCCTTCTTCCCACACTTAGGAAGCCAAGAGCTGTAAGCCACTACCATCCCATCTTTCACCCTAGCAGACACCATCTCCCACCAAAACATCCAGAAGTGTTTGGGATTGGAAACCGTTGGCAGGAAGACTCACACTAGTGCTTCCCTCAAACTACACTGTGCCTTCAATTCCTCCAGGCTGCACATCAACAATACATCCAACTTCATTTTTCTCAGTTCTGATTCAGTAGCTGTGGAGGGGAATCCAGGATTCTTTTCATCAAACTCCTGGGTAGACATTCAACAGAGTGTGAGACACAACGGTCTAGATTTTCTAATTCAGGTGCCTCAGCATCTAATAGTTAGATGGCGTTTTTCAATGCGTAAGACTTTGCTGGGGAAACTGAAAGTGAAGATTCCTGAGTCCCGCCTCCTAACTCAGAATCTGAGCCTGGGATCCAGGGATCTGTATTTAGCAGCATGCTAAAGGTGACTCTGATGACACCAGAGAGACCAATCAGGGCTGGATCCAAATCCCAGCTCTGCCACCTAAGTATCCATAAGCATATATATATATTTGACGTGGTGATAATATCTACCTCATGAAGGGATTGTGCACGTAAACAGAAGCCATGCATTTTTGGCTGTTTCTGAATAAGGCATGGTACAGCTAGAGATGTTTAATAGAGTAAGGCAAAAAACACCACAATCTGGCCATCATTTCTGAGTCATGATGGAGTCTTTCTAAGGACGGACAACCAGGGGGTAACTTTTTCCAACCAAAAAGTCATGCAATAAAATTCCAACACAGTTTCGATAGACAGAACAGAGGGCCACAGAAATAAAGATATAATTTTGATCATCTCAAAAATCTATTGATCCATGCATGTTTCTGTATTTCATCAAAATCTGGACATTAGAGAATGTGTCACATACACATACTACCAGAAAGGAGGAGAGCCACTGCCTTGGAGAATGGTGCTTGGACATGCTTTCTTCCTCCCTGGGTACATCCCACCAGCAGAATATTTCCTGGACTTAAAAGAACACTTTGGGCCAGGCACAGTGGCTCACATCTGTAATCTCAGCACTCTGGGAGGCCAAAGTGGGAGGATTGCTTGAGGTCAGGAGTTCAAGACCAGCTTGGGCAACATAGTGAGACCCCCCCATCTCTACAAAAAACTTTTTTAAAAATTAACCAGGCATGGTGGTGCGTGCCTGTAGTCCCAGCTACTCAGGAAACTGAAGTGACAGGATCACTTTTGTCCAGGAGTTCGAGGCTGTACTAAGCTATGATTTTGCCACTACACTCCAGCCTGGGTAACAGAGCGAGACCCCGTATCAAAAAAAAAAAAAAAAGAAATAGGATGAACACTGAACACTTCTCTCCACCTGAGATTAGTCAAGTTAAAAATCCGTTGTAAGAATGCTATTATAGGCTGGGCACAGTGGCTGACACCTGTAATCCCAGCACTTTGAGAGACCAAGGTGGGTGAATCATGAGGTCAGGAATTTGAGACCAGCTTGACCAACATGGTGAAATCCCATCTCTACTAAAAATACAAAAATTAGTGGGCATGGTGGCATGTGCCTGTAATCCCAGCTACTCAAGAGGCTGAGGCAGGAGAATCACTTGAACCCAGGAGGCGGAGGTTGCAGTGAGCCGAGATGGTGCCACTGCACTCCAGCCTGGGCAACAGAGCGAGACTCCATCCCCCCACCCCCCCCCAAAAAAATGCTGTTATAATGACACATTTATAATTGAGGATGACAATTACATCCCACAGATTTACACTGGCTAACTCACACACTTTCGGGTGCAAAATCAAGGTTATGGTCCAGCTTATCTGTATTTGAAATTAGGGTAGAAGCAAAGCATAATATTCTGCTTCCTGTTTCCAATTTCAGGGTGACATGATCCTGTTCAGTTGAAGGCTGCTGTGCATTTCTAAATGGCCCTCAGAAAATAAACAACTCACAGAAAAGGACTTCCTGAAAGTGGCAGTGGTGACTTTAAATGCCCATGACCCTTCACACTGATCAGCCTTCTCAACTTGAGGTGTGTGGAGACAGGGAGCCTGGTATTGAGAGTAACACTATGAAGACAATTAAATAATTGGAAAATAAAACCTTTTGGGAAAGGCTAAAGGAAATAAGATATTTAGCCTGGAGAAGAGAAGGCTGAGGAATGACCTAATTATAGGCTTCAAGTACATGAAGAATTAATCTACAGCAGATGGTGACCAGCTGTTTTCAATTCCCATTGAATACAGTACAAGAGAAAATTGGCTTAAAGGGTAATATAAAGGATTTAGGATAGATAAAAGAAGGAATTTACTGGTTTTTGAGGGTCACCAAGGTTAAGAGGAGATCGACTCTATTACTTAGGGAAGTGGCAGCCACTCCTTCTCTGTGGTTTCCTGGTTTGGATTGGTTTGTTCAAGTGCAGTGAGGGGGAAAGAGTTTTATTCTGGGGTGGTGAAGGCCAGCTCAGTCCAATGGCTATTCATTATGCCTGCATGTTTTAGCCATTTGGCTTCTCAGTATTGTATTTTTGTTTTCTGTAAGTCATTATGACCACACTGAGTGGCATTTACCAAGTGCAAAATGTATGCTGGGCATGATGAAAGAAAACTATATAAATTTCACTTTTTAGCCTTCAAACATTTGCCATTTGACAATTATAAGCATTTATTGAGTGCCTGGGGAGTGCCAGCTACTGCTTCAGTCATAGGGGGATACTCAGATGAATAAGATACGGTTGTTTGCAACAACTGTGGAGTGTGTGTGTGTGTATGTGTGTGTGTGTGTGAGAGAGAGAGAGAGAGAGAGGAGAGAGAGAGGAGAGAGAGAGTTGGGGAGGTAGCAAGAAAGATAATGCCATAATCAGTTGAGGAACTTAAAAAACATACACAGCCAGCCTCTCCCTCCAGAGACTCTAATCTACCTGGAGTGGTATGTCATTTGGATACATCCTGCCAAGTCATAATTATCACCTGCAAGTTGAAAGCACCTATTATTTTACCCCAAAGTATAGTGAGAAATATATTTTAAATTGTGATCCAGTATACATGTATGTACATGCACACATATACATACACACATGTACACATTCATTCATATGCACACATGACTGATAAAATTTCACAGAACAGTACTCTACTACTACTTTTTTATTTTATATCCTGTTCTATTTTTTTAGTGCTGGTCACCCCACTAATTGATTTTATAATCCTCTCATTGGTCATAACCAAGCAGTTAAAAAACACCACTGTAGGGGAAGGTGGCAGCTTTGTTCTAGGCCTAAAGGGAAAAAAACTCATATTTTCATGCCTCAGTCACAGGGCCAAAAGTAGGTGTGAGTTGACATGAGCATAATAGGCCAAGAGTTGTTCATTCTCTCTAGACCTTAAACTAAAAAGATAAAAATAATCCTGGAGGTTTATGTGTGCTCTAGCCCAAGTCACCAAGGTACAAGAGATGGCAGCAAAAGTCCTCATTGGTGACAAACACGATAAACACGTTTGCTGGGATCGTCCTCTGTGCTCCACGAATCCATCAGGGTGCTTGGGGTGATTAGAGTTGACCGGTGAAGGTTACAGATGACCAGGTTCTAACAATGATACATTTCAGACACATTAGAAGTCAGGAAAACACCAAGCACAGAGGGAACCCCATCATTTGGAGAAGGGAATATTGAGTTCCAATCCCAGCTATGCCACTAATTAGTTCAGTGAATCCAAGCAGGTCACTTAATGTCTCATGACACAAAGCAGCAGAATCAGCAGCAAATGACTGCAGGCCTTGCCAGCCCCTGCGACTGTCACAAATCAAAGGTCGTTCTCCCTCAGCATAGAGTGCAGAGAGGACTGCAGGGCTATTAGTCACCTCGACCTGAAATAATGACACTGTCGGTCAGCATTTTTTCTCGATACCTGAGGAGCCCTCTCTAAAATCATGACTGACGGCTGAGCATAGAGCTTTTTGTAATGGAGGCAACAGCAAAGGTTAGGTTGCAAGGGCTACCTGGTTATCCATCAATGAGTTGTAGATGAAGAATATGAGCCTCCATATCTTCATTTGTAAAATGAAGACAATCATACCCTTAATAACAGGAGCAGATTCTGGCTCAGGGCTGGGCCAGGAATTACATGAGGGCAAGCATGGGTGACATCAAAGCCTCTGCTTTGTTTCACTACACCTGCTGAAGGACACCTGGTGTATCAGAGTGAGGAAGAACAGGCTGTGAAGACTGAGCAGTCCAATAGGGAGGAAAATACACACATGCACACACACACACATATATTCAAATTAGATCATACACTCAAACAAATCTTGGTCCCCACTCAGGACACTCACAGATTTACTAAAGGAGGCAGAAGTGAAAATGAACAATCAAAACAAAGCATCTTGCAGGCTATGATGGAAATAGGGCCAATAAAAATGGGGTCAGACATGGTGGCTCATGCCCGTAATCTTAACACTTTGGGAGTCTGATGGGGGAGGATCTCTTGAGCCTAGGAGTTAGACACCAGCCTTGGCAACATAGCAGGACCCTGTCTCTACAAATAGTAATAATAATTTTAATTATTATTAGCATCTGCATCTCTAACCACAATTTCCCATGTGTCCAGTTCACTTCTAGCACTGGTTCTCAGTCGGAAGCTGCACTGCACCTTCCCCCAAGGGGACATCAATGCGTTGCATGATTTTGGTCGTTAGATGACAAGGAGGTGCTGCTGGCATGTCCCATGGCCACTGTGGAGTTTACATTTTAGTCGGAGAGGTAGAAAACAGACCAGTAAGCAAATAAGTAAACAATACAACATTGGACCGTGGGAAGTGCTTTGAACAACAATGAAGTAGGGAATGACTTCATTCAGAGAATGACTTGGGAGAGTGGTGGCTATTTTACAGAGTAGGATGGTCACAGAAAGTCTCTCATTTGAGTGAAGACCTGCAGTAAGACAGTGAATCACATAAGAGACAGTGAGAAGGGCTGGGCGCGGTGGCTCACGCCTGTAATCCCAGCACTTTGGGAGGCCAGCCCAGGCAACACAGGGAGGATCCCAAGCCTTGAGCTCAGGAGTTAGAGACCAGCCCAGGCAACACAGGGAGACTGTGTCTCTCTCTACTAATAATTTTTTTAAAGTAGCCAGGGCTGGGGGTAGTGCACGCCTGTAGTTACACCTACTTAGGAGGCTGAGGTGAGAAAATCACTTAGACCCCAGGAGGTTGAGGCTGCAGTAAGCTGAGATGGCATCACTGTACTCCAGCCTGGGCAACAGAGAGAGACCCTGTCTCAAAAAAAAAAAAAAGAAGAAGAAAAAAAAATCAGTGAGAAGAACATGTCAGGCAAAAGGAACAGCTGTCTGAGTCCACAGTGTGCTTGGCAGGCTGTAGGCACAGCATGGGGACGAGAGAGCAGTTGAGTAACAGGAAAATGGCCAGAGTGAACATGAAGAGTGAGCTACGAGTCGATCATGTAGGACATTGTTCTGGGCAACAATCATGACTTTGAATTTGATACTAAATATGAGGGAAAATTATTAGACGATGTTGAACAGGGAATGACATGATCTAACTATTTTTTTTTTAAGAGACAAGGTCTCACTCTGCCGCCCAGGCTGGAGCACAGTAGTACAATCACAGCTCACTGCAGCCTCATACTCCTGGGGTTAAGCAATCCTCCTGCCTCAGCTTTCCAAGTAGCTGGAACTACAAGTGTGAACCACGACGCGTGTCTAATTTTTTTTTTAATTTGTAGAGATAGGGTCTTGTTATGTTGTCCAGGCTGGTCTCAAATTCCTGACCTCAAGTGATCCCTTGGCTTCTGCCTCCCCAAGTGCTGGGATGATAGGCGTGAGCAACTATGCGTGGCCTGACTAATATTTTTTGAAAAGCATTCTTTGGAAACAAAACTGAAAGGCCATGGGTAGAAGAAGGGAAACCAAATTTAAAATCCAAAGTGAGGAACCAATTGGCCAAATAGGTGTCATATGCCAGCACCACAGCTGCCAGGGATGGAGAAAACAGCACATGTCCATAACACTGTAGGCTCAAAGGCTTTGGTGAAGTGGAGAAGTGGAGGCCGACAGCCAGGTCTCTGGCATCTGTGCCTAGGTAGATGGTGACACTAATTATTCACCAATGTCAGAAACACAGAAGGCAGAGCTGTTCTGAGGGGAAATGTGTGAAGTTCCATTGAGTCATGCAAGAACATCCAGAAGGGAGCTGATGACACATGTCTACAGCTCAGGGGTGTGGCCTAAGTGAGAGATAAAGATGCAGAATCATTGTGTTTGGGTGGGAATTACAGTGGTCAAAGCGAAGGAGACCTACTTGAGAGAGTGTAGAAAGATCAGAGAGAGTGTAGAAAGATGAGAGAGAAGAATTCTGAGCTCAGATGCCAGAAAACACCAGGGTTTAAGAGGTATGCAAAGAAAAAGTTGTAAGCAAAGGAAGTGAGAATAGTCAGAAAAATAGGAGTCCCAGGAGAAAGAACCAGGCGCTAGTTAATAGTGTCAAATGCTCGGCTGGGCGTGGTGGCTCATACCTGTAATCCCAGCACTTTGGGAGGCCGAGGTGGGTGGATCACAAAGTCAGATAGAGACCATCCTGGCCAACATGGTGAAATCCCGTCTCTACTAAAAGTACAAAAATTATCTGGGTGTGGTGGCATGTGCCTATAATCCCAGCCACTCACTCTGACCTGGGGTTCTTGGCCTCACAGATTACAAGGAATGGAATCTTGGGCCATGTGGTGAGTGTTATAGCTCTATTAGAAGCCGTGGGTCACAGAAGAGAACCGTGGAATCCAGTGACTAGTGTTCAGCTCGATTAGGATGAGCCCAGGCACTTAGCCATGCAGGAACAATGGCAAGGCTTTAGTCCGATCGGGAGTGGCAGGGGGCGCCTCGCTGGATCAGGAGCACAGCGGACACCCTGCTGGATCAGGAGGGCTGGAAGTCAGCCGCTGGTCTGCGAGGGCAGCAAACGGCAGTGGTGGAGGCCGAGCGAAAGCTCAGGTTGAGCCTTAACAAAACACGGACCAGAAGAATGCAGCTGCAAGATTTAATAGACTGAAACAGAGTGAAAACATAGTTCCCATATAAGGGGAGGGGACCCAAAGGGGGTTGCCTCAAATGCCTGGGTTTATATCCTGATCCTTGTCCCTCCCGCTGTGCTCTCAGGCAATAGATGATTGGCTATTTCTTTACATCCTGTTTTTGCCTAATTAGCATTTTAGTGAGCTCTCTGATTGGTCGGGTGTGGGTTAAGTTGCAAGCTCCCTGTTTAAAGGTGGATCACCTTCCCAGCTAGGCTTAGGGATTCTTAGTTGGCCTAGGAAATCCAGCTAGTCCTGTCTCTCAATATGGCTGCTGTTCAGACTGTGTTCTCAGAACACAGCCGAAAAGCTGTGCATTGCATTTTCATAGACCATGAAATACATGACTTTTTCTGGAGTAGTACCACACAGCAGTGCTGGTGCCTTAGGTGGCTCCCACAACAGAATACTACCTATTTCATGAGTATGCCTGCTCCCTAAGTACAACTATTCATAGGAAACATGATTTACGTTTGCCTACTGTAAATGTCAAGTTTGGCCAATTTGGATGGACTCTCCTAAATCATACCAACAGAGGCTGAGTCAGATCAATAAACATTTCTTGAGAACCTACCAAGAGTAATGCATTATGCTAGGCTCTGATTACAAAGGTGAAAATTATAGAATAGCTACCCTCAACTAGTTCACTAGTGAGGAAGATAACACATAAACAACTTGGGATTGTATAAAGAAAACACAACATTTAACTTTTTAAAAAAAACTCACTATGGAATGAGGCATAGGTGATGAGATTCAGGAAGACATTTCAAAGATTGTTTTATTCACCACCACAGACCCAGCTCCTAGCAACAACTGGCACATTCCAGGCACAAAATAATTTAAATATATACACATATCAAAAATACAAGTAAAATGGTCTTTGTTTGTATGTAACATGACTGTGTACCTAGACAACCCAAAATAATCAAAACTGAACTAATAAGGGAATTTGGCAAAGTCATAGGATGTAGGGCCAATATTTTAAAATCTACTGCATTTTGGTCTGGCGCAGTAGCTCACACTTGTAATTCCAGCACTTTGGGAGGCTGGGACAGGCTTGAGCCCAGGAGTTTGAGATCAGCCTGGGAAACATAATGAGATCCTGTCTTTATTTATTTTTTAAAAATCTATTGCATTTCTATACACTTTTCACAATAATTTGAAAATTATGTAGAAATATATTTGAGACAGACTGGGCACGGTGCCTCACGTCTGTAATCCCAGCACTTTGGGAGGCCAAGGTGGGTGGATCACTAGGTCAGGAGTTCGAGACCAGCCTGGCCAATATGGTGACACCCCGTCTCTACTAAAATTACAAAAATTAGCTGGGTATGGTGGTGTGCGCCTGTAGTCCCAGCTACTTGGGAGACTGAGGCAGAAGAATAGCTTGAACCCGGGAGGCAGAGGTTGCAGCCAGCCGAGATCACACCACTGCACTCCAGCCTGGGCAGCAGAGTGAGACTCCATCTCAAAAAAGAAAAAAGAAAAGAAAAGAAATATATTTAAGAATTGTAAAATGCTTAGGAATAAATTTTTTAAGCAATATGCAAAATTGTTTATGATGAAAACATTGCCAAGAAATATACCATATTCATGAATTGGAAAACTCAATATTGTTAAGATACCAACCCTCAGGTGTGGTAGCTCATGCCTGTCATCTCAGCAGTTTGGCAGGCCAAGGCAGTAAAATCACTTGAGGCAAGGAGTTCAAGACCTAGGCAACAGAGCAAGACCCCGCCTCTATAAAGCAACAACAAAAACACCCAAAGTGCTAGAAGTATAGGTGTGAGCCACTGCACCTGTAAAAAAAATTTTCAAATGAAAAATTTAAAAAGATACCTACTCTCTACAAATTGATGTATGGACTCAACAAAATCTCCATCAAAACATTGGTAGGCTTTTTTGTATTAATTGATAAGCTGATTCTAAAATTTGTATGGCAATGAAAAGCCAAAACTTAGAATAACTGAAACCATTTTAAAGAAGGACAAAATTGGAGCAGTTCAAGATTTACTCTAAGGCTCCAGTAACTCAACAGTTTAATATTGGAGTACAGAGAAATCAATCAATTAAACAGAAAAGAAAGTTCAGAAATAGACTGTCACTTGTTATCTGACAAAGGTGTCAATACAAAGCAATAGGTTAAGGAAGGAGTTTTCAGTGAATGGAACTGGAGCAACTGAATATCTATATGAAAAATAAATGAGCCTTTGATGCCTACCTGCCATTACACACAAAAATTAAATTGAGATGGATTATAGACCTAAAGTCGAATGGTAAAACTCTAAAGTTTCCAGAACAAAGCATAGGAGACTATCTACACAACTGTGGGGGGAGACAAAGATAACTTAGGACACAAAGGCATTGCCATATAAGCAAAAACTGTACATTGGATTTCATCAAAATTAAAAATCTCTCATCAAAAGACACCATTAAGAAAATGTAACGGCAAGCCACATAGATTGTTATGGACTGAATGTTTGCGTCCCTCCAAATTTGTATGTTGAAGGCTCAACCTCTAATGTGATGGTTGGTTTGGAGTTGGGGCCTTTGAGAAGTAATTAAGTTTAGATGAGATCATGAGGGTCGTGCCCTGATAATGGAATTAGTACTCTTAGAAGAAGAGGAAGAGTAGGCACAGTGGTTTGCTCTTGTAATCACAGCTACTTGAGAAGCTGACACAGAGGATCACTTGAGGCCAAAAATTTGAGACCAGCTTGGGCAACTGAGTTAGACCCCATCTCTAAAGAAATATAAACAATTACCTAGGCGTGGGGGCACACAGCTGTAGTCCCAGCTACTCAGGAGTTTGAGGCAAAGGATCACCTGAGCCCAGGAGGTTGATCATGCCACTGCACTCCAGCCTGGGTGACAGCGTGAGACCCTCTCTCTTAAAAAAAAATAAAATAAATTTGAAAAGGAAGAGATATAAGCGCTCTCTCTCTCTCTCTCTCTCCCCCTCTCTCTCCAAGTACAGACACAAAGAAAAGGCCATGTGAGCATACAATGAGAAGGTAGCTGTCTATAAGCCAGGAAATAGGCCTATACCAGGAGCTGAATCTTCTGGCACCTTGATCTTAGACTTCTCAGCCCCCAGCCCAAGCTATGGTTTCTTGTTATAGCAACCTGAGCTAAGACAGGGCAAAATTATTTGCAATATAAATATCTAAAAATGAACTCATATTCAGCATATATAAAGAACTCCTACAAATCAATGAAAAGAAACCAACAAATCAATAAAATAATGTGCAAAAGTCTAGGCCACACACTGGCTATGTATATATACATACACACACACACACACACACACACACACATATATATATAAATATATATCTGAATGGCCAGTAAGCATCAGAAAAGGTGTTCAATAAACTTAATGAACAGGGAAATGCCCATTAAGGCCACTAAAAGATACCAGTCAGTGTACACTCACCAGAAAGGCTGAAATGTAAAAGATTAATAATGCCAAGGGTTGGCAAGAATGTGGAGGAACTGGAATTGTCACACATTGTTGATGGGACTGTAAAATACTTTAAACACTTTGGAAAATGGATAATTTCTAATAAAGTTAAATATCCACTGACCTATCTCTTGGACTTATTGGGAAAGCTAAATGCAATAACGGTTCGTACTGTAGTACATTTTCAATAAACATTTGTAATAGTAGTAGTACTGGTATCTTGTGCTTGTAAACACCTCCTACAGTGACTGCAGAAACTTAACTGACTGCCTGGTGTTGCTGTTTAACCACGTCATGACGAATACTGATAGGTTGTACCTGCAGAGTGGGAAATGTGAGGTACTAAATCAGTCTGAGCTTGGGAAGGCAATTAGGGAAACTGGAACATCTAAATAAATAGAATGGGTACTATGCCTAGAATTAATCAGTCAATTCACATATAAACAGTTGATGTTCTGTTCATCTTGATGCAGGTGTTTTGATGGATATCAAGCATTTAAATTGTGCATAACAGATACTTGCTCCCTAGGGAATGAAGCAAGGCTTGAAAATGGGATGAGGGAGTGAAAGCTAGTAATGTTTGCTTCATGTGTTAGTCAAGAAAAGAGTCACTGTCAAATTTTGATACATTCAGATGTTCCCCATTTAAAAATGTCTGCATCAAAATGTCCTGCTTCCATTTCTCCTCACCTACTCTGTGAGGTATCCTAATAAGCACTTGTGGAGTCTACAAGGATGAGCAAGCTTTGTCCTTGCCACAAGGAGGCTTTAAAGTACAGTAAGAAAGGATAGGCAACCATGTGATTACTCCCCTGGAGAATGAAATGAATGTGCAAAGGACCAACATCACATGTGTTACCAAAAGCTCCATCAACTCAATAAATCAAGAGTTCACCAAAGACACATAAACTTTCCCAGGGCTTCTTTGAAGGGGAATGTCATACACATCTTGTCTTGTCTCGGAAATCCTTGAGGTCACCAACAAGGCTAAGATTTTAATTTTAAGGACTCTTTCAAAAGTTCCAGAGGCTTTAAGGGGTCCATGAATCCCCTGAAACTATATGGATAAGAGTCATTTTTGAATCTTTATGTGCATTTTTCTAGAAAGAAGATCCACCACTTTCAGTAAGCTCTCATATGGCTCTGTAACTCAAAAAAGATTTCTGCTAAATTTGTTCTAATTGTAACTTGAGTTATCTATGACCTCCCATTACTCACTTGAGAGTTTCCTATCACTTAAATCAAACAAAAATTGTTATCACAAAGGTCAGCAAAAGGCATTAATCAGCTAATTTGATTCTGTTTCTTACAGGCTATGGCTTCAATGTTCTTAGAAGTCTCAGTACTTCCACGTGGTTCTGATGGGTCACTTTGAAATTGAGCTAGAAATATAAAATTAAATTAACTTTACTCCTAATTAAGCATCTTAACAGTCATAATTAGATTTCACTTTATTTTGTAAATGACCTAAGCCATTTATTAACCATATGCCTTGAGCTATTTACTTAAACTCTGTGCCTCAATTTCCTTATCTACAAAATGAGAATAATAGTAAAATTCACCACAGAGTTATAATGATCAAATAGGTTAATATTTGCAAAACACTTAGACTAGTACCTCATACAAAGTAAATGACACAGAAGTGATAAATGAACACCTTTGGCTTTATCGTCAAAGCCTATGGATTTACCCCGTCTGTATTGTGGAATACGTGCAGTTGAAGTTCTTGACAAACTCTCGGTGACTCATTTCTTATTAAAAGCTTAGACGTAAGATTTAGTGATCAAGGAAGCTTATCTAAAGCGTGAAGAGTCCATCCATTTTTAAGATATTCTAACTTATGTCTCTGAGTCAAAATAAGTCTCCCCTGAGACTTAGAGTTCATCACATTGTCTTGGCACTTAATAGAATTGCTTTTGGTGAGTTGTGCTGGTCCCATGCTCCTGCCTTGCCTAGGAAGATCCTTCAAGAAGCTGTTATTCTCCCTGCGCATTTGTCAGGCATATCAATGGGATGTTGTTCACTCTAGAAGACACTGGTACCCTACCCACAACCCTTTATCAGGCTAATGTACCCATCACTTCTGCCCATCCATAGCATCCACGCACATCAGCTAGTAACAGCTCAAATCTGAACTCTTCTCCAGAAAACTGCTCTCAACTATCAGGAGTCTTGTCATCTGGAGATGTCTGGAAAATTATATACCAGACCCCACTTCAGGGTATAAAGGTACAAAAACCCAGGCTTCTTGCCTCAAGACACGACAACTTCATGGTGCCTTTCAGATTTCGGAGCCGTCCTCATGAGACCAGGTTGTCGTCAGCTGAAATCACATCTTTGCTGGGATTCTTCCTCTGCCTCATCCTGCTTTCCTCAATTCCTTCCAGCTTTCTCCTGAGAACTCTCCCTCAATTATTTGTGCAAGAAACCCTATTTTAGACTTCACTTCCAGGAAATCCAACCTAAGACATCCATTATATCATATAGGAATATGATATGCTAAGCATGAGGGTGGGGTTTTTTTCTCCCAGGCTTCAGTTCCAAAAAACACCGTGTTCCTTAGTCTCTCATTCCCCTTCCCTCCTTTCTCTTCCCTTCCTTATCCACCTCTTTCTCTTCCTCATCTCCCCTTGCCTCCTATTCCTCCTCCTTCCCTCTCCTCCTCTTCTTTCTCCTTACCTCCTCTCCTCCTCTCTTCTTGCTCCTCTCTCCTCCCCCCACCTCCTCCTCCCTTCCTCTCTCCTCCTCATCTTTCTCTTTATTTCCCCTTGCCTCCTATTCCTCCTCCTCCTTGTCGTCTCCTCCTTCCTCCCCTTCTCTCTCCTCTCCTCCTCACCTTCTCTCTATTCCTGCTTTTTCCTCCTCTTTCTCTTCCTCCTTCCCTCCTCCCTTCTTTGCCTCCTTATCCACTCCTCCTCTCTTCCTTTCCCCTCCTCCCCTCTCCTCCCCTTCCGCACCTCCCCTTCTTCCTTCTTACCTCCTCATCCCCTCTTCCCGCTCCTCCCCCCTGTCCTCCCCCGTCTCTCCTCATCTTTGACAAAGAAAGAAGAAAAAAAGATTGTGCTCTTCCAAAGTAAGTTCTTCATTTTTAACTTAGCCCTAGGACTCTTTTAACTGAAGGTGCTTCCCTCTTTACTTTGATTGCCATGAATCTCAGAACCAAATTTTCAGTCCATTTCTGTTGTATTTCTGAGTAGCAACTTCACCCTTAGCTTTATTCTATGTTTTACCTTTTCTTCCTCTTTCCCAAAACCAATCAATCAATATATGCTTTGTACTAGGTGGAATAAAACAGACTTTATACACAAATAAGCTTTAAAAGGAGTCATGACAGCTGGGCACAGTGGCTCATGCCTATAATCTCAGAACTTTGGGAGGCTGAGGAAACAGGATCACTTGAGCTCCAGAGATCATGGCTGCAGTAAGCTGTAATTGTGTCACTGCACTCCAACCTGGGTGATGGAGTGAGACCCTGTTCCCCCCCAAATTTTAAAAATAAAAAAAAGTCAGGATTCACTTTCCTAATTCTTATTTTGCAGTCTGTATTGAACATCATTTTTTGAGGTCTGCCCAGTTCTCAATCCCCTTCTTCCAGTTATAGCACTCCCAACTGTCCTTTGGGAATGACAATATCTGAATTCAGTTCATGTGGTTCAGGTGTGCTGACTCCATTCTCTTACTTCAGGAGAAGGGCTGACCTGGACCACACAGAATCAGAGAATCATAGTCCCCTGTTACTAAATGGGTTTGACACAGGAAGGGATAGAGTACAACTAAAGCCGTGAAGTTCAATTCTGAGACTTCGATTGGATTAATGAGGAGAAAACATCTTTCCTTCCCCTGAACCACTTCATAGGATTGCTGAGAATACAAAATAATCTTGAAGTGAAGTGATTATGAGCCATTCATCTCATCCGTACAAGGGTGAGGCTGCCTGAGATGGAGCCAATGCTGAGAAAAGCAGAGATGAGGGATGCAGAGAGACTACGTGGTCATCACCTCAGTTGAGCTCTCCCTTTTTCAGTTACCTCCTTCTTTTCCTAAATCTAATTTGAGTTTGATTTCTGTTCCTTGCAAACAAGATTCCTGATTAATAACGAAGGCACAAAAATATAAGGTTATTTTAACAGTGAGTATCTATAAGGGGCTGGGCGCAGTGGCTTACGCGTGTAATCATAACACTCTGGGAGGCCAGTGCAGGAGAATCACTTGGACCCAGGAGTTCCAGTCCAGATTGGGCAACATGGTGAGACTGTGTCTCTACAAAAAAAAATTTGTAAAAATTAGCCGGGCATGGTGGTGCGTGTCTGTGGTCTCAGCTACTTGGGAGGCTGAGGTGGGAGGATCGCTTGAGCCTAGGAGGTCAAGGTTGCAGTGAGCCATGATTGCACCATTGCACTCCAGCCTGGGTGAAAGAGCAAGACGCTGCCTCAAAAGAAAAAAAAAAAATCTGTAAGAGACAATAGTTTTTTTGTGTGCAACTTGTTCTAACATCCAGAAAACCCAGGGATAAAAAAATGTTTAAACCTAAGCTTTAATGCTACATACACATTTCTCTTCCTTGTTACACAAATTTGAGAGGCTATACTACACATCTTGAAAAAATAGAATGTTTTTACAGCAGTCCAGTTAGAACTGATTTTATAGCATTTAAACTTTAACAACAGTTTTCTGAGAATGACCTTGGGGCCAGGAGCAGTAGCTCATGCCTGTAATCCCAGCACTTTGGAAGGCTGAGGCAGGTAGATCACTTGAGGTCAGGAGTTTGAGACTAACCTGGCCAAAATGATGACACCCGATCTCTGAGAAAAATATTTAAAATATTTTTTAAAAATTAACCAGGTGTGGTGCCAGGTACCTGTAATCCCAGCTACTCGGGAGGCTGAAGCAAGAGAATCCCCTGAACCTGGGAGGCAGAGGTTGCAGTGAGCTGAGATCGTGCCGCTGCACTCTAGCCTGGGCAACAGAGCAAGACTCTGTCTCAAAAAAAAAAAAAAAAGAAAGAAAGAAAGAAAGAGTGACCTTGGGCAGAGTAGAGAATGGAGTTGAGAATTTAAACTAATTGGCAAAAAGGAAAGGCAAATCTTGGCAAAGATAGTTGCATGTGAAGGAGGACACTGAGACTGCACTAAGCTCAATTTTCAAGAAGGATAACTTCTTGGTGTTTTACTATCATGTTACTCATCTTTGTAGTTGTTTGAATGGTACAAGAAGCTATGAAATTTATATATTTTCTATTTTCTGCTATTTAGGGAAGAACTCTCTCAAACCATGTTTTTCCTCTGCTTTCAAAGCACAATGATCATCAACACAGAAGAAGATTTCTGTAACCACATGAGTGAGGAGTTTTTCCCACAACCAAGCAGTGGATATCAGCTGGGTGTCCCCCAATTCAATTCCTGGAGGTAGTGTCAGATCCCACAGGTTTAGGGCTCGGTTCTTGAGACTGCACCAAGAAGTGTCTCTGGAACTTCTGATCAACCCACTTCAAGTTGGGGGTCCAAGGACCCCCTCTTTGGGTTCTATTAATTTGCTGGAGCAGCTCACAGAACTCAGGGAAACACATTTACCAGTTTATTACAAAGGATACAGATGAAAAGATGCATAGAGTGAGGTATGGGGAAAGGGGTGCGGAGCTTCCATGCCCTCCCTAGACACACCACCCTCCAGGGACCTCCATGAGATCCACCATGGAGACACTTGCTGAACCTAGTCCTGTTGGGTTTTATGGAAGCTTCATGATGTCAGCATCCCTTCCCCCAGGGCATGGGGGTGCGGAGTCTTATGACCCACAATCAGATAGGAAGGGAATGATTAGAATCTTGCCTGGGAGCAGGTGAAAAGGAGGCAGGGAGAAGGTTGGAGAGATCCTGTTTCCTTAGGCCTAACACACCCATAATGAAAGACTGAAATGGCCAGCCTTGGCGGCTCACTGCTATAATCCCAGCACTTTTGGATGTTGAGACTGGAGGATCACCTGGAGACCAGCCTGGATGATATAGCAAGATGTCGTCTCTCGAAAATATTTTATTTTATTTATTTTTACTTAATTATTTATTTGTTTTGAGATGGGGTGTCACTCTGTCACCCAGGCTAGGGTGCAGTGGCACGATCCAGACAAACGGCAGTTTCAACTTCCCAGGCTCAAGTGTTCCTCCCACCTCAGCTTCCTGAGTAGCTGGGACTATAGGCATACACCACCATGCCTGGCAAATTTTTGTATTTTTATAGAGATGGGATTTTGCCAAGTTGCCCAGGTTGATCTTGAACCCTTGGGCTCAAGTGATCCATCCACCTCAGCTTCCCAAAGTGCTACGATTACAGGTGTGAACCACTGTGCCCTGCTGCTTTCTTTCATCTTTAGTCTCAGGCAGGCTTTTCTTGAACCACCCAACAGCTCCAGGCTCACCTCCTCCAGCATGGTGTGAACACGAGAGTCGTCTTCCACACTGAAAGCAAAGTCCTGGAAATGAGTCGCATTAGGCCACCTTGGCTCTCATGTCCATTCCAGAGTCAATCACTGTGGCCAGAGAAAGTGGATAGGTGCTCTACACAGAGCCCTGGGCAACATGCCCATCCCTGGAGCCTGGAGTAAAATCAACCCACCTGGAGTACACGCATGGGAAGGGCAGTAGTTGAGTTCCTAAAGAACACATGGGTTCTGTTACCAGAAGAAGGGAGTAATTGCTGGGCAGGTAAAGCCACACATGTCATTTCTTCACTGGTGTACATTTTTCCTGACTGGTATCTAATCACTGGACTGACAGACTGCTTGGCTCTATTCAGCAGTGCTGCTCTCTCATGTATGAGGGAAGAGCTTGGTGCTTGGGGGCTGTTGTAAGTGGTTGTTTGGATGTTTATTAGCGAGTGTCTTAGAGATCATGGAAGCAGGATGAAGCAAAGGGAGAAGTCAGGCTGCAATGCCCTCCCACTGGCAGCCTCAGCTAACGCCCACCACCACAACCATGGGAGCACTAGAGCTACGGTAGACCTTCAAAACAGTCCCAAGTTGGAGCAAGAGAGGAGGCCTTTATACCCTGGGGTCCATTAGTCAGATGTGCACCTTGTTAGGATGGGAGCACCATCCCGGGCAACACGGCTTTCCTCAGCTGAGGTTGCTCTGAAGGGACTGACAGCAGAGGGCTGCCAAAGTCAGCACTCCTGGGGTGTGGGGGTAACCAATCCTGGTTCCTAAAGGAGACTGAAGCTGCACATCAGAGATGAGCATAGGGACACACAATAATGGTGGGGTGACAAAGCTTTGTCCCAAGTCCCCAAAAGGTGGCAACCACACCACCTTAGTGATTTTATAAATGTCAGCACTTAATCAGTAAGAATGATTAGTCAAAATTATAAAGTTGTCTTTATTTTTATTTTTAATTATATTTTAAATATATAGACAGAGACAAGGTCTCATTATGTTGCCCAGTCTGGTCTCAAACTCCTGGACTCAAGGAATTCTCCTGCCTTGGCCTCCCAAAGTGGTGGGATGACAGGCATGAGCTACTGTGCCCAGCCTAAAATTACAAAACTAACTTGAGAAAGGTTTTGTACTTTTTGCCGCGAGTGCCACAATTGCTGGCTAGGGCTCTGCCTAAGGGCAAATTTTGTGATTGGATCCTGTGAGAATTCTGAGTCAGTCATGAATGGCAACAGGTATCTGGAATCAGGATACCAATTTCAAGGAGATAAAGATCAGTCGTGAGTGTCAGCAACCTGGAGGTATTTGTGATTTCCAAGACTGGAAGTAATAGCTGGCCCCATGGGCTTATGGGTACAAACAATTGTCTCTCCCTTGATTAATAAGATGTTTAGGCAGAGAATGAGCTTAATCTTTCCCACCGCCATCTATTGCCCATAACTCAGCAGATTTTATTATTTTAACCAAAAAATCAGGTATCCTCACAGCAAGGGGGTATAGGTGGGAGGGATGACTCCAAATCAGTGTTGGAACAACCATAGCAAGGTAAAAACAAGAATATCTTTCCTTCACCTTCCAGGCTTGTTATTACCCATGATTCACACACGTTGGCAGTGAAAGATCATTAAACATGAGAAAAGGACAGAACAAACAAACAAACAAAAAAAACCCGAGGTATTTGGTAAGAGACAGAGCTTAGAAGAAATGAACTTGTAGAAGTAGGAGGATAAACAACCTCACTGGAAATTTAACACATTTGAAGCAGTAGTTGGTCAGAACCATTGCTAGGAAAAATATGCATCTGATTAGCCAGTGAGACATATGGTAAATAATTTTTAAGACTTTCAAAGCTCATGCTTTAATCTCTAACTGATAAGGAATTTGGGAATGGATTGCACATTGGAGGAGAAAAATGATTTGCCAGATGACTCACACACTGAGAACCTGCAGCAATATTTAGGATGTAGTTCTGCTTAGGACAGAAACCAACCTGAGAGGTTTTTTGGTTTGTTTTTTTTTTTTTTCTTGAGACAGAGTCTCGCTCTGTCGCCTAGGCTGGAGTGCAGTGGCACTGTCTTGGCTCACCGCAACCTCTGCCTCCTGGATTCAAGTGATTCTCCTGCCTCAGTCTCCTGAATAGCTGGGACTACAGGTGTGCACCACCACACCTGGCTAGTTTTTGTATTTTTAGTAGAGACGGGGTTTTGCCATGTTGTCCAGGCTGGTCTTGAACTCCTGACCTCAGGTGATCCACCCACCTCGGCCTCCCAAAATCCTGGTATTACAGGCGTGAGCCACTGCGCCAGGCCACTGAGAGGTTTTTGTCTGTGGATTGGATTGGCTGGCTGAATTTTTTCTTTCTTTTTTTTTCACGGCGTCTTGCTATATCACCCAGGCTGAAGTACAATGGCCTGATCACTGCTCACTGCAGCCTTAACCTCCTGGGCTTAAGCAATCCTCTCACGAGTGGCTGAGACTACAGGAGCACACCACCAGGCCCTGCTAATTTTTAAATTATTTGTAGAAATAAGGTCTCACTATGGTGCCCAGGGTGGTCTCGAACCCCTGAGCTCAAGTGATCCACCTGCCTTGGCCTCCCAAAGTGCTGAGATTATAGGCATGAGCCACCATGCCTGATGAATATTTTTTTAATTAGAAAAATCCAAGGACATATTTTTTCAAGTTGTTATACATTTTCTTATTGTACATGACTGTGTACATAAATTTGTTCAGTCAACTCAAATATTTGAAGAAATGTAAAATCATCGATATCAATCTTAGAGTATATGCTATAGAATCATCAGAGTTCAGGAGAAATAGAGAAGACTATGTGGTTTAGAGGAGTTTAGAGCCAGACACTCCTGGGTTCATTTTACACTTCTGTCACTTACTAGTTGTATGGCTTTGGCAAATTTCCTTATCTCGCTGAGTTGGTTATTCATCTGTAAGATGGATATATAAAAATATCTATGACATAGTGGCACTGCCTAAAGTAATGCAGGCAAAATGATTAGCCCAGTGCCCGGAAAACACAGTCCACTAAAACAGTGACTGCTGCTCCTGTCGTGCTTTTGCCACCATCATCACTGGGATGGTTGTTATGAAATATCTAAGCCTGAACTATAAGACCCCTGGAAGAAAAGAGGATATTCTGACCTATGCTTCAAGAAGTAGGCTAATCTTTCAAGAAAATTGTGCCACCAAGGAATGAACACAAAGATTAGTTGAGAATCCTGCCTTTTGTTTTCACTTGTTTTCCTCCAGTGGTTGGGTGAAAGCAAACTTGAATACAAGGTTTTTTCTTTTCTTTTCTTTCCTTTCCTTTTCTTTTTTTGTTTTTTGTTTTTTTGTTTGTTTTGTTTTTTTTTTTTTTTGAGACAAGGTCTCATTCTGTCACCCAGGCTGGAGTGTAGAGGCACAGTCACAGCTCACTGCAGCCTCAATCTCCCAGGCTCAAGCGATTCTCCCACCTCAGCCTCCCAAGTATGCCTGGGACTACAGGTATACACCACCATGCCTGGTTAATTTTTAAATATTTTTGTAGAAATGGGTCTCACTATGTTTCCCAGGCTGGTCTCAAACTCCTGGGCTCAAGTGATCTTCCTGACTCGGCCTCCCAAAATGCTGGGAGGTGTCAGCCACTATGCCTAGCTGCAAATTTTTTCTTAAACAGCAGATTTACCTGAAGGCCTAGGATGGATTCAGGAAACCCAAGAGCTACCCAGGGTTTCTGGATAATTATCAATGCTGGGGCAGCCTCATTACCATGCACCGTGCGTGGAGGCACAAGGCAATCCTTTGCCTCCCCAGGTATGTGAGAGGCAAGGGGAAGTTCCTTCTCAGCCCTATACAAATTCCCAGATTGTGCAGTTTAGAAGCTAATGTCAGTTCCACCATCACAGGATGCTTGCTCCCTGACTTTTTTTTTTTCTCCCCGAGACAGGGTCTCATTCTGTCACCCAGGCTGGAGTGCAGTGGTGCAATCAGGCTCACTGTAGCCTCCACCTCCCAGGGTCAAGCAATCATCCTACTCAGCCTCCCAAATAGCTGGGACCACAGGTACATGCCACCATGCCCAGCTAATTTTTAAATTGTTTTGTAGAGATGGGGGTCTCACTATGTTGTCCAAACTGGTCTTGAACTCCTGGGCTCAAGTGATCCTCCAGACTCAACCTCCCAAAGTGCTGGGATTGTTAGGTAGCTAGGCAGAGATGAGCAGGACATGAGAGCCCCCTAGTCCCCGGGTATATCAGGTGACCACCAGGTGATGTTCAGGCAGTTGTTAAACTGCCGCTCTGAAATAATAATTAGCTGCAGCTGGTGCCAGGGAAGGGCAGTCTCCCAATAGTTAGAAACACCTAAAACTGGTAATCAGCAGCTTCCCAATAAGATCTCAGGAGTTGGGCAAGTGGGCTAAAGCATACGTGCCAAGAAGCAAAATGGAGGAGTCTAACCGGTATGTGATGTTCTTCTAGAAACATTCGACTAGGCCGGGCGCGGTGGCTCAAGCCTGTAATCCCAGCACTTTGGGAGGCCGAGACGGGCGGATCACGAGGTCAGCAGATTGAGACCATCCTGGCTAACACGGTGAAACCCTGTCTCTACTAAAAAATACAAAAAACTAGCCGGGCGAGGTGGCGGGCACCTGTGGTCCCAGCTACTTGGGAGGCTGAGGCAGGAGAATGGCTTAAACCCGGGAGGCGGAACTTGCAGTGAGCTGAGATCCGGCCACTGCACTCCAGCCTGGGCGACAGAGCGAGACTCTGTCTCAAAAAAACAAAAAGAAACATTCGACTGGTAAGGGGAAAATGCCACAAATGAACATGCACACAACTTCAGTAAACACACTGAGCATGTGGCCCCTCTCAAGTGCTGGCAGGCCACCGCACATGCAGACAGCTCACCCCAAGGAAAAATCAAGGGAGGAGAGACACAAAACCCCAGAATCATGCCCATACCAATGTTTACAACCCCAAGTCAAAGGTCCAGACGAGGCACTTGGATCTCTCAAGTTGCCCACTTGGCCCTCTTCCAAGAGTACTTTACTTCCTTTTGTTCCTGCTCTAAAACTTTTTATAACACTTTCACTCCTGCTCTAAAGCTTGACTCAGTCTCTCTCTCTGATTTATGTCCCTTGGTTGAATTCTTTCCTCCTAGGAGGCAAGAATCAAGTTGCTGCAGACCCATAGAGATTTGCCACTGCTAACAGGATTACAGGCATGAGCCACTGTGTTCAGCCTCCCTGACTTCTGTTTATACAGTTTCTGCTTTCATTCTGTCCAGATCAGTAGCAAGGAGATGTGTATTACTTTTGCAGCATGAATTACTCTTAGCCTCAGCTCTTTTAGGAGTCCAAACCTTTTGACATCAACACAACATGGATTACTGTCATAAGATGAATATTGATAACACATAATTTTTAGAGACCACACGACAGTCACAATACATTGTGCCCACGTAACAGTCACAAATTCTATCACTTGCTCATGTTTTTACCAGCTCCTTTCCAGTGAATCCCAAGGCTACCTATAGAGCAAGTAAATTAACAAGTAGTAGGTTTATCTAGGAGTGGACTTTTGAATTCCTAGAACAATGCTGTTTCCACAATAATTAATTCATTTGCTTATTCATTAGGCACAAATATATATCTGTATTGAGTCAGACTCTGCTGTATACTTAGCATATAAAAGTGACAAATTAATTCCCAGTCTAATCAGAAATTATTTGCTATTTATTTAGATGCCACACATGTAAATAAATAAGTGCAATAAAGTATCTCAGATGCTACGTTCAAAGTGAGTCTGGTTGCTGGGCTTGGTGGCTCACAACTATAATTCCAGCACTTTGGGAGGCCAAGGAAGGAGAATTGCTTGAGGCCAGGAGTTTAAGACCAGCCTAGGCAACATAGTGAAACCCTGTCTCTATAAAAAATTTAAAGAAATTATACTACCACACTGATCTTTTTAAAAAACAAGAACAATTTAAAAATTAGCCAGGTGTAGTGGCATGCCTGTAGTCCTAGCTACTTAGGAGGCTGAGGTAGGAGGATCACTAGAGCCCAGAAATACAAGGCTTCAGTGAGCTATGATTATGCTACTGCCCTCCAGCCTGGGTGACAGAGTAACAGTCTGTCTCTAAAAAACAAACAAAAAAGTGAGTATGAGAAATACTGATTTTATCTGGGAAGGTCAGAAAAGGCTTGGTACCACAGCTGACTTCTGAGTCTTGAAAGATGAGTAAATGGTCACTGGACAGATATTTTGGGTGAAGATGACAGAGAACACATTCAGTTAATTTTTTAAATACTTTTAATTCAAAATTTATTTATAAAATATGGAATGCTTCACGAACTTGTGTGTCATCCTTGCACAAGGCCTATGACATTCAGTTTAACAATATCATCAATATCCCAAAAATAGCCTGATGTGCAGCTTAGGATGGCCACAGCCTGTATAGGCAAGGCAGGCATTACCTGAAAGTAGAGCAGCAACATGGACTGGCCAAATTGATACATAAAATTAGACAGCACAGGTAGGTAGGTAGGTAGGTAGGTAGGTAGGTAGGTAGGTAGGTAAGGAAAAGGAAAAAAGAGTCCAGGAAGAACCCTGAGATTCTTAGGGTGGGGCAAAGCAAGAGAGGGCCAGGGAAGCAGGGCAAGGAGGGTGACCCCAGAGACCCCAGGAGAACCACAGACATTGTACATGCTCTTTCCCCCAAAATGCTGCAATGGTCAACAATATTAAATGACACAGAAATTAGAAGATGAAAAGTGAAAAGAACTCACTGGATTTGGTCTTTGGTCTTTGGTAATGTACCAAGCAGTTTCAGTAACATAGGGGAGGTAGAAACTTGAGTGAAGTCAAAGAGAGATGGAATCATTAGAAAACAAAAGCAAAGATTATGGTCCGATTTGGTGAGAGTGAAAGGGATGCTCATATACTGTTAGAAGTGTAAATAATAGGAATCTTTGTATTAAAAGTTTTTAATAGGATCACACCATTTGACCCAGCTATTCTGCTACTATAAAATTATCTCAAGGAAGTGAATATATATCTATGCCTAGATTTAGTTATAAGCTATTCACCTGAATGTGGGTTTTAATGGTAAAAAAAAAAAAAAAGATAAATTAAAAAAGGGTATTACGTATACCAATTATGTTCTATCCAGAGCAGATTTACCATGAAGCTAATGAAAATTAAGCTTTGGGCTCCTTACTTGCTTGGACCCCTTCAATATACTGGGAGAGAGCCAGGTGTGGTGGCTCATGTCTGTAATCTCAGTTACTCGGGAAACTGAGATGGCAGGATACCTTGGGCCTAGGGGTTCAAGTCCAGTCTAGGCAATATAGTAATATCAGATCTCTAAAACAAAACAAAACAAAACAAATACATACCGAGAGAGGGTCTTAAAATTTTATATAAATAATTCTATAATCTTTTCCTTAAAGAGAGCTCCCCTAATTGTATAAGTGTTAGGCTCTCCAAATCTGGATTACCATTGAGTCTGTTTATATAATTATAAAAATAAGGTTGTATTCTATAATAAGACAAATAACTTCCCCTCCTCCCACACAAAAAAATGGCAAAAAATTTGAACAGGCATTTTTATCACAGAAGAGATGTTAATGGCATAAGGAAATGCAAATTACAACCACCATGAGATACCATTTCTCATGTACTAGAATGGCTAATTCTTTTTTTTTTTTTTAGATGGAGTCTTACTCTGTTGCCCAGGCTGGAGTGCAGTGGCATGATCTTGGCTCACTGCAACCTCTGTCTCCCAGGTTCAAGCGATTCTCCTGCCTCAGCCTCCTGAGTAGCTGGGATTACAGACGTGTGCCACCACCCCCGGCTAGTTTTTGTATTTTTTGTACAGATGGGGTTTCGCCATGTTGGCCAGGCTGGTCTCAAACTCCTGACCTCAAGTGATCCACACACCTCAGCCTCCCAAAGTGCTGGGATTACAGACGTGAGCCACCACCCTCAGCCTAGAATGGCTAATTTTGTTTAAATGCTGGTGAATATGTAGAGCAACTAGAGCTCCCCTACATTACTGGTAGGAACACAGAATGGTAGCAGCACTTTGGAAAACAGTTTGTGTGCAGACCAAGGCAACTCCATCTTGAAAGTTAATCCACCATGTTGGCTTCTGATTAACCCCGTTCTGGAAAGGCCGCTAAGATTGCCAGCTTATCTATTGTTCTTTGTGTCAAAGCAGGTACTCACTGTAAATCCTGTCCTTAGGTCAAACAACCTTGATGTTATCATACTTTATTAGTTCTACACATCCCTTTTGAACCACCCTATACTATGGTACATAAGCCCTGGGTCTTGGGTGTAATGGTGCTGGGATCCACCTTCTTCTCTTGCTGCTGCCCCAGGCACAGGCATGGCTTCTGCTCGTAAGTCCCTATTAAATGTTTCTTTATAAGAAACTGGGTTTGTCAGCCTCTTTTTTCTGCCTCTTAGCCTCTTTGGAATTTGGAGTACATTTGCAAAGATCTGCCCACCACAGAACAGTTTGGCAGCTTTTTACAGAGCTAAACATGTACTTACCATAGGACCCAGCAACCTCACTCCTAAGAATTTATCCAAAATAAATAAAAGTGTAGGTCCACACAAAGACCTGCACACAAATGTTTATAGCAGCTTTACTAATGATTGCCAAAATCTAGAAACAACTCAAATGTTTATCTACTGGTGAATGGATAAACCACCTATGGCACATCCACACAATGGAATAATACTCAGCAGTGAGTAGAAATGAACTACTAGTACATTCAACAATGTGAATGTATCTCAAAAGCCTAATTTGAAGTGAAAAGGAGCCAGACACACTCACACACACACACACACACACAGACACAAAGCTGCATACTGTATGATTCCTTTTTTATGACATTCTGGGAAAGATAAAACTAGGAGAGAAAATTAGATCCATAGTTGCCAGGGGCTGGGGAAGACAAGGGAAGTTGGGGATGACAGAAATATCCTGTAACTTGGTTTCTATGATGCTCACATGACTGTATGTATTTGTCAAAATCAGCAAACTGAGCACTTTAAAACAGTTTTAATGTATGTAAATTATACCTCAATAAATCTGACCTTTAAAAAATTCAATTTATCCTGGCATGGTGGCTCATGCCTCTGTAGTCATAGCTACTTGGGAGGCTGAAGCAGGAGGATTGCTTGAGCCAGGAGTTCAAGGCTATAGTGCATTATGATCATGTCTGTGAATAGCCAGTGCCCTCTAGCTTGGGCAACATGGCAAGACCCCATTCCTCAAAAAAAAAAAAAAAAAAATAGAAGGGCTGGGCATGATGGCTCATGCTTGTAATCCCAACACTTTGGGAGACTGAGGTGGGTAGACTGCTTGAGCCCAGGAGTTCAAGACCAGCCTGGCCAACATGGTGAAATTCCGTCTCTACTAAAAATATAAAAATTAGCCAGGCATGGTAGTGCACATCTGTGGTCTCAGCTACTTGGGAGGGTGAGGCACAAGAATCACTTGAGTCCGGGAGGCAGAGGTTGCAGTGGGCAGAGATCACACCACTGCACTCCACCCTGGGTGACAGAGCAAGACTCTGTCTCAAAAAAAAAAAATGAAGTTGTAGAAAATATTTAAAGACATAGAATAGTAGTCATATAGTATTGATAAGTAAAGAAAGTCATATAGTATTGATCAATATTCATTTTCATAAATCCAGTTTTGTATGTTCAGATAGATAATACCTGAATACATTTACAGAGGAAAGAACAGAAAAACAACAAATTTCACCTATAATTACTTTCGAGGCATTGGATGACACATGAATATTAACAGTACACTTTTGCCCATTTGTATTTTTTAAATTTTCTTTATTAAATATGTATCCCGTGGTTTTTTTTTTTTTTTTTTTTTTTTTTTGAGACAGAGTCTTGCTCTGTCGCCAGGCTAGAGTGCAGTGGTGCAATCTCGGTTCACTGCAACCTCCACCTGTCGGGTTTATGCAATTCTCCTGCCTCAGCCTCCCAAGTAGGTGGGACTACAGGTACATGCCATCACATCCAGTTAATTTTTGTATTTTTAGTAGAGACAGGGTTTCACCATGTTGGCCAGGATGATCTCTATCTCTTGACCTCGTGATCTGACTGCCTCAGCCTCCCAAAGTGCTGGAATTACAGGCTTGAGCCACTATGCCCGGCCATAATTTTTTTTAAGTAGGTTTTTGTTGATAGAGGTGGCGTTGAGGGTTTTTGAAGAATGAATTCTAGATGGAGAAATTAGAGACAGGGATTCTAACCTCTTCTTATTGGCTTACCAATTTAGGGAAAAACTTACTAGAAGATTCAGTCAAAGATGCAATTTTTGTTTGTTTTTTATTTTAAAGGGAGAGTGAGACAAGACACCCATGCAATCAAGAGCCCATGATATGGTACTCCATGAGAGATACAGTCATGGTACTGTATTGGGAGCAAGTTCCAATTATGCTCTAAAGCCTGGATGACTCATCTCTCTCTGAAAGGAGCTTTCCATGATCCCAGCGCACCGTTTTCTTCAATTTTCTCCTTGGTAGTCACCCCTGTATACTCTGTGATCAAGCCAAGGGTTTACTCCCTATTCCCAACCACAGCCTGAACTCTCCTGCTCCATGCCTCCTTCACTCTGTTTCTCTGCCAGTCTGGAATGTTCTCCCCATCTCTCCCTCTTTTCAAATGAGAAGTAGCAATCAATTCCCCTGCACTCTACAACACTGCCCATACCTCCTTGGCACTCACTCCTAGCTTCAGTCTTATAGTTACCTGTCACTCCTCTCCCTTCCATTAACCTGAGCCCCTTAGGCATCTTTCTGTCCTCTGCAGCAGTAAGCACAGAGCCTTATCAATGTTCGTTGAATTTCACTGAAGATGGCATCACACTTGGGGTGCCAAATTATGATACATCCATAAACTCAAATACTTGTAGAATAGACTGATTATGAGATTAGTCCCAAATTCAGCATAATTATAGGATGCTCCATTCCAGAACACGTCCTTGTACCTTGGAAATAACCAGTGATATTACTTAAACAGTGTTCATAGTTTTATTAGTCCATTCTCACAGTGCTATAAAGAACTACCTGAGACTGGATAGTTTATAAAGAAAAGAAGTTTAATTGACTCACAGTTCCAGAGGCTGTACAGGAAGCATGGCTGGGAAGGCCTCAGGAAACTTACAATAATGGTGGAAGGCAAAAAGGAAGCAGGTACATCTTCATATGGTGGCAGGAAAAAGAGAGCTAAGGGAGAAGTGCTACACACTTTTAAATAACCAGATCTAATGAGAACTCACTCACTATCACTAGAAAAGCAAGGGGGAAATCTGCCCCATGATCCAATCACCTCCCACCAGGTTCCCTCCCCAACACTGGGAATTACAATTCGACATGAGATTTGTGTGGGGACACAGAGCCAAACCATATCAATAGTCTATTTCTTTTTTTTCTTTTTTTTAAGTGAGTGAGTCTTTCAAATTTATATCCCTTTTTAAGTATGTTCTCAGGGACAACTACCAGCTCGTTTTTACTATTCAATGTCATGTCTGCATACTTTGTGAGAAAGGATCCAACTGTGCTTTTTTTTTTTAATAGGAATGAGTGCTGTGGATCATGAATTGGCTGATAGAGATGTTCATTTCTTAACTACAAAAGTCCAATTATGATAAGGCATAATTATGACAAAGTACAATTAATAGAAACATGCCAACCATGTCTGTGCTTCTTATAGCTGAGTGACCTGGAAATCACTAAATGCAGGTCACATAGTAAGTATTTTTTAAATGTTCAGATAAATCATTCTTGTTCACATAGCCAATCAGCCTTCCCACAGCTCTTGAATAGAATTTTTGGGTTATATGACCTAGGTCATCCTGGAAATGTGCAGGTTGCCAAGAATGTGGACACAGTTATCCTGCCACCTTCAAGTTATGTCTCTAAAGGGCACAAAGCCTGCTCAGATGCTGTCAAAAGATGTTGTAAAGGTCCTTCGCTATGTGAGTCAGAAGACCAGAGAAACTATCTTTAGAGATCTGGGAGATCATCAGCCTAAAGGTAGTGATTGGTGTCATAAGAGTGGTTATGGTGTTGAGCGCAAAAAAGCAATAAGAGAGAAAAGGGAAGGGGATGTTTAAGTAGTGAGGGAAATCACAGAATTGAAGATCATTGAAGAATAGTCTGAGATAAAAGAAAAACCAGACCACATGAAGTCATTATCATTTGTGATGAACACTGTCAAATGCCAAAAGAACATGAAGCAGATTAAATATGGCCACAAATTATCTGATATTCCTTCCATCGAGAAGTGGGGCTCTATGTCCCCTCCCCTTAAGTCTGGGTGGGTTTTGTCACCGTTTTGCCCAATAGCCTGACAGGAAGTGAAGCTATGTTCATTTTCAGGACTGGTTCTCAAGAGACTTGCAGCTTCTAGGTCCTGTCTCTTGGAACACTCAATCGCAGAGAAGTCAGCCACCATATAAGAAGTCTGACTGCACTAAGATCACCCTGCTGTGAGAAAGGCCAGGTTAACTATGAAGAGAGAGAGATGCCCAGGCAGTCCAGGCTGCTCCAGCCAGCCCAGCCCAGGCACCGTCTGCCCAGGCTTCAGCTGCTGTCTGAACACACTTGCATAGCAGAGCTCAAAGTGAGGACCAATCACCTGAGCCCAAGGAACTACAGAACTGTGAGAAATCAATTTTTTGTTTATTTCTTTTCGTTTGTTTGTCTTTTGAGATGGAATCTCACTCTGTTGCCCAGGCTGGAGTGCAGTGGCATGATCTTGGCCCACTGCAACCTCCACCTCCTGGGTTCAAGCAATTCTCCTGCCTCAGCTTCCTGAGTAGCTGGGACTACAAACATGTACCATAATGCCTGGCCCTACATATGAAATAATAGTTTTATTGTGAAGAATACATATAAATACCAAGATGTGAAAAAACAGGGAAAATTTTTAAAAACAAAATAAAAGACTACATAGGGCAAGGTCTGAGAGGGAACACTGAGCTTCAATGCCGCTCCCCTGTGGGAGTCAGGGAGCATCACCCTCCCAGCACATCACTGTATTCACCAACCAGGAAGCTCCTCCAAGCCTAGGTGTCCAGAGTTTTTATTGGGGTCTCATTATGAAGGCATGATTGACTAAATCCTTGGTCATATGACTGAACCCAATCTCTGGCTCTTCTCCCTGGATGATGCACCCAAATTCAAGGGTCATATGTTAAGTTTTCCAAGTCACTTTTGAAATCCTCTTACTTGATTTGAGGTAAGAGAGATGTACTTCAGTTCCCTCTCCCATGCTGGGAGAGAGAACACAGCATATTTGCAAAACAATGTGAAGCTGCCAACACCGGCCAGACCAGTTTTGAACAACTCCTATTGCAAGCCTTGCATGATGGTGTCCATTGTTAGTTTCTCACCCACTTGGGCATCTTCAGAACTTTTTTTTTTTGACATGGAGTTTCGCTCTTGTTGCCCAGGCTAGAGTGCCATGGCTCAATCTCAGCTCACCACCACCACATCTGCCTCTCTGGTTCAAGTGGTTCTCCTGCCTCACCCTCCCAAGTAGCTGGGATTATAGGCATGCGCCACCATGACTGGCTAATTTTGTATTTTTAATAGAGAGGGGATTTCTCCATGTTAGTCAGGCTGGTCTCAAACTCCCGACCTCAGGTGATCCACCCATCTTGGCATCCCAAAGTGCTGGGATTACAGGTGTGAGCCACTATGCCCAGCCTTCAGAACTTTTAAATTGCATTTTAGTTTCCATTCCACAATGATTAACAAAATTTTTTTAAAATATCTGTTTTCATGGATTTTAGCGTCTATTGAGAGATAGATAGTAAATAACACAAACAAATATATAATCACAAACAATGTTGAGTGCTATAAAGGAAAGATTCACTAGATGTGGTAGACTTTGGTGGCCTCAGTGAATCATGCCTTCTGGTATTTTGCCCTTGAGTAATTTCCTTCCGTGTTGACACTGGGTTTGGCCATACAATTAACTTTCACCATTGGGACATTACAAACATAGTGTAAGCAGAAGTTTGATGAACTTGTGTTGGTAGAAGAGGTGAGGCAGGACTGGCTTGTCTGTCATAATATGAAAGAGTCTTGGAAAATGTCCGGGGTCCAGGGTCTAAAACCCCTCGTGACCTTTGGAACACCAAGCTCTGTGCCAAAGGGTGGAAGGCTGCCCTGCCACACCACAAATCTAAGCTCAGGGCATAAAATCCCTCGTGACCTGGATGGAATCCAGGGCTCAGGGCATAAAACCCTGCATGGTCTCTGGAATGTACACAGATTTGTTGGTTGCTCTCTCAGGCTTGTAAACATGTTCTCCATTATCTCAAGCAGCAGAGCATATTCTATAGGCGTCAAAGAAAATGCTAAACCGTCACAGCTATGGTTGAGGCACCACTACCTTTCTACCCCCACGTCCTCATGCCCTCACCTGTTTACCCCCACATCCACATGTCCTCACCACCTGCTTCTTTGTTTGATCACCAATAAATAGTGTGGGATCCCAGAGCTGGGGGCCTTCACAGCCTCCATACCAGCGTTGGCCCCGTGGACCCACTTTATGTACTCCTAACTTGTCTTTTCTCGTTCCTTTGACTCCTCCAGACTTCATAGCCCCCGGAGGCTAGTGTTGGATCTAATCACCCCAACATTTCTGGCGCCCAACATGGGGCTATGAAGACCTTGGTGAAGGAACGCTAGAGCGTGTGGAAGCAGAGGATGCATTGTCAGAGGACACCTGAGGACAACTGAAAGAAGCTCAGTGGGTAAGCTGGGTGCTCAGAAGAACAAGGGTAACAATGGGACAAAATGAAAGTAAACATTCTGCTTATTTAAATTTCTTAAGGCATTTATTACGGAGAGGGAGAGTGAAAGTTAGCACTCAGAATTTATTAACACTCTAATACAGTAGAGCAGTTTTGCCCATGGTTCCCAGAACAAGGGACAATGGAGTTGGATGAATGGGAAAGAATTGGCAGATATTTTAAAAAGGCACATAAAGAAGGAGCCAAGATTCCAGTTTCTGTTTTGTCAGTGTGGGTGTTGACAAAGACAGCTCCTGAGCCATTTCAAACAGATCATGAGGCAGATTCAGATGAGGAAGAGGCAGACAAGTGTAAAAAACTAACTTCAGATTCTGAATGTGAGGACCAGGAACCAGAGTAAATTAAAGAAAATAAAGGGAACTTGAAAAAAGGTGTATTTTACTAGCCCATCAGTTCCACCTGCTGAATTAAGCCTCCCTCTCTCCCTAATGGGAGAGAAAATGAATTAGCTGAAAAACTTACTGCTCCTGTAGTTGCAACATTAAAACCTGGAGCGATTGGTGGTGCTATACAAAATTCTATTCAAAAGGCTACAGCCGAGAGAGACCTTGAAGCATGGCAATTTCCAATTACTATAACCCAAACACAGAATATAGCTAATTGGGCCACTTTTCTTTTTAAGTTGTTAAAGGAAATCAAGCAAGCCATTAGTCAATATGGGCCAAATTCTCCTTTTGTACAAACTTTACTAAAAAACGTGGCTCTTGATGATAGATTAATACCGTATGACTGGGATACTTTAACAAAATCTGTTCTCACTCCATCTCAGTACTTAGTTTAAAACCTGGTGGGCTGACGAAGCTCAAATTCAGGTAAGAGAAGACACACAAGCACAGCTGCCTGTGGCTGACTCTTTTGAACAGCTAATGGGAGTTGGCCCTAATTGGGGTCGATTAGAAAATCCAGCAGTAATGAAGAATGTTGCCATTGTTCAGCTGCTCACTGTGTGCTCACAGGCATGAAAAAGAATAAATGTTACAGGGGGAAAATATCCTTCTTTCAGTTGTTTGATTAACTGCCAAACCAGTTTGGGTGGAGCAATGGCCACTGAAACAGGAAAAACTACAGGCTTTAAAAATATTGGTGCAGGGGGTTGTGCCCAAGATGGCTGAATAGGAACAGTTCCAGCCTCCAGCTCCTAGCGTGAGCGACACAGAAGACGGGTGATTTCTGCATTTTCAACTGAGGTACTGGATTCATCTCACTGGGGCGTGTCATGTCAGACAGTTGGCGCTGGTCCGCGGGGGCAGCCCGTCCAGCGAGAGCTGAAGCAGGGCAAGGCATCAACTCACCTGGGAAGTGCAAGGGGTAAGGGAACTCCTTTTCCTAGCCAAAGGAAATTGAGACACACAACACCTGGAAAATCGGGTAAGTCCCACCCTAATACTGCACTTTACCAAGGGTTTTAGCAAATGGCACACCAGGAGATTATATCCCACACTTGGCCCAGAGGGTCCCACACTTACAGAGCCTCCCTCACTGCTAGCACAGCAGTCTGAGATCTAACTACAAGGTGGCAGCGAGGCTGGGGGAGGGGCACCCGTCATTACTGAGGCTTAAGTAGGTAAACAAAACCCCTGGGAAGCTCAAATTGGGTGGAGCCCACCACAGCTCAAGGAGGCCGGCCTGTCTCTGAAGACTCCTCCTCTCTGGACAGGGCATAGCTAAACAATAAACAAAAAGCACCAGAAACCTCAGCAGAGGTAAATGCCCCTGTGTGACAGCTTTGAAGAGAGCAGTGGATCTCCCAGCACGGAGGTTGAGATCTGAGAACAGACAGACTGCCTGCTCAAGTGGGTTCCTGACCCCTGAGTAGCCTAACTGGGAGACATCCACCACGAGGTGCAGATCGACACCTCACACCTCACACGGTGGGGTACACCCCTGAGACGAAGCTTCCAGAGCGAGAATCAGATAGCAACACTCACTGTTCAGCAATATTCTATCTTCTACAGCTTCCGCTGCTGATATGCAGGCAAACAGGGTCTGGAGTAGACCTCAAGCAAACTCCAACAGACCTACAGCTGAGGGTCCTGACTGTTAGAAGGAAAACTAACAGAAAGGACACCCACACCAAAACCCCATCAGTAAGTCACCATCATCAAAGAACAAAGGCAGATAAAACCATAAAGATGGGGAAAAAGCAGTGCAGAAAAGCTGGAAATTCAGAAAATCAGAGAGCATCTCCCCTCCAAAGGAATGCAGCTCATCACCAGCAATGGAACAAAGCTGGATGGAGAATGACTTTGACAAGTCGAGAGAAGAAGGTTTCAGTTGAACAAACTTCTCAGAGCTATAGGAGGAACTACATACCCAGCACAAAGAAACTAAAAACCTTGAAAAAAGATTTGATGAATGGCTAACTAGAATAACCAATGTAGAGAAGTCCTTAAAAGAACTGATACAGATGAAAACCACAACACGAGAACTACGTGACAAATGCGCAAGCTTCAGTAACCAACTTGATCAACTGGTAGAAAGAGTATCAGCAATTGAAGATCAAACAAATGAAATAAAGTGAGAACAGAAGTGTAGAGAAAAAAGAGTAAAAATAAATGAACAAAGCCTCCAAGAAATATGGGCTTATGTGAAAAGACCAAACCTACGTCTATTGGTGTGCCTAAAAGTGACGGGGAAAATGGAACCAAGTTGGAAAACACTCTGCAGGATATCATCCAGGAGAACTTCCCCAACCTAGTAAGGCAGGCCAACATTCAAATTAAGGAAATACAGAGAATGCCACAAAGATACTCCTCGAGAAGAGCAACTCCAAGACACATAATTGTCAGATTCACCAAAGTTGAAATGAAGGAAAAAATGTTAAGGGCAGTCAGAGAGAAAGGTCGGGTTACACACAAAGGGAAGCCCATCAGACTAACAGCAGATCTCTCAGCAGAAACTCTCCAAACCAGAAGAGAGTGGGGGCCAATATTCAACATTCGTAAAGAAATGAATTTTAAACCCAGAATTTCATATCCAGCCAAACTAAGTTTCATAAGTGAAGGAGAAATAAAATCCTTTACAGACAAGCAAATGCTTAGAAATTTTGTCACCACCAGGCCTGCCCTACAAGAGACCCTGAAGGAAGCACTAAACATGGAAAGGAACAACAGGTACCAGCCATTGCAAAAGCATGTCAAAATGTAAAGTCCCTCAATGCTAGGAAGAAACTGCATCAACCAGCAAACAAAATAACCAGCTAATATCATAATGACAGTATCAAGTTCACACATGACAATATTAACCTTAAATGTAAATGGACTAAATGGTCCAATTAAAAGACACAGACTGGCATATTGGATAGAGTCAAGACCCATCAGTTTGCTGTATTCAGGAGACCTATCTCACATGCAGAGACACACAGAGGCTCAAAATAAAGGGATGGAGGAAGATCTACCAAGCAAATGGAAAACAAAAAAAGGCAGGGGTTGGCATCCTAGTCTCTGATAAAACAGACTTTAAACCATCAGAGATCAAAAGAGACAAAGAAGGCCATTACATAATGGTAAAGGGATCAATTCGTCAGGAAGAGCTAACTATCCTAAATATATATGCACCCACTACAGGAGCACCCAGATTCATAAAGCAAGTCCTTAGAGACTTACAAAGAGATTTAGACTCCCATACAATAATACTGGGAGACTTTAACACCCCACTGTCAACATTAGACAGATCAACGAGACAGAAAGTTAACAAGGATATCCAGGAATTGAACTCAACTCTGCACCACGCAGACCTAATAGACATATACAGAACTCTCCACCCCAAATCAACAGAATATACATGCTTCTCAGCACCACATCGCACTTCTTCCAAAACTGACCACATAGTTGGAAGTAAAGCACTCCTCAGCAAATGTAAAAGAACAGAAATTATAACAAACTGTCTCTCAGACCACAGCGCAATCAAACTAGAACTCAGGACTAAGAAACTCAATCAAAACCACTCAACTACATGGAAACTGAACAACCTGCTCCTGAATGACTACTGGGTACATAACGAAATGAAGGCAGAAATAAAGATGTTCTTTGAAACCAATAAGAACAAAGATACAATATACCAGAATCTCTGGGACACATTTAAAGCAGTGTGTAGAGGGAAATCTATAGCACTAAATGCCCACAGGAGAAAGCAGGAAAGATCTAAAATTGACACCCTAACATCACAATTAAAAGAACTAGAGAAGCAAGAGCAAACACATTCAAAAGCTAGCAGAAGGCAAGAAATAACTAAAATCAGAGCAGAACTGAAGGAGATAGAGTCACAAAAAACCATCCAAAAAATCAATGAATCCAGGAGCTGATTTTTTGAAAAGATCAACAAAATTGATAGACCACTAGCGAGACTAATAAAGAAGAAAAGAAAGAAGAAACAAATAGACGCAATAAAAAATGACACAGGGGATATCACCACTGACCCCACAGAAATACAAACTATCATCAGAGAATACTATAAACACCTCTACGCAAATAAACTAGAAAAGCTAGAAGCAATGGATAATTTCCTGGACACTTACACTCTCCCAAGACTAAACCAGGAAGAAGTTGAATCCCTGAATAGACCAATAGCAGGCTCTTAAATTGAGGCAATAGTTAATAGCCTACCAACCCAAAAATGTCCAGGACCAGACGGATTCACAGCTGAATTCTACCAGAGGTACAAGGAGGAGTTGGTACCATTCTTTCTGAAACTATTCCAATCAATAGAAAAGGAGGGAATCCTCCCTAACTCATTTTATGAGGCCAACATCATCTTGATACCAAAGCCTGACAGAGATACAACAAAAAAAGAGAATTTTAGACCAATATCCCTGATGAACATCGATGCAAAAATCCTCAATAAAATACTGGCAAACCAAATCCAGCAGCACATCAGAAGGCTTATCCACCATGATCAAGTGGGCTTCATCCCTGGGATGCAAGGCTGGTTCAACATACGCAAATCAATAAACATAATCCAGCATATAAACAGAACCAAAGACAAAAACCACATGATTATCTCAATAGATGCAGAAAAGGCCTTTGACAAAATTCAACAGCCCTTCATGCTAAAAACTCTCAATAAATTTGGTATTGATGAAACGTATCTCAAAATAATAAGAGCTATCTATGACAAACCCACAGCCAATATCATACTGAATGGGCAAAAACTGGAAAAATTCCCTTTGAAAACTGGCACAAGACAGGGATGCCCTCTCTCACTACTCCTATTCAACATAGTGTTGGAAGTTCTGGCTAGGACAATTGGGCAAGAGAAAGAAATAAAGGGTATTCAGTTAGGAAAAGAGGAAGTCAAATTGTCCCTGTTTGCAGAAGACATGATTGTATATTTAGAAAACCCCATCGTCTCAGACCAAAATCTCCTTAAGCTGATAAGCAACTTCAGCAAAGTCTCAGGATACAAAATTAATGTGCAAAAATCACAAGCATTCTTATACACCAGTAACAGACAAACAGAGAGCCAAATCAGGAATGAACTCCCATTCACAATAGCTTCAAAGAGAATAAAATACCTAGGAATCCAACTTATAAGGGATGTAAAGGACCTCTTCAAGGAGAACTACAAACCACTGCTCAGTGAAATAAAAGAGGACTCAAACAAATGGAAGAACATACCATTCACATGGACAGGAAGAATCAATATTGTGAAAATGGCCATACTGCCCAAGGTAATTTATAGATTCAATGCCATCCCCATTAAGCTACCAATGAATTTCTTCACAGAATTGGAAAAAACTACTTTAAAGTTTACATGGAACCAAAAAAGACCCTGCATTGCCAAGACAATCCTAAGCCAAAAGAACAAAGCTGGAGGCATCACACTACCTGACTTCAAACTATACTACAAGGCTACAGTAACCAAAACAGCATGGTACTGGTACCAAAACAGAGATATAGACCAATGGAACAGAACAGAGCCCACACATCTACAGCCATCTGATCTTTGAGAAACCTGACAAAAATAAGAAATGGGGAAAGGATTCCCCTATTTAATAAATGGTGCTGGGAAAATTGGCTAGTCATAAGTAGAAAGCTGAAACTGGATCCTTTCCTTACTCCTTATACGAAAATTAATTCAAGATGGATTAGAGACTTAAATGTTAGACCTAAAACCATAAAACCCTAGAAGAAAACCTAGGTAATACCATTCAGGACATAGGCGTGGGCAAGGACTTCATGTCTAAAACACCAAAAGCAATGGCAACAGAAGCCAAATCTCATTAAACTAAAGAGCTTCTGCACAGCAAAATAAACTACTATCAGAGTGAACAGGCAACCTACAGAATGGGAGAACATTTTTGCAACCTACTCATCTGACAAAGGGCTAATATCCAGAACCTATGAAGAACTCAATCAAATTTACAAGAAAAAAACAAACAACCCCATCAAAAAGTGGGCAAAGGATATGCACAGATATGTCTCAAAAGAAGACATTCATACAGCCAATAGACACATGGAAAAATGCTCATCATCACTCGCCATCAGAGAAATGCAAATCAAAACCACAATGAGATACCATCTCACATGTGTTAGAATGACAATCATTAAAAAATCAGGAAACAACGGGTGCTGGAGAAGATGTGGAGAAACAGGAACACTTTTACACTGTTGGTGAGACTGTAAACTAGTTCAACCGTTGTGGAAAACAGTGTGGCGATTCCTCAAGGATCTAGAACTAGAAATACCATTTGACCCAGCCATCTCATTACTGGGGATATACCCAAAGGACTATAAGTCTTGCTGCTATAAAGACACATGCACACGTTATGTTTATTGTAGCACAATTCACAATAGCAAAGACTTGGAATCAACCCACATGTCCATCAGCGACAGACTGGATTAAGAAAATGTGGCACATATACACCATGGAATACTATTCAGCCATAAAAAAGGATGAGTTCTTGTCCTTTGCAGGGACATGGATGCAGCTGGAAACCATCATTCTCAGCAACTATCGCAAGAACAGAAAACCAAATACCAGGTGGGAACTGAACAATGAGATCACTTGGACACAGGAAGGGGAACATCACACACCGGGTCCTATTGGGGGTAGGGGCTAGGGGGAAGGGATAGCATTAGGAGATATACCTAATGTAAATGACGAGTTAATGGGTGGAGCACACCAACATGGCACATATATACATATGTAACAAACTGCACCTTGTGCACATGTACCCTAGAACTTAAAGTATAATAATAATAAAAAAAATTGGTGCAGGAACAATTGCAAAAGGGACACATAGAGCCTACTTTCTCTCCTTGGAATTCTCCTGTGTTTGTTATTAAGAAAAAATCAGTGAAATGCAAAATGTTAACAGATTTAAGGGCTGCTAATGCTGTAATTCAACTCATGGGCATGCTGCAACCTGGGCTGCCCTCTCCAACCATGATTCCAAAATACTGGCCTCTAATAGTAATAGATTTAAAAGATTGTGTCTTTACCATTCCTTTAGCTACCCAAGATTATGAAAACTTTGCTTTTACTGTTCCTGCTATAAATAAAAAAGAACCAGTGGACAGATACCCTTGGAAAATATTACCACAAGGCATGTTAAATAGCCCAAGTATTTGTCAAACTTATGTTGGAAAAGCTATTAGGCCAGTTAGAGAACAATTCAAAAAATGCTACATTATCCATTACATGGATGATATTTTATGCGCAGCTGAAACTAGGAGGAATTAATGCTGTGCTATAAACAGTTAGAAAAGGCTGTAACTGCAGCAGGGTTAATCATAGCTCCGAATAAAATCCAAACTTCTACTCCCTTTCAATCTTTAGAAATGAAAGTAGAACAAAATACTATTAAGCCTCAAAAAGTTCAAATTAGAAGAGATAATTTAAAAACTTTAAATGATTGTCAAAAATTATTAGGTGACATTAATTGGATTCATCCAACTTTAGGCATTCCTATTTATGCTATGTCTCACCTCTTCTCTGCCTTATGAGGTGATTCTGATCTTTTTTTTTTTTTTTTTTTTGAGACAGAGTCTTGCTTTGTTGCCCAGGAGTGCAGTGGCGCAATCTTAGCTCACTGCAAGCTCCGTCTCCTGGGTTCATGCCATTCTCCTGCCTCAGCCTCCCGAGTAGCTGGAATTACAGGTGCCCACCACCATGCCTGGCTAACTTTTTTTGTATTTTCAGTAGAGACAGGGTTTCACTGTGTTAGCCAGGATGGTCTCGATCTCCTAATAACCTCGTGATCTGCCCAAAGAACTTCAATTAATTGAAGAAAAAATTCAACAGGCACAAGTGACTCGAATTGACCCTATGGAGCCTTTACAGTTTTTAGTTTTTTCCTACTAAACATTCACCTACAGGAGTTATTGTTCAACAGAATGATCTTGATCTGGTTGGGTGGCTTTTTCTACCTCACAATACAATTAAAACGCTCACCCTGTACTTAGATCAAATTGCTGTACTAGTAGGAAAAGCAAGGCTGCGCACAACAAAGTTAATGGGCTATGATCTGAATCAAATTATAGTTCCATTAAACAACAAATTCAACAATCTTATATTAATTCTTAGGAATGGCAAGTTAATTTGGCAGGTTTTATTGTCATTCTTGATCATCATTATTCTAAATCCAAAATATTCCAATTTATTAAATTAACATCAAGGATATTGCCTTCCATTACTGAAAAAAATCCCTATTGAAGGGGCCATTACTGTTTTTACTGATGGATCTAGTAATGGAAAGGCCTCATTTGTGGGACTTCAACAACAAGTTTTTCAAACTGACTTTGCAGCTGTGAAAACAGTGCTAAAAACTTTTAAACAGCCAGTAAACATTGTTTCTGATTCAGCCTATGTAGTGCAAGCCACACAAAATATTGAATGTGCCTTAATTCAAAATGTGACTAATGATCAACTTAATCTTTTATTTCATTCTTTACAGCAAGCAGTACAACAAAGGCATTCCCTTTTCTATATCACTCATATGAGAGCACATACTAACCTCCCAGGCCCTTTAACTAAACTTACTCAAAGGATGGATAATTATATGGGGAAAAGGATTTGCTTGTGTCTCTCCAGGTAACAATCAGGTGCCTGTATGGGTGCCCACCAAACATCTGAAGATCTATCATAAGCTACAGCAGGAAGAGAAGACTCTGGGAACAGCCAAAACTCCTGATATGAGTGATGGCGCAAATAAACATCTCAGAGACAAAGGAGAAAACTAAGAATAGTCGTCAGGCAAATTGTCCAACATGGGGATAAATCAAGAAGTTGGCACAGATGGCAAAGGACAACTTGAAAGCACAGAACAAACTAAAAACAACTAGTAACCTGATGGTGGCCATGCTGGCAGTACTCACCGTGGCAGCAAGCCTTCTTACTATAGGAGCAACTCAGAATTTCACTTATTGGGCATATGTCCCATTTCCCCGTTTCCTCCTTTAATTAGGTCTGTGAGTTGGATGGACCCTGTTATTGAGGTGTACACCAACGTCAGTACCTGGATGCCTATGCCCCCATAGATAACCAAGGGCTAATGCATCCTAATGAGGAAGGGAAAATAATAAATATATCCACAGAATATAAATATCCCCCAATATGCCTGGGACCTGCTGTTGGATGTTTACAGATTGACACACAGGCCTAGTTGGCAGTAGTCCCCGAAAAAATAAATCATGGGTTGCTTTGCATATGATTTTTGGGGCATAGTTTAAAATATAATCATTCCCATCCTAAAACTCTGCAGTTACATCTGAATAAGTTCAAATATAAACAAAATAGAGTTATTTTAAAGGTGTGGATGATTGAACTTGGGAAGATTGTATAGCAAGTAAGGCTGAGGTGCTACAAAATAATTCCTATGGAATCATCATTAATTAGTCTCCTAAAAGGCTCTTTAAAAAAAATTGCACCAGAAAGCCTTCTTATAGAACAAATATAATAAACCAATGGAACCACTGGCAATTAAATCATACACAATATATTCAGACAAAAGCTGAGGTCCCTATCACATGGAGTCCTACTGGCATTGTCACCCCTAGTCCAAAAATAGTATCTCCTGCCATAGAGCACAAACATTCTGAATTATGGAAATTAGCTATGGCTCAAAGTTCAATCAAAATTTGATAGGGTAAATATAACAAGTATAAAGGGGAGGGAGGTAAAAAGAAATATGCTCTTTCTTTTCTTTCTAACAGGATTTTTTGGATTCAAAGTTGTGTCCAGTCACCTTTTGTGCTAGCAGTAGGAAATGTTACTCTTGATATAAATACACACTTTATTTCATGCCCTGAATGTCACTTATGTCATTTTTTACATGCATTAATTCAACTTTTAACAAAAATCAGACTATCCTAATAATTAAAGCCAGGGAAGGAGTCTGAATCCTTGTGTCTTTAATAAGACTGTAGGAGGCATCTCCATCCATTCATATAGTAACTGAAATTCTTAAAAAACTTTTATCCCATTCAAAAAGATTTATAGTTGCTCTCATAGTTGCTATATTGGCTCATTGCTGTTACTACGATTACTGCAGTAGCTGGTGTGGCTCTACATTCATCTGTACAAACTGTTAAATTTGTCAATAAGTGACAAAAGAATTCCACAAAATCATGGAACTCTCAAACTCAAATAATTTAAAAAATAGTTAACCAAATTAATGATCTCTGTCAGACAGTGATTTGAATGGGAAATCATAAGTTTAAAAAGTAAAATTCAAATGCAATGTGATTGAAATACCTCTAATTTTTACATGACTCCTCATCTGTATAATAAAACAGAGCATGAGTGGGAAAAAGTGAAGAGACATTTAAAAGGTCATACTGGAAATTTATCTTTGGATATTGCAAAACTGAAGGAACAAGTATTTCAAGCCTCTCAGGCACATCTGACACCAATGCCAGGAACTGAAGTGCTTGAAGGAGCTGCAGACGGATTAGCAGCTATTAACCCGCTAAAATGGATCAAGACACTTGGAGGCTCTGTGATTTCGATAATGATTGTGTTTTTAATCTGTGTTGTTTGTCTTCATATAGTCTGCAGATGTGGAAGCCACCTCTGGAGAGAAAGCTGCCATCAAGAACAAGGAAAGATAGCTGTGGCGGTTTTGCAAAAAAAGAAAAGGAAGACATGTTGGTAGAAGAGCTGAGGCAGGACTCGCTTGTCTGTCATAATATAAACGAGTCTTGGAAGATGTCCAGGGTCCAGGGTCTAAAACCCCTCAGGTCCACGGTCTAAAACCCCTCATGGCCTTTGGAACACCAAGCTCTGTGCCAAAGGGTGGAAGCCTGCCCTGCCGCACTACAAATCTAAGCCCAGGGCATAAAACCCCTCATGACTTGGATGAAATTCAGAGCTCAGGGCATAAAACCCCTTGTGGCCTCTGGAATGTACACAGACTTGTTGGTTGCTCTCCCAGGCTCATAAACATGTTCTCTATTATCTCAAGCAGCAGAACATATTCTATGTGCATCAAAGAAAATGCTAAACTGTCACAGCTATGCTTGATGTACTGCTACCTTTCTACCCTCACACCCTCACCTGTTTACCCCCACATCCATATGTCCATACCACCTGCTTCTTTGTTTGATCACCAATAAATAGTTTGGGCTCCCAGAGCTCAGGGTCTTCACAGCCTCCATACCAGCGTTGGCCCCCTGGACCCACCTTACATACTCTTAACCTGTCTTTTCTCATTCCTTTGACTCTGCCAGACGTCGTAGCCCCCATGTCCTGGTGTTGGGCCATACAATTAACTTTTACCATTGGGACATTACAAACATAGTGTAAGCAGAAGTTTGATGAACTTGCACATGGGATTAGGCCTCTTGGAATGCACTTTCTTAGAATCCAGTTGCCAGTCTGTGAAGAAGCCAAGCAGCCACAAGATGTCCATGTAAGAGTTAACCAAGGAGCCTGGCCAAAAACCCCTGCTGAGCTCCCAGTAGGTGGCCAGCACGATATACCAGCCTTGTGACCTTGCAGCTATCTCAGTACCCCAGCTGACACAACATTCTGTGAAGCAGAATCACCTGGTCAACTGATATTGTTTGAAGCTGTGTCCCCACCCAAATCTCTCCATCTGAGATCCACAGTGTTGGGGAAGAGACCTAGTGGGGTGTGATTGGATCATGGGGACAAATTTCCCTCTTGCTGTTCTCGTGAGAGTGAGTTCTCACAAGATCTGGTTGTTTAACAGTGTGGAGCACCTCCCCCTTCACTTTCTCTATCTTGCTTCACAATGTGAAGATTGTTCCTGCTTCCTGTTCACCTCTGTCATGATTGTAAGTTTCCTGAGACCTCCCCAGCCATGCTTCCTGTACAGCTTGTGGAACTATGAGCCAATTAAACCTCTTTTCTTTATGAATTACCCAGTATCAGGTAGTTCTTTATAGCAGTGTAAGAACAGACTAATACATCAACCAAAATAATTATGAGAAATGATATCCTGTTAGTATTTAAACCAAAGGATTTTGGAGTGATTTGTAAAGTAGCAATAAACAACAAAAACGCAAGACTATAAGAACAAAAACGAAAGACCTATCTAATCTGGAAAATCAAGGAGGCTTTTCCAGAGGAATCAATAATTTACATAGAATCTGGAAGAAATAAAAGTGTGAGTTAACTTCCAAACAGAGAACAGTGTCCATAATGGCCTGTGTTTGAAGGGAAGCAGATGCACTAAAAAACAGAATGGAGATTATTCATTTTCTTTTCTTTTGTTTGTTTGTTTTTTGAGACAGAGTCTTGCTCTGTCATCCAGGCTGGAGCACAGTGGCATGATCTTGGCTCACTGCAACCTCTGCCTCCTGGGTTCAAGTGATTCTCCTGCCTCAGCCTCCTGAGTAGCTGGGATTACAGGCACCCACCACCACGCCCAGCTAATTTTTGTATTTTTAGTAGAGACAGGGTTTTGCCATGTTGGTCAGGCTGGTCTTGAATTCCTGATCTCAAGCAATCCACCCACCTCGGCCTCCCAAAGTGCTGAGATTATAGGTGAGAGCCACCATACCCAGCCTAAAAAACAGAATGGAGATCATTTTCTTATGCATTTTTGCCTAATTATAAAACAGGCCAGACATGGTGGCTTATACCTGTAAGCACTTTAGGAAGGAGGCCAAGGTGGGAGGATCACTTAAGCCCAGGAGTTTGAGACCAGCCTGGGCAACATAATGAGTCTCCGTCTATATAAGGAAAAAAATATGTGTGTGTGTGTGTGTGTAGAGAGAAAGAGAGAAGCAAACGTGTGCATACATTTATTTTATACAACAATAGTATACTTAAGAAGGAAACAAAAACCCAGAGCTAAAACTGATATGTCTAGTCTTGCTTATTAATACAGACTAACTATTATGAGCCATCTGTGACATATCACATTGTGCTGGGACCATCTGCAATATTCCTAATCTAATGGTTTAAATGACAGCTCACACCCTCATTAGAAGATATTAGCACCTCAAAACACATTTGTTGGAAATAGCAAGGTACTGATCCCTTCAGATGCTATCAAGTGGCTGCACTGTAAACTAATGCACATCCTAGCAGGAACAAAGGGAATGCAGACATTGAGCCCCTTCTGTGGACCAGGACATTTGACAGACTCATACATTCTTTCCTTAATCTTCTCAGCAATCTAAAGGGCAGGTATTATTTTTCATTTTTTACTTACTAAAGAAAGTAAGGCTTTTAAAGTTTCATTAGCTTGATCACACAGCTCAAAAGTAGTAGAGCAAAGTTTTAAATCCCAGGCTGTCTGCCTCCAAAATCTGCATCTATAATAGCTGTTGTTGGTTGCCTTCCCTGCTCCTGCTTCCCACTTTCTTCTAGACGTTTTTCAACACCCATATCCTCCCATGCAGCCAGTGAGCTTCAAGGGTGACTCTCTTGCCTACAGCAGTCATTTTTTTTTTTTTTTTTTTTTTCAGAATCTCTCTCTGTTGCCCAGGCTGGAGTGCAGTGGCATGATCTCAGTCTCCCAGTTTGAAGCAATTCTCATGCTTTAGCCTCCCGAATAGCTGAGACTACAGGCACATGCCACCATGCCCAACTAACTTTTGAATTTTTTTGTAGAGACGGGGTTTCACCATGTTGCCCAAGCTGGTCTCAAACTCCTGAGCTCAAGCACTCTGCCCGCCTCGGCCTCCCAAAGTGCCAGGATTACAGGCGTGAGCCACCACGCCTGGCCCTCCAGTAGTTTTTCTTAGTAGCAGGTGCAACTAGCACTTGGGGCTGACCAGTTCTTTGCTCTGCAGGGCTTTCAGGTGCATTGTACGACGTTTAGCATCCCTGACCTCCACTTGCCATCATTCTAACAATTCAAAATGCCCAGCATACACTTGTATGGCAGTGCTCAGCCTGAGAATGGCCAGTTCAAACAGAATGCCGTGCCTCCTGCCAATGATGGGTTCAGGAACTTACCCAGCAATTGGTGAGCTGCCCCGTGAAGGGGATTTCCCTGCCACATGGAATGATCCATGTGCTTTCCACAACCTCAGCACTGCACAGTAATCCTATCACTTTTGATATTCTTTTTCCCATTTTACAGATGAAGAAACTGAAATACACATGGAATCAATGGCATGGCCAGGTCATATGGTCAGTAATTAATGAAGCTGGAGGCTTAATATACTGCAAAATAAAATTATGAGAGTGACCTGAAGATCCAGATTGGATCCCAGGGCCAGAATTGGATAGTAATTTGATTGAATTTGTTAAATTATCTAAAATGACTGTCATCACAAGTGGGGCTAGTCAGCCTTAAACCCTGAAAAAAGGAAGGTCTCAGAGATAAAAAGCAGTATTCGCTATTAAAACATGACTCATGGTTTAGATCTCAAGAACTTCAACCACAAAAAAAACTTGTTTTAAACATGATTCATGGGAGTTTTTCATTCATCAAAGTATTTGCTACTTGGGCAAAGCCATTAGGGCCAGGGTTATAAATGCCTGTAGAGGCCAAAGAGATAAATGGCGCTGTTCAGAGTGAGACAATAGGGTGTGGTTAGGGCTGATGAAGCAAGAGAGTGAATGAGCTGATTAAAGGCATTGGGATTGATGTTTTTCCCTAGAAAGATCATCCCTAAAGTGAGATGGGTGACTCACGTTCTCTTAGCTTAAGGTCTTTAAATATTCCATAGACATTATTGTCCAGGATAACAAAAAGCTAGTTGCACAAATTTAAAATATCCCTGTCACTGGGACAATGATTTCGCATCGCAATTTGACCTTCTGCTTTTAAAAATCACACTCATAAACTAGGTAAATGTAAGTCCATTCCTGAAAGACGGATTCACTCCTGATATACAGAGAAATCAGGTTTCTAAGCCTGATTTACTATACATACCAGCCTGTGAGCTCCCTTGGGAGACACAATATATCCTTGCTTTGTGAACATAAAGCATACATCATTTCCTTGTGGATGACAAATATGTTTTTCTTTTTTTTTTTTTGAGACAGTCTTGCTCTGTTGCCCAGGCTGGAGTGCAGTGGCGCCATCTCGGCTTACTGCAAGCTCTGCCTCCCGGGTTCACGCCATTCTCCTGCCTCAGCCTCCCAGGTAGCTGGGACTACAGGCGCCCGCCACTGTGCCCGGCTAATTTTTTGTATTTTTAGTAGAGACGGGGTTTCACCGTGGTCTCGATCTCCTGACCTTGTGATCCGCCCGCCTCGGCCTCCCAAAGTGCTGGGATTACAGGCGTGAGCCACCACGCCCGGCCGACAAATATGTTTTTCTTATTTGTTATATGCTGACGATTTTAAAATTTGTCTGTGGAGGTCACAACTCTCATTAGTCAAAAATTTAAAAGCCTGTACCAGGCTTGCTGTAAAAATTAGATAATTTAAGGTAGTTTGTTAAACATTTTTTATTGCATTAAACTTTTAGGAAATTTTAAGAATAACTGTGAGAGATTCAGTAGATATATAGGTAAAGGACACAAGCACGTAATCTACAATAGAGGAACTACAATTGTCTAGCAGATACTTGAAAAAACATTTGGCCCCCACAATTATACCAGCTATGCAGTATTTCTATCTCAATCTCAGGCCATTTCCCCAAGCTCCATATTCAAATGTCAATTGCTTATCTGAGATCACTTAGAAGCCTACTGGCATCTCAATTCAACATGTCCAAAACAGAATCTTTGCTTCACTCTCCTTTTTCCCACATACCTGATCTTCTCCTACCTCAATTAATTGCAGTACTTTGTTCATTAGGCAAAATATACAGGAATCATGCTTACGTTTTTCCCCTTCCCAGTTCTTCCATACAAAGTCTGTCACTGAGCTGGAACTGGTGATGTCCTGGACTCTTGGGTGCTGCCTGGACCCACCCAAATGCCAGAACAGGAGTGACTTGATTAAGTTCCTCAGGGAGCTAGATTAAGCAGATACCCTTTCTCTTGTTTCACACACACACAAAATTCTTGCCCTCCTAGAAGTTCACCTCTCAAAACAATACCAGCCAAGCAGAAGAGGAAAAGAAGAGCAAGTGTCTAAGGGCCCTGATTTGCCTGGACACCCATCTGGGTGATTTGGGGTGGCCAACTTGAAACAGCTTTTTCTCCTCCAAGCCATTCTCTCCTGTTCTCAGCCAGCTTCCTGCAACCATGAGGTCAAAAAGAAAAACAAATATCTTTGTGCTTTGGCATTTGTGATAGGCAAGGTACTCTAAAACACAGGGTTCGGGGCAGGGGTCCCTTTCTTCTGAGTTCAAGAAAGGCATTGAGTCTTCTTTTTTTTTTTTAAGACAAGGTCTTGCTCTGTCACCCAGGCTGAAGTGAAGTGGCAGGAACATGGCTTACTGCAGCCAGTCTCAGTCTCCTGGGCTCAAGCAATCCCGCCACTGCAGCTTCCCAAGTTGCCGGGACTACAAGCACATGCCATAGTGCCCTGCTAACTTTTTTTTGTTATTATTATTGTAGAGACAAGTTCTCACTGTTGCCCAGGCTGATTTCAAACTCCTGGGCTCAAGCAGTCCTCCCACCTCAGCTTCCCTAAGTGCTGGGATTACAAGCAAGATGCACCACTGCACCTAGCTTTAATTCATTTTATCATTCATCTTTATTGCTTTCATTGCACATGCTGTTAACTTCTTATGAACTCTCCGTTCTAATAAATAAACACATCAAGGTTTTTAATAAATAAATCAGGAGTCTATAAATTCTTACTAGTTTTAATAGAAACATTGCTGCTAAAATGGTGTATTCTAGCTGTGTGAGCTTTTGGAAAATGTTTTCATTTTCTTTATGTTTGAATGTTCTTCCAAGTCTTTGAAAATACACATTCTGAGTTGAAAAGCTTTATAATAGGTAAAACTCATTAACCCATATACTTTCAATGCTGGGCACAGCAGGTGTGGTAGGTAGAAATATAAGATGACTCCCAAGATTTTTGCACCCTGGTATACACATATCTTTTTCCAGTTGTTGAAACACTAATTTAGGTGCTGCTGTGAAGGGATTTTGTAGATGTGAATAATGTTCCAAATCAGTTGACTTTAAGATAGAAAGATGATCCTAGGTGGGCCAGATCTATCAGTTGAGTCCTTAAAGGGAACAGCACCCTTCCTGAGAAAGAGATTCAAAGCATGAAGGATTAAAATTGAGGAAGATTCTCTATTGCCAGCTCTGGAAATACAGTAGGTCATGTGGTAAGTTGTTCAAGTGACCTCTAGTTGCTGAGAGCAACTCCCAGGTAAGAGCCAATAAGGAAATAATGACTGCAAGGAGAAGAAACTGGCCACACTATGTGAGCTTGGAAAGGAACTCAAAGAAGGAACAGAAGAGGATGCAACCAAGCCAACAGAAGAGGATGCAACCAAGCCAACACCTTGAGTTTAGTCTTATGAGATCCTGAGTAGAGAATCCAGTGACACCGTGCCCAGATTTACTACAACCCTAGAGGCTAAAGGCAACACTCCCTTATTATCTCACAATGCTGTATTGTCTTTAGCCTCTAAGGTTATTTAGTAATTTAGTAACAAAAAGCAAATACAGTAGAACATGCTAATATTAAGATACAACCTCTATATCATATGATGCAGTGTGAATCAGCACAGTAGAGATTGCAGTATCTCTGGAAGCCATTTCTATACTGGACAACTCTTTGCAATAATTCAACTACACATGCAAGTGATCAAATTAATATATCTTACAAAACTAAATGTATCTTCAACAATACTCTTCCTTAACCGGTAGCAAAAAAAAAAAAAAAAAAAAAACCTGTGGATATTCTCTAACACCTCTCAACACAAGGGAAAGTGTCATAGATGGAAGGGAAGACTAAAGAGAGACAATAGAATTCACTGATTAAGGTTTAAATATCTTACTTTTATGACTTTTTATTTGCAAAAATAGAAAATTGATCATGTGAACACATTTGTATTAAAAGATGTTCCTGCAAATTAGGGGCCCTGAAATTAAGCTTCATTAGGTTCACGGTAAGTCTACCTCTCTCTTTATCCATAGCACTTGGCAGAGGGCCTAGCATCTGAATGACAGGTCTCAAATATTCTTTCTCATATGATTACATTAAATAAATCATTAAATTGTTATTTACTTAAATAACTTTACATTTTTCTTGAGTGAATTAACACTACTTGAAGGATCCCTGTAAACTGAGTCCACTTTCAATTTCCTATCTACTGGGTCATTTATAAGAAAATACATTACATGTATACTTCCTCATCTCTGCTTATTTCTAAGAAAGAAAAGGTAAGTAATTTCGTTTTTGTATTTCAATTAGTAATTCAATAACCTGTCTGTTTTTTGTTTTTTAAAAGCAAAATAGCTTATCTCAGAGTTCAGATTAGACAATCTCACCACTGGTGTTTGGATTCAGTGTCTTTTGAGGTGAAGTGAAAGAAGAACCTTTCAGAAATGCATGCAGTTAATTCAAAAAGAAGAAGAAGTATGTAGTTCTAAAGAGAACTACATACTATAATTGATTTTTCTAAAGAAAAAATCAACAAAAAGTATAGTGTATCGATGCTGAATACTCCACTCTTTCAAACAGACGCTTTCGTATTATAATTTGTATCAGATACAGTATCAAGAAAATTAAAATGCCCATTTACTAAGAGTAAAAAATGTTCTTCAGTAAGTCTAGTAATAAAAACTTCAAGATAAGATTTCAAAATTACATAAGCCTGCAGTTCTTTTAACAAAGATTACTAAACTGTAGTATCAGAAAAGGTACTTTTGGGGAATCAAATGATAGTGAAGCTTCCCTCCTGGTTTATACCTTAAACTTGCTTAGCTAAAGGCAGTGCTTCCTACCACCCCCATTTAGTGTAAATTTTGTTAGCCTGAAACTTAAAATGCAAAGTCATGCACAATATACAATGTTATTCATAATGATAATAGCTGCTATAGTATTTGGATATAAGAGTTTTCACAGGCAGGAAAACATTCAGTTTCTAAAAAATGATTCAAAGTTCATGAAAAAGTATAAATAAATGGTTTACTCTGTTGTTCACATGAATCCCTAAGGACATGGAATGGAAACAAACAGCAATTATTCTTTAAAAAAATCCTTTTTAGGAGGTACTTTGTCATTGTATTCTAGCCTCAAAACAACTGCTTTGCATGTAACTTTTTTAAAAAACTGAAAAAAAAATGCTTTATCTTTCTTTTCTGACTACACATTTTTTTTTTCTTTTTTTAATCAGAAACTCATTGCTTGCTAATGACTACACAATTATTGTTGCTGTTGTTGTTTAGAGACAGGGTCTCACTCTGTCACCCCAGCTACAATGAAGTGACACAATCATAGCTCACTGTAGCCTCAAACCCCTGGGCTCAAGTGATCCTTCCAAGTAGCTAAGGCTACATGTCGCCATGCCTGGCTAATTTATTTTTATTTTTTTATAGATGGGGTCTTGCTATGTTGCTCAGCCTGATCTGGGATTCCTGGCCTCCAGCAGTTCTCCTGTGTAGCTGGGATTACAGGCTTGAGCCACAGCACTGGCCTAAAATAAGTATTTTTCAGTTCCTTATTTAAAATATTCTTAGCAGGCCGGGCACAGTGGCTCATGCCTGTAATCCCAGCACTTTTGGAGTCTGAGGCAGGCAGACCACTTGAGGCAGATCACATGTTTGAGACCAGCCTGGCCAACATGGTGACACCCCGTCTCTACTAAAAATACGAAAAGATTAGCCAGCGTAGTGGCACTTGCCTGTAATCCCAGCTACCAGTGGGGCTGAGGCAGGAGAATCGCTTGAACCTGGGAGGCAGAGGTTACAGTGAGCCAAGATTGCAACACTGTACTCCAGACTGAGTGACACAGTGAGACTCCATCTCAAAAAAATATAAAATAAAACACAATATTTCTAGTAGTATATAAAACCAAAATCACCACAAACTTCTTTATAGGTTAATCTGTTTATAATAAAATTGTATTTAGATAGATTACATGAAAGTGATTCGACTCAAAATGTATCTGACTTCAGATGATATTTATTAGATTACGTTTTTATTTCTTTATCTATTCAGGTTTGTGGCAGCCAGCTACCAAGGTGGCTCCCAATGACCTTTGCCTCTGGCATAAATGCCCATGTGTAGTCCCTTCCTACATTTTATCACAGCTGGTCTGTGGGACTAAAAGAATATACCAGAAGTGATGATATGCAACTTTTGAGGCTAGGTCATACAAAGACATTGAGGTTTTTGCCTTGTTCTATGTCAGATCACCTTCTCTGGAAGAAATCAACTGCCTTGTCATGAGGATACTCACACAGTCTTACGAAGAAGTCCGTGTGGCAAAGAACTGAGGTCTCCTGCCAACAGCTGGGTGAGTGAGTCATCTTGGATGAAAATCCTCCAGCCCCAGTCAAGCCTTCAAATGACTGCAGCCCTGACTGAAAAATTAAGTGCAACATATGAGAGACCTTAAGGCAGAATCACCCAGGTAAGTTGCTGCAAGATTTCTGATGCACAAAAATTGTGTGAGAGATCAAATGTTTATTGTTGCTTCAAGGTTGTGCAGTATTTTCTCGTAATCTGAACATTTGTAGAGGTTTCTGTGAATTGATCTCCAGATTCCATAAATTGAGAAATTTAAAAGAGCAGTGGATGTACAGCAATTTTTCTTGCCACAAACCTGAATTAACCTTACAGATTTTTTAATATGAGTCCTCAGATGTAATTTTACTTTTTGGAGAACAGACTTATCCTTTTAATAGCTTAACTTTTCTTTTTTAAAATAAAAATGTTTGGAAAACTAGACTCCTATTTCCTCCATATTAGAAATGAAATTTCATCCTGTGGTGGCAATTTTTCTCTCTCTCATTACATATGTTGGAAATTCTGATAATGAGAATGTTAGAAGCAGAGATAAAGATTATATAAAAGAGGGAGGAGACAGAAAAGGGGGTGAAATGTAATCTCACAATTTCCTGCACCACTTATTTATTTCCTAAGATCTTGTCTCACACAAAAGACATCAGAGACAGAAAGTTTTCTCTGTCCACATCTCCCATAGGGACAAAGATAGCTTACCATTTCTTGAAGAATAAAGAAAAAACGAGTTTTTCTTCATCAAAATTTAAACACCAATTAGGCATAGAGGTTAAAATTAATTGAGACATCTCTAAGAGTAACAAGTACCACTACTCTGGGCACATTGCCCATGGGGTAGCCCTGCTCCACAAGAAGCAGTAAAGCCGAAACAAGCAAACAAAAAACAAAGAATAACGAGTAGTTCTCTCTTTATCACCATGTAAAGTATATTTTCAATATCTCATTCCCATTCCAATCCCAAATTTTCCAAAGCAAGGAACATCCACTATTTAACATAAAACATAGAACATATTAAAGATAAATGAAGAGTAGGGTTTGAAACCATTGCAAGATCTGGTCTCCACTAACAAAAAAAAAAAAAAATTCAACAATGCAGATGATAAAATACTACTGATGTTACCTGGTTCTGTAGGAATTGTTCTCTTAATATACTTGGATACACTTGTAGAAAATAATCCACCTGCAACTTGGTATATATATTCTCTCCTAGCAATAATGTACTTTTCAGAGTGTCTTCACATCTATTACTAGAAATGCTATTATGTAAGTAACCAGAATTATTATCTCTTTTGAACAGATGATGAAAGTCTGAAGAGGACTTTCTCAAGGACAGCTAGTTAGTGGCAAGGAAGAGACTGTAATTCAGACTTTCTGGAATCCAAAACGGAGCCTTTCTCCTGACTATTTTCTTTGTTGAATGAACTAAGCAAATCTCTAGGATTTAGAAAAAATAATTAATTTAAGACTATTATTCTAGTTTTTAATTCACTTTTAAGTTCTATATTAATTATTAATTCAATATATATTATCTAGTGTTTTTTTTTTAAAGATGGGGTCTCACTCTATTGCCCAGGCTGGAGTGCAGTGGTACAATCATCGCTTACTGCAGCCTCAAACTCCTAGGCTCAAGGGATCCTCCCACCCTAGCCTCCCTAGTAGCTGGGAATGTAGGTATGAGCCACTGTGCCCAGCTTATATAGTAATTTTTTTAAATACTTAAAAACAATTTTTAAGGCACAGTGGCTTACACTTGTAATCCCAGCACTTTGGGAGGCCAAGGTGGGAGGATTACTTGAGTTCAGGAGTTTGAGACTAGCCTTAGCAACATAGCAAAACCCCATCTGTACAAATAATTTTTTTTTTTTTTTTGAGACAGAGTCTTGCCCTGTCACCGAGGCTGGAGTGCAGTGGCACCATCTCGACTCACTGCAACCTCCACCTCCTACTTCAAGCGATTCTCCTGCCTCAGACTTCCAAGTAGCTGGGATTACAGGCACATGCCACCACACCCAGCTAATTTTTGTATTTTTAGTAGAGATGGGATTTCACCATGTTAGCTAGGCTGGTCTTGAATTCTTGATCTCAAGTGATCCACTTGACTCGGCCTCCCAAAGTGCTGCTATACCAGGTGTGAGCCACCATGCCCGGCTATACAAATAATTTTTTTTAAAGTTAGCCAGGTGTGGTGGTGTGTGCCTATTGTCCCAGGTACTTAGGAGGCTGAGGTGGGAGGATCACTTGAGCCCAGGAGGCTGAGGTTGCAGTGAGCATGATTGCACCACTGCACTTCAGCCTGAGTGACAGAAACCTCATGTCAAAAAATATACGTATTTTTTATACAGACAGGGTCTCACTATTTTGCCCAGGCTGGTCTTGAATTCCTGGGCTTACGTGATTCTCTCACCTCAGCTTCCCAAAGTGCTGGGGTTACAGGTGTGAGCCAGCATGCCTGGCCATATAGTTATATTTTCAATGCACTCTTCTATAAAATTAGCTTATTATTATCCCAATATTCATTGTTTCTGTTCCATACACTTATGTCAGTCCTTTCCATTACTAATGATCAGTCCATTGGTAAAGAATAGCCTACATATAAAACAAACTTTTTTCTCCTACCTACGCACACTTTGACTGAGGATGTGAATTTGCTGTCACCAATTTTTTACTCTTCAGGTAGCTTTCTGAAGGAAGAGCAGAACGGAATGGAAAAGAGAAAACAGTCACTTCTGGCTTCAACATGGAACCAGATTATTGAACCAGAAACAATGAATATTGGGATAACAATAAGCTAACCAGAAATAGGTCATGAATGGAAAAGGAAAACAAGAAATATTACTAAGAATGTTATCCAACTAGACTAGAAATGGCATATCAAGTAGATGAGAAAAAGCACAATAAAGAGGGTTGTTGAAGCACCTGGAATGACTAGGCTAAGACAATAGCTATAAAAGATAATGCCCTTGAAGACCCAGCTTAAGAGACTCTCCCTCTACAAAACCTACCCTCATTTCCCCCCCAAAAATTGTACTCTCTAAAATAACAGAGCACCTCTCCTGTAGCCTTCATCAGGCCAAAGCTATTTATGACTTAGCACAAGAAGACTCTAATCTCCTCATTTAACTCCTATGGTTTTTTTTGTTTGTTTGTTTTTGGAGACTGAGTGTTGTTCTGTCGTCCAGGCTGGAGTGCAGTGGCGCAATCTCGGCTCACTGCAACTGCTCCCTCCTGAGTTAAGATGATTCTTCTGCCTCAGCCTCCCGAGTAGCTGGAACTACAGGTGCATGCCACCACGCCAAGCTAATCCTTGCATTTTTAGTAGAGATGGCGTTTCGCCATGTTGGCCAGGCTGGTCTCGAACTCCTGACCTCAGGTGATGCACCTGTCTCGGCCTCCCAAAGCGCTGGGATTACAGGTGTGAGCCGCTGCACCCAGCCTCCTGTGGTTTTTTTGTTATTGCCAGTTGGGTGAGCTGGGGTAGAGGGAGAGATATATTTTCTTCACAGCTACAGTTCTTATTAACAGGTTGAAGGTGGAGGACAAGGAGGAGAGGAAAGGAAGGGGGAAGCAACCTCAATGTTTAAGAAGTGTCCTCTGTGTGCTTGACACAGTGCTAGACATTTTATATATGTCATCTCAGAGGGGAAACTAAGGCTTACAGCATTTAGTAATCTATCCAAGATTGCTCAACTGATGTTGAGTGGTAAAGTCAGGATTTGAATCTAATTATTTCTTCTTCCAAAACTGGTACTGAGTTTGGGTGTGTTGGTCCACACCTGTAATCCCAGTACTTTGGAAGGCCAAGGCAGGTGGATCACTTGAGGCCAGGAGTTCAAGACCAGTCTGGTCAACATGGCAAAACTCCAATTCTACTAAAAATACAAAAATTAGTCGGGTATGGTGGTGTGCGCCTATAGCCCCAGCTACTTGGGAGGCTGAGGCATGAGAATTGCTTGAACTCGGGAGGTGGAGGCTGCAGTGAGCTGAAACTGCACCACCGGACTCTAGCCTGGGTGATAGAGCGAGACTTTTTTCTCAAAAAAACAACAACAACAACAACAAAAAACTGGTAACGAGTTTAAGTATTTGCTGGAATATTAGTTCTGTTATGGTATTTGGAGAGGGCTGAAGGCAGGCATTTCACAATTGTTCTTACTTCTGGGTCATGGAAGAATCTCTCCCATAAAAGTGTACATGTGCAAATATATACCTCACTATCAGTTTTGCATACCATTTCAGAAGGATTGGCTAAGGAACCATGGAAACGAAGGCAAAAACCTCAAGATTACAGTATTCCCAACCACCTTCTCCCATTCCACTCCACCCTATCCCTCTTCCCAAAGCCTGAGAGTAATTAAAACCAGAGAAAATACAAACATGAAAGTTTGGTTGGGAGAAGCAAATGCAAACTTCAAACATAGCATTGTACTTGAAAATGTCATGGAGAATTTGATTAGGAGACACTGAAGAATGTAGTGTTACAATCTTGAAATTTCACAGTTATGACATTCAGACCACATATGATGTAAGGCTGAGAGACAGAGTTATCACAATACATCCTAAGAGAGAGACTGAAAATAGCCGAAAATCAAACTGAATGGAAAACCCAGTAAGTATACTATATTTAATGGAAGAGAGGTTTATTTCTCTTATTTTGTCTAGGGAACTTTTCTTGAAAAATATGTTTGGATTTTATGGGCTAAAGAACATGTTTTAAATGAAGTTTATGTGATTTTTATTTATACCCTGTATTTTTTCCAAGAGGATTTAAAAGAGATTATAGGTTTATAGAAAATAAAACAAAATATTATGAGTCATACATAGGATAAAAAGGTAGAGACATAAAATAGAGCCAGGAATGAAGCTAATTTTAAACCATGAATTTATATAGTGATTAGGCCTTTACTTCCTCCAGGTAATTTCTTTTTTCCTTTTAAATTTTCTGTAGAGACAGGATCTCACCATGTAACCCATGCTGATCCTGAACTCCTAGGCTCAACGGATCCTCCAGCCTTTCCCTCCCAAAGTGTTGGAATTACATGCGTGAGCCACCGCACTCAGTCCCTCAAGGCAATTACTAAAAATTATGCAGCACAAAGAGTTTTATGTATTAGGTATACATTTTTCATAAGTTACATGGTATTTTCACATACATTATTTTAGTTGATCCTAAATGGACTTTGTGAAGCAGTTATTATCCACATTTTCCAAAAAAGAAAACTGAAGCCCAGAAAAGAACTTGAAAATCCTGTCCTTCAAGGTGGGAGACTTGCTTGAGGCCAGTAGTTCAAGACCAGCCTGGGTAACACAGGGAGTCTCCATCTCTCCAAATAATAATAATTACAAATGATTGGGGTGTGGTGGCATGTGCCTGTGGTCCCAGCTACTCAAGAGGCTGAGGCAGGACAATCACCTGAGCCCAGGAGGTCAAGACGGCAGTAAGCCATGATTGGGTCACTGTACTCCAGCCTAGATGACAGAGCGAGACCTCTCAATCAATCAGTCAGAACAATATGCATTTGACATCTATGGCCCTTGCATTTTCACAAGAGGATTACTACCTTTTTTACAGATGGCTTTAGATTTGGACACTGGTTAAGCAGAAAATTAAGACTTCATGCTTGGAATAGCCCTTTTAAGAAACACTTAACTCCTTTACTTTATAGACAAGTGCACTGAACCACTCATAAGTTTTTTAAAATTATTTTTTAATAATTATTTTATTTATTAAGACAGGGTCTCAACCTATAGCCCAAGCTGGAGTGCAGTGGCACCATCTTAGCTCACTGCAGCCTCGACTCCCAAGCTATCCTCCCTCTGCAGCCTCCCAAGTAGCTGGGACTGCAGGCACAAGCTATCGCAACCTGTGCTCTGAAGCTTTAAGAGGCTAAACGATTCCTCACATTAATCCAATCAGTTACAGGTACAGCCAAGACCAGAAGCCAGGTTTCCCAAGTTATTCTCCTTATAACACATTACCTCTATAGCTTTATATCCATTTCTATGATTTCTGTTACATACCCAGTTCTGACCCTGTTTCCTGTCACCATTTCCCTTTTGTCTACTGGGTAAAGTTCTAAATGCGTGGTGACATAACACACAAGGCCCTGCATAACCTGGCACAAGAGACCTCTCCAGGTACTCTCCTCCTCTAACAATGCAAGAATACTCCTGACTCCTAGGATGCCAGGCATTTGTGTAACATGCTGACAGAGTTGTTCAGTTGAGGCTGTTGGTGAAGGAAGGCCAGTCCCTCTATCTTGTGAGAGTGAAGACTTGAGTTTCTCCTCTATCACCCAGGAAGACTTGGGTGAAGGCACGCAAGTGGGAGGGACAAAATGACACCTGAAACCTGGAAGCCTTGGGCAGGGACCTCCCCTTTCTCAAACTAAAGGTAAATGAACCAAATTTTGCAATTCCAGGTAGTTTTTCATGTCAAATTCTTCCGTGCCATCCCTCACCCTTTAGTAAAATCCCTTCCAAATATTCCAGAAAAACCTTGTGAGTTCATATTTGGCAAGGCCATCCAAAGCACATAGCAACTCTCCACATCTATCCAGCATGATGATGTCAGCACTAATTATATAATGAGAGGCCCCAAAGAGAAGAGTATTAGGCAAAAGGAACCAGGGCTACTAAATCCCAATCACTATTCCCCAGCAATGATTCTCCTTCCATATGAGGTTATGGGTTATGAAGATATGAGTTAGTCAATTAGATTCCTTCTGCAACTTCAAATTCCCTCAACAGATCCAGGAATTTTGCACATTCTGTTCCTTGCCCATAAACTTTGGTTCCCTTCCCCAAACTGTTGTTCTTTTGACAAACTCTATACATCATTCATATTCCTGGCTCAGAAATCATAATCTCTAAGTAATCTTTCCTGACACTCTATTCTCCACCTCCTCTTCCATAACCTGTGCTCTTTTTTAACAGAGTGGTGACATTTTGGGCTGGATGATTTAAAAAGGAAAGTAGAAAAACAGAACATAGAACATGCAGGGCCTCTAGTTGCTATGCCTGGCAGTACACGAAACATAGTATAGTATTCAATAACTATTACTCGAATGCATAGTCATTTTGTTTTTTCCTTTAACAGTATTTCTTAATAGGTAACTCATGAACACTGCAAAAAGCATCAAACTGCACAAAAAAATTCAGGGAAAAGTACATTTTCCCCCCAATCCCATTCCCTTCTTTCTCTTAAACACCAATTACCTTTCCTTTCAGATTGATTATGCATATATGGGTATGTAAATATTTTCCCACTATTTGTTACAGACAAAAATTGTATACAATTCATATATTACATATGGTGCATGTTATATACACACACATATACAGACTGTCTCGGTTTTGCTTAACCTAAATCAGGCTTTTTTATTTTTTGAGCAGCCCTCAGAACCAGGACAGATCCAGAGGCTTTATTCATTTTTATTTACTATTATTATTTTGAGACAGAGGCCCGCTCTGTTGCCCAGGCTGGAGTGCAGTGGTGCAATCTCGGCTCACTACAACCTCCACCTCCCGGGTTCAAGTGATTCTCCTGCCTCAGCCTCCAGAGTAGCTGGGACTACAGGCGAGCGCCACCACGCCCGGCTAATTTTTGCATTTTTAGAAGAGACGAGGTTTCCCCATGTTGGCCAAGTTGGTCTCGAACTCCTGACCTCAGGTGAGAGCAACGCAGTACTCCACTGTACGCGCATACCATGATTTACTTCGCAGTCCCAGATTTACGGCTTCCCATTTATAAATACTGCCATTTTCACCTTCAAGCCCCGATGCCAAACACAGAAATAACACCCCACCCCCACCCCCTCGCCGTGTGCCTCCCACATTTTCACACACATTTTCAGCAGCCCAGGGCGGGGCCCTGCACCGAACACCGCCTCTGCCGTCCCCCCACGTGCCCCACGCCCCCACCGCAGGGCGGAAGGCGACAGAACCTGGCCTCTGCCTCCCCATCAGCCCCGTTCCCGGCGTCTCCCGGCCGCCAGGCTCGCCCGCTCAAACGTCGCGGAAAAACCAGAGCCTGGACTCGCCCTGCCGGGGGACAGAGCGGACCGGGCAACTCCCACTAGGTGCGGGGCGGTGTTGCAGCGACCGGGCGCGGCCAGCGTGCGGGGCTCCTCCCCCTTCCTCCGGCGGCGCCGGCGGCCGCAGCACTTCCGGGTCGACGCGGAGGCGGGGCGGAGGTGCTGCGGTGGCTGTTATTGTTCGGCTGGGCTCGGTCGGGCGCTGTCTCCTGCTCTGCGGGTGTCAGTTCGTCCGGCTTCCTCACAGCCACTCACTCCCGGCGGCTGACAGCAGCGGCAGCGGCGGCGGGCGGGGCCTGGCGTTTCGAGGCTGAGCGGCGCCGGGCTTAGGGGCGCGGAGGAGGAGCAGTAGCGGGAGGAGGAGCCGTGTGCCCTGGCACTGAGCGGCCGCGGCCATGGCGTACGCCTATCTCTTCAAGTACATCATAATCGGCGACACAGGTGAGGGCCCCGGGCGCGGCCGGGCGAGTGTCGGCGGCCTCCGGACCCGGGCTGAGGGGCAAACGGCGTCTGGCGGTGGCGGGGACGCGGACTCCACCCGGCGCCTCCCTCCTGTCCGCGCCGCTCCATTTCCGCAGTGCTGGAGCTGGTGACGTGGGCACTGCGAGCGGCCGCGGCCTGGCCAGGCCCGGTCTGCGGCCCCCGACCGGGCCAGTCTTGCAGCTGAGGGCCGCGGCAGCCGTTTGCGACACTCGATTCAGGAAGTGTGTGACAGGAGGGGAGGCCTAGCGCAGGGCCGCCGGGACCCGACTCACATGACTGCACCCCACCCCCAGAGCCCCTCGCGTTAGGTCTCTTCGCGGCCCCAGAAGAAAGAAAAAGGGAATCCTAGGAGAGCAGAAGGTGTTGGGGCCTGGGTCTTAGTTCCTGACCAGTAACAACCTTCCTCCACCTGCATGCATCTGTCAAGGCCTGGGCAAGGCGCGTTGTGGTGTGGGACAGGCAACTGAGAAGGAGAAAAGGAAAGCTTTAAAATATGTATATAATATATACATATATGTGCTTTTTTAACACCTTTAACTCTCAAGGTAGAATAAGTCACGTCTCATTACTTGACGGCTGGAGAATCCTTTTCGGGGTTAGGAAAGCATGAACGAGTTCTGTGCACTTTTGCCACGTGTGAACTGGGGTTATTTAATAGTAATGTAAAGTCGTTCAGTGCTCTGGTGTGTACGTCCGTATGTCTGTTGGGGACGCTGATGTTTTGGATATGTCAAGTTCGGTGTCAACTGCTAATTTTCGGGTGAGCTCATGTCCATTTGAAGCAGAAAGAAATTCAGTTATTCTCACTTAAAATGACATCCTAGTATATTTCACAGAAAAGTAAACAAACTCTTCGTAGATATTTTTAATACTTGTGATTTGGCATTGCTTTGAATCTAATAATAAACATAAAGATTGTTTAGATGTTGCAACTATTAATATACCAGAGTCTGATTTCAGTGGTTACTCTTGCACAACTTTGGAGCCTTTGCACAACTTTGGTAATATAAGCAGCAGTTTGTAGTTGAACTAATGATGTGGCAGGCTCTATAAGTAACTAAATAAGCATGTTGGCCGGATGCGGTGGCTCACGCCTGTAATACCGACACTTTTGGAGGCCGAGGTGGGGGATCACCTGAGGTGAGGTCAGGAGTTTGAGACCTGCTTGACCAACATGGTGAAACCTCGTCTCTACGAAAAGTACAAAAGTTAGCCGGGCGTGGTGGTGGGCGCCTGTAATACCAGCCACTTGGGAGGCTGAGGCAGGAGGATGACTTGAGCCCGGGAGGTGGAGGTTGCAGTGAGCCGAGATCATGCCACTGCACTCCAGGCTGGGCGACACAGAGACTCCGTCTCAAAAAAAAAAAAAAAAAAAAAAAAAGGCATGTTGATTGCTGCCTGAAAGAAAAACTTTCTGCTAGATAAATGAGTTTTCAGCAAGGTTTTCTGCTGTGTGTGTGTGTGTAAATTGGATTTATAAACTTTAAAAGAAAAATGCTGTGGTGTATTTGGACGAAGGAAGGAGAATTCTAAAGCCTTCTGGCAAAATTTGATTTAGGCTGTAAGAACAAGATTGGAGAGGAATGCCACATTAACTGTAATATGACTGGGTTTGAGAAATAGAAGCTGTGACTATGGCCTTTTGGCTATCTCATTAGTGGTGAAGATTCAAATCAGACTTTGCTGGTTGCCATTTTTCAGTTTTTTATTTGAGACTCTACTGTGGGTAAATAAAGTATTGTGCAGGGAGTAGTGGGGCTACAAATCCTAACAGGTTAATGCTCTGTTCTCTTGGAATTTGCTCTTATCCAAAAGCAGTCCCCACGCAGTTCGAAGGGAAGACACTTCTTTCTTGTCATTGCTGCTGATACGACCTAGTTCAGGAACGGAATTCTTGACACTGTATTGTCTGCAGCAGTACTTCTCCCCACTCCAGTTCAGCCAGTGTAGTTTACTGTCAGTTTAGTGTTCCTGAAGCGTGAATGTCAAAAGGCTACTCCTGTTTGCTCACAACTTTTAGTTTGACCTTCAATGAACTCTGTATTTTAGCCCCTATCTACATTTCTAGCCTTCTTTCCCACTGTTCCCTACCTTGCTTCTGCCATTTGAGACCCCGTGGCTGATTTCGGTGTTTTTTTCCTGGGCCCTGCTACTCTCTATTCTTAGAGTGCTTTCTGGCACAATCTCTCCCTGTGGAAAATCCATCGGTCCTTCCAAGTCTTATCTGAGTTTTCCATAATGCCTTCACAGTCAACATATATTAAGCTCTTATTGTGTGAAGATTTTCACATTATCCTGGCCGAAAGTGACTACTCCTTTTTTGAATTTATGTTTCTCACTGTGTCATTCTTCTGATATTGATCCCAGACTTTTTTGTTTTATAGATACTTATATAGGCATCTCTGTTATGTAGGCACCATTATATACTTCTTGAAGGCAGAAAAGATGTTTTGCATGGCTGTGTTTCTTTCAGGAAGAGCCTAGTAAAAGGTAGGCCCTGTATATTTAATTAATAAGAGAGGAGCCAAACAAGCTGCTATATTCCTGTTTGTATATATTAATAGCTTAACAGAGATTTTTTGTTGTTGTTGTTTTTGCCCAGTTCTGCCACTTTCTTGCTTATTAATTTGGGCAAAATCCTTTACCATATTTTTTAAATTCAGAGTGTACTCATAGTTGTAAGATACACTCAGTGTGGCCCTCCCCTAGAAAAGATGACTTTAAAATCAGTAATGTGAGATCCACCTTGATTTTTTAAAAAGTCAAGGTCAAAAACATGCATCTTAGAATGAAGGAAATCACCTAATTTTTCTGTTTCCCTGTTTCCCTAACCTATAACCTTCTCTCAGTATGTGAGATAAAATGAGGATAAATGTGAAAGTACTTTGACTTCTCAAGGGAAAGGAACAATGCACATTTTTCCTTTACAGAGTTCCCTCCTTAGTAGAAGAGGTTTTAAAAACTTACATGATCATGATGATACTATTGAGCTGTTTTCTTACTGTAAGCCTAAATGCAGTTAAAATGTAGTTTTAAATTTTTTCCTTGTTCCTGTCTTGTTTCTGAGTCATTTAGTAAAATGTGTCATTTAAATCTAGATGTAAAGTGGAAAGTGGTTTTTAATAAGCAGTTATTTATTTAATAAGCAGTTAATTATCAAGCACAGAAGGAGAGAAAAAATACAAACCTATAGTAATTTTTGCTCCTGAAATTCTAACATCTGCCTACCATTTTAACCTTATCACTAACCCTCCCTGCCGCTTAATGCTCAGCAGGGTAAACAAAGGCACAAATTTGGTTGCGTTCTTATTTCTGTTAATATCTGAAGCACCCTTTCTTGTTCTTCCCTATCAAAAAAAGTTATGTCAAAAATTTTTGTCACCTGGCCAACTCCTTTTTATCCATTCTTTTGAGATTTTAACAAATCCTACCACTCCCTGTTGCATTTTATGCTGGTCCCCTCCTCTGTTCCCTCATTCTGTTTCCCTTCTCTTCAGTCCCAGTCCCACTTACATTTTATTTTTTATTTATTTTTCAGTCTTATGTATATACACCACTTACATTTTATTTTATTTTATTTTACTTTATATTATTTATTTATCTATTGAGACATGATCTCTGTCGCCCAGACAGGAGTGCAGTGGCACTATTAAGGCTCACTCACTACAGCTTCAGTCTCCTGGGCCCAAGCAATCCTCCCACCCTAAGTCTTCCAAGTAGCTGGGAACACAGGAACATGCCACCATGCCTGGCTAATTTTTAAATTCTTGTAGAGATGGGCTCTCACTGTGTTGCTCAGACTGGTCTCAAACTCCTGGGCTCAAGCCATCCTCCCACTTCAGCCTCCCAAAGTGCCAGATTACAAGCACGGGCCACTGCTGTCAGCCCCACTTGCATTTTAAATAATCTTTTTAGTTAGAAAGGTCTTTGGCTTTGTTTTAGGTGCAAGGGTACACCATTGAGTGTCAGATTCATTTAATAGATAAGTGGATGGATCCTTGAGGGGAGGCACTGGGTGATGTTTGAGCTGAAATTGGAATGATGAGTAGGCACCGCCAGAGTGGGCATGGGGGAATGTCTGGTATGTAGTTGAAAGTTTATTTCTGGCTCAGGAGAGAATAATCTGGGATAGATTTGGGAGCTAATAACATAAAATGGAGTCTCTGTTACCTGAGAGTTCATTTTCTGAGCTTTTGAAATTACAAGGTTATGTAGGGAAGAAAAATTATCATGATATGAAAATAATTATTAATAAGTTATCACTTTAAAAAATTAATTTCTCAAGCTTACTTCTGATTCCCGTCCTCCTGATTGGCTTAGGGGCTTGCTGATCATAATACAGTTTGAATTAGTTGCAAAGTGAAATTATGTATCATGCCAAAATTGCAAGCATTTGTTTCTTTTATCTTTTTTTTTTTTGAGACAGAGTTTTGCTCTTGTCACACAGGCTGGAGTGCAATGGTGTGATCTCGGTTCACTGCAATGTCCACCTCCTAGGTTCAAGTGATTCTCCTATCCAGTAGCTGGGATTACAGGCATCCGCCCCCACTCCCAGCTAATTTTTGTATTTTTAGTAGAGATGGGATTTCGCCATGTTGGTCTGACTGGTCTCGAACTCCTTACCTCAGGTGATCCACTCACCTCAGCCTCCTGGGATTACAGGTGTGAGCCACCATGGCAAGGCAGCATTTGTTTCTTTGATGCAAGTGATTTGGAGCATTGGTTCACATGCTAAACCATTGACAAATGGGGATCTGACAAAGTTGTCCTCCTGGAATGAAGTAGGTGTGATTGTTCATTGAATGCTTTAACAGATGAAAGCATGGATGTAATGGTGGGAAATACTAGTGTTCATGGGCCACGTGGGGAAAGCTATCAGCATAGTAGACTAACAAGGAATAATCAAAAAAGCAAGACAGACCTGGGCAGTACAGTGTCATGGAATAGAGAGGGAGTGGTTACCAGTGTCATGTGCAGTAGAGATTAGGGACTGTTGGTTGAAATGGTAGGAAGACATTAGTGCTTTGCCACAGTGTTTGATTCAGACATCAATGTGGGGGAGAACTAAGGTGTATTTTCATTTATATTGTTAAAAAAAAATGTGGATTTTTATATGTGTAAATAGACAGAAAAAGTCCCAAGACTACACACTTAACTGTTACTTCTGGGGAGGAGAGTGGAGAGTAGAATTATATGCTTATATTGATTACACTGGAAGAGTTGGTGTTGGTGAAATGGGGCTTTTTATATTGTAGGGTCCTCCTACTTTGTTTTTTTAAAAAATTTAAACAATATCACACATAGTATTACAAGTAGAACCATGCATGGGTTATTTTATTGAAGAGTAAATGTGAGTGCGTGTTTGTATTTTAAGATAGGAGAGACTTGAGGTTGAAAGTTAAATACAAGAGAAGGGGAGGGAAGCAGCAAAGTTCTAGAGGATTTGGGGAAGGAATGGGATTAGATTCTCAGGAGCTCTAGAGAAAAACAGAAGGAAGACCTTCCTGTGGGAGACTCAAATTTGAGTTTCTTTAGATTCTTGTGAATCACTGAGGTGTTTGTTTAAAAAAAAAAAAAAAAATTCAGCAACCCAACCCCTAGGGATTTTGATTGACTAAATTTGAGGTGGAGCTGAATGTTGCAAAACCTGTGGCCAGAAATACTAGTCATTTTATTTTATTATATAAGCAGATTTGTTAGAGTTATCTTCAAAAAACAAACTGGGAAGTTCAGAGGTAGAAAAATTCTATGAAAGCTTTTTTATTATGAGATATAGCATGCATATAAAAGAATATATGTAATATATATGCAGTTTAATAGTTTTAAAGAATAATGATAAACACACATGCAGAAGAACTCCACATTCTTGTTTTTTTTTTTTTTTTTCCTTGAGATCGAGTCTCTCTCTGTCACCCAGGCTGGAGTGCAGTGGCGCAGTCTTGGCTCCCTGCAACATCCGCCTCCCGGGTTCACGCCATTCTCCTGCCTCAGCCTCCCGAGTAGCTGGAATTACAGGCGCATGCCGCGACACCCGTCTAATTTTTTGTATTTTTAGTAAAGACGGGCTTTCACCATGTTAGCCAGGATGGTCTTGATCTCCCGACCTCGTGATCTGCCCACCTCTGCCTCCCAAAGTGCTGGGATTACAGGTGTGAGCCATCACGCCCAGCCAAGGACTCTACATTCTTACATACATCTCTTTATCAACCAGTTTTCCACTAGCCTGAATTTTATATTAATCCTTCCCTGCTTTTCTTCATAGTTGTGTGACTTACAGATTCCTAAACTATATTATTTAGTTTTGCCCATTTTTAGATGTGCTTAGCTGTTTCATTTATCAAATGAGAGCTGAAACATCTTTTAACATCATTCGCAATTTAGATGATATACTTTTGTTATCCTTAAATTTTTGCTTTATGTATGTTATTGGTGGTCCTTCAGGATTTTTGACTAGCTCTTTTCTGTCTGTTTTATAACCCAGTTTATTTACTGCTTCCTCCACCTAATATTTATGCTGTGCCTGAGACTTTATAGTGAATCATAGAGGCCATTGTCCCTGTTGTTCTCATTCCATTTTACCTTTCTTAAACTCCTCTGGTGACTCTCCCTCCTTATCTTCTCAGTTGGTGTTCTGTTCTTTCTGTTCCATGCCATTCCTGTCCAGCGTGAAATTTTCTCTTTTATCACCCCAACTGCTCCCCTCCTTCATTTTAACTCTTCAGCTTTCCTCATCTTGCAGTAGCCAGCCAGTTTGATGTTTTATTTGAGCAAACCCTAATTTTGCCATCTCAGCTTTTTTTCCCTTTCCTTGTGGCCCAGCTGTGCTTACTTCATTTGTTATTCTCTGCTCATCCTCAGTCTGTGAGACTGTGTCCTTTGGTACAAAAGATGCAGACATATGCAGACCTCTCTTGTCTCCCTCCTAACTTTACATTTTCTCCAAGAAACTGTCCCATTTGGTTTCGTTAGCCTTGATTATTTGCAAGTTTTAAAGTACTCTAGTTTTAGCTGTTACTTGTGAGTAACGGATGCCTGGCAAAAAGGTTCTAGATTCTTTTCCTGTCATGCACAGATAGAAGCCCCCTTTTAATTTCTGCGGTGTTTCTCAACTCAAACTATTAATATTTGGTTCTCATTCATGGAAATGCTGTTTTAGTCACTCTCTGGGGAGTCCCAGTCATCAGTATTTTTAAAAAATACTGTTTGTAGTGATGGTAGTACTGTAAAATTCCACTGCTGGTTTAGCCATGGGCCTTTTTTGCTTATTTTTCTAAAATTGATTCTTTTTCTGCTGTCAAATTTTCTGCTTTGGGGGATTTTATTTAATCCCTAAGGTGTAGCCAGACTGAATTCGTATGGAATTCTCCATCACATTAGCTTTTGGCACTGTGGTCTGTATAGCAGATTCTCATGAGTAATCCTCCACACTTTTTATAGTTCCTACACCATATCAAAAACTTATTATCTGTTCAACAGATATATGAGGTTACTGTTTTACAGATGAAGAAACTGAGTTGTGCCATTTGGGGCAAATTATCTTAATAGATGGTTGATATGGTTTGGCTCTGTGTCCCACTCAAATCTCATTACAAGTTTTAATTTCTGTAGTCCCCACGTGTCGAGGGAGGGATCCAGTGGGAGGACTGGATCATGGGGGCGGTTCCCCCATGCTGATCTGGTGATAGTGAGTGCTGTTGAGATCTGGTTGTTTTATAAGTGTTTGTCAGTTCCTCATTCATACTCTGTTTTTATCCTGCCACCATGTAATATGTGCCTGCTTCCCCTTCTGCCATGATTATAAGGTTTCTGAGGCCTCCCCAGCCATGCAAAACTGTAAGTCAATTAAGCCTCTTTCCTTTATAAATTACCAGTCTCGGGTAGTGTCTTTATAGCAGTGTAAAAACGAACAAATACAGTGGTAGAACAAAGATCTAGGGGTGTCTGACTCCACGGGTCGTTCTCTTGATTACAGGGTGGTCTGGCTCCATTCCCCTTTGCTCTTTCTTCCCCATATCCTCTGAATTTTTACTTTTCATAGTCACAATGTAGCTTTAGGTTTCTCCCAGTTCTCACTTTAAAGTATTCTCATTTTCATGTATAGCTGAGAGTCACTGTGTTTTTAGCCAAATCTAAGGGAGAAAATGAATATTGATAGCTGCATGCTGTAGCCAACTCCTTAAAGGAAGGATGGTGCCTGATACAGAGTTAGAGTTAGTGCTTCAGTAAATGATGAATGTGTGCTAGGTAGGTTCTGCTGGGTAGGCTGCATGCATTGACCAATTTATTCCTCCTTGTTTCAAAACAGGATTTAAGGGCACTTACATAATTTTTTTTAGTTTTTTAATGTAAATGAGAGAGTAAGGATATATATGTATATATATGTGTATGTGTGTGTGTGTGTGTGTGTGTGTGTATATATGTTAGTTTTCTATTGCTAGCATAACAAGCTACCAGAAACTTAGCAACTGAAGTAACATGAATTTATCTTATCATATAGTTCAGAAGTCTAACATGTCTCACTGGGCTGAAATCCAGGTTTGGATAGGACTGGGTTCCCTTCTAGAGAGTCTTGGCTCATTCAGGTTGTTGGCAGAATACACTTCCATGAAACTGTAGGGCTGAGACTCCATTTCCTTCCTGGCTATCATCTGAGAGCTTTTCCCAGCTTCTAGAGTCCACTCACCTACCCACATCCCTTGGCCCATGGCCCCCTTCCTCCATCTTCACAACCAACAACAGTGGGTCACGTCCTTCTTGTGTCTCACCTTTCTTCTTATTGTTGGGCCATCCCATGTCTCTCTGTTGTAGGAAAGGTTCTTCATTTCTAAGGACGCGTGTGATTAGATTGGGCTTACCTGGATAATCCATGCTAATCTCCCCATCTCAAGGTCTAATCTTAATCAAATCTGCAAAGTTCCCTTGCCATGTAGGGTAAAATATTCACAGGTTCTGGGGATTAGGATGTTAATATCTTTTGGAGGGCATTATTCTGCCTACCATAAAGGGCTGCATTAATCCATTCTCACACTGCTACAAAGAAGTATCTGAGGCTGCGCATGATGGTTCACACGTGTAATCCTAGCACTTTGGAGGCCAAGGCAGGTGGATTGCCTGCGCTCAGGAGTTCAAGACCAGCCTGGGCAACACGGTGAAACCCCGTCTCTACTAAAATACAAAAAATTAGCCGGGCGTGATGGCATGCGCCTGTAATCCCAGCTACTCAGGAGGCTGAGACAAGAGCATTGCTTGAACCTGGGAGGCAGAGGTTGCAGTGAGCTGAGATGGCACCATTGCACTCCAGCCTGGGCAACAGTGCAAGACTCCGTCTCAAAAAAAAAAAAAAAAGAACTACGTGAGACTGGGGAATTTATGAAGAAAAAGAGGTTTAATTAACACACAGTTCCATAGGCTGTACAGGAAGCATGGCTGGGAGGCCTCAGGAAACTTACAATCATGGGAGAAGGTGAAGGGCAAGCAAGCACATCTTGCCATGTCAGACCAGGAAAGAGAGAGTGAAGGGGGAAGTGCTACCCACTTTTAAGCAACCAGCTCTCGTGAGAACTCACTGTCACTGAGAACAACAAGGAGGGGAATTCCACCTCTGGGACCCAATCAGCTCCCACCAGGCCCCTCCACCAACATTGGAAATTACAATTTGATATGAGATTTGGGTAGGGACACAGAGCCAGACAATTTCAAGGGCTAAGGAACAAATGGTAGAAACAGTAAAGTAAGATCAGAAAGGACGTGTATTCGTCCATTTTCATACTGCTATAAAGATATGGCACGAGACTAGATAATTTATAAACAAAAGAGGTTTAATTGACTCACAGTTTGGATAGCTGGAGAGGCCTCAGAAAAATTGCAGTCATGGCAGAAGGCAAAGGGGAAGCAGGTACCTTCTTCACAAGACTGCAGGAGAGAGAACAATAGAGGAAGGGCCATGCCTTATCAAACAATCAGATTGGCCACTCCCCCAGCACATGGGGATTACAGTTCCAGATGAAATTTTCATGGAGACACAAAGCCAAACCGTATCAGGACATTTATACTCAAAATCTGTGATATGAGGTTGTGTAGACTTCTTTGAAGTGGACACTGAATTTAGCACTAACCAGTGCAGAAAGACAATCCTGCTAATTTATCCTAATCTTAGTATCCATTATTTTTTTTGAAGTACGTTCATGTATATACTTAGTAACTGCTGACATTGTGAGTCTTGAAAGAAGCTTTGCTTCTGATTCCTCTTAAAAATAATACAGTATCGCGAGTATAAATATACAACTGGTTTTATAGGGCATTTTCTCTAGAGGCATAACTCATTGAATCTCTGAGGAAGACACCATTTTATAGGTGAGGAAAGGGACTCATGTTACCACATACAGTCTTCTTGTATACAGCTAGTAACTGACCAATCTGGAACTTGAACCCAGGTATTTCTGACTCCAAAGTTCATGCTCTCTTCCCCATATTACAGTTCCTGATTCCCATAAATTTCACATCAGACCTCTTCTGTTGGCTTACTGTTGGATCGATTGAGTTGCTGTGGGAGTACATAGCCTTCAATTCCCTTAAATAGGTAGGACCTCTGTTCATGCATAATAGTGCAGAACTATCCTATATAAAAGTGGGATAAAGTACTTTCTCTGCTGTTTACCAGCCATGTGACTGTGGGCAACCCACTTGATCTTTCTGAGTCTTGGTGTCCTTATCGATAAAATGAGAATGAATAAATGATATCATACATGTAACAGCAACTAGAATAAAAAATGGTTATATCTTTATTTTTTATCCTGCTGCTTTTAATGTTTCTATAATTTCCCCATATGTATTTGAAAAATTCGCCCAAATCTGACCAGTGCTGTATAGTGTCTAAGTAATGCTAATAATAGCGAAAACAATTTTTTTTGCCCTCGTGTTCTAATATGTTGATCCTCCCACTGCCACCCATTTAGCTTGCTTGTTTTTGGGCAGCTGATACTTGAAGGAGCATGTTATCCTTGTCTCTAATTGTTTTTTTTTTCCTAGCCTGTGTTGGTGTTTTTATTTGTTTGCATCAAATTGTTTTATGGCAAGTTTTTTACGTTATCAAGACTGTTTATCAAGATTCCTTTTATTTCAGATGTCTATATTTTTGGCAGTTTTGCTTAATTTAGTGAATGGCCATCCAAGTCCACCTTATGATTTATCTTGTTTAAGAGATGAAGTTTCACTATGTTGCCAGGCTGGTCTGTCAAACTCCTGGCCTCAAGTGATCCTCCTGCCTCAGCCCTGCAAAGTGCTGGGATTACAGGTGTGAGTTACTGTGCCTGGCTCCTGGTAATGATTTAAAAAACTGGGTAGGATTTTGTTCTGTGAAGGAACAGAAACACACTGCAAATAGCTCAAGAAAAGAGATTTATGATAAGAATTTAAAGAGGACTTACAGGAATCCAAGTAAAATAGTGTAACAGATCTTGAGCAGTTGGCTACTCCGAGGTTTTTGTTTTCTTCTCATGGCTTCTCTCTTGACCCAGTAAGCATGTTTCTTTTTTTTTTCTTTTGTCTTTTTCTTCTTTTCTTTAAAGAATCTTTTCATTATTGATTTCTGATTTTGTTAAACTGAGAGACTGTAGACTATATGTACTGATTCTTCAGTGTGTGAGACTAATTTTGTAGCCGAGTACTTGATTGGTTTTTGTACATGTTCCATATGTGCTTGAAAAGTATATTCTTGTGTATGTAGTGTGTTCAGGTTTTCATACATGTCTGTTAGATCAGACTTGGTATTAGCATGGATCATATCTTGTATATAGTTTTTTGTCTACTTCTTTTTGACCTTTGGAGAGAGATGTTAAAATCTCATATTATGACAATGGATTTTTCTTGTTCTTCTGTCAGATTATTTCTCCCCTCCCTGCATGAATTTGGGGGCTAATTTGCAAGGTATTTATGACCCATACATCTTACTGAGGAGTTATTCCTTTGTCATTAGATTTCCCTTCACTTGTTTCTTAGTATGATTTTTTTGAATTCAGGTATTTGATATTAATTTTGCATATTTGGTTCATATTTGCTTTGTTTAGGAAGTAAACGTTACACTTGACTCTGAAACTTTTTTGCTCGTTACTTTGGGGGTTTATCTATATTAATACATTTCATTCTGTTTTATTGATATTAATTGCTTGATTATGTTCTGTTGTTTAACTGTACTGCAGTTTTCTCCATTCTTTTTTTTTTTTTTTTTTTTTTTTTGAGGCGGAGTCTCGCTCTGTCACCCAGGCTGGAGTGCAATAGCACTATCATGGCTCACTGCAGCTTCTGCCTCCTGGGCTCAAGGGATCCTCCCATCTTAGCCTCCCAAGTAGCTGAGATCACAGGCACATGCCACCACACCTGGTTAATTTTTTTTTTTTTTTTTGGGAGAATCTCGCTCTGTCACCCAGGCTGGAATGCAGTAGCACAGTCTTGGCTCACTGCAACCTCTGCCTCCTGGGTTCAAGCCATTCTGCCTCAGCCTCTCAACTAGCTGAGATTACAGGCACACACCAACACACCTGGCTACTTTTTGTATTTTAGTAGAGACAGGGTTTCACCATGTTGGCCAGGCTGGTCTCAAACTCCTGACCTCACGTGATCTGCCTGCCTCAACCTTCCAAAGTGCTGGGATTACTAATGTGAGCCACTGTGCCTGGCTACACCTGGCTGATTTTTAAATTTTCTGCAGAAATGGGTCTTCCCATGTTTCCCAGGCTGGTATCCAACTCCTGGGCTCAAGTGATCCTCCTACCTCAGCCTTCCGAAGTGTTGGAATTACAGTATGAACCACCATGCCCAGCCCTTTATCACCTTTTTTTTTTAAAAAAAGGCCTGTTTTTTTATTGTAGCCCATTTCTATATTTTAAAAAGTTCAATCTGAGAGTCTGTATTTTAACAGGAGAATTTAATGTTTTCATATGTATTGAAATCACTGATGGATTTGGGTTTATTTCTACTATCAAGTACCACCTTGGTTCAGTCATATAGACAAAGATCAGGGTGTAGATCACAGGCATGCCCACTTGCCATGGGCTTTTGAGTTTAGACGGGCACATGTCCTGCACAGGAAACAATATGGTAGATTTTTCCAAGCATGGATAGGTCACCTATTCCTTGTAGGCCAGTAGAGAGGTTACTGAAGAGAAAATACCTGCCACTAACTTACTAGTGCACATGAACAATTAATTTAAATTCTGAAATTTTCTGTTTCTAAAACAGGTATAGTATCTGCCTAGTGCACTCTGTAGAGTTATTCACCAAGGCTCAGTATCTGCCTAGTGCACTCGTAGTTATTCACCAAGGTATTTCCCCTAGCTTTACAGCTGTCTTTAAAATTTAAGTGTTAATCATCTGTTTCCTTCATTTATTTACAGTTGATATATCAGTGTCAGTGGTGTATTCATGCTTGCTCTGCTGCCCCTGCATTATTAAAATTGATGGATGACCCTTTTCCATTTGTCTTTCTTTAGAAATAACTACTATGCAGTCCTCTCTGGTTATTTTAGCTTAGACACCACTCTTGAAAATTTTCCAAGAGCCTGGTATTTGTAATTAGCATATCTCGATCAATGTGGTGTCTGTACTGTTTACTTGTGACTTCAGTAAAGTTCATACCCCTTCAGTTTTAGTTTTCTCATTTGGAAAAACCAATAGCAATGCCTGGATTATCTACCTCACAGGGTTTTTGTGAGCTTAAAGTAAATAATATGTGAAGGTGCCTTGTAAGCTACAAAGTGCTTTATTAATAGTAATACCTTACAGATAATGTTTCCTATCTGTTGAGCAGTCTAAAATTTAGTCGAGTTAGTCTTGCCTATAGAAAAAAAGCTGTTCACTCTGCTGAGCATGTGTTAACCACAAAATGGCTCTCCTTGATTCTGTTGTCCTTGACTCAATAAAAGAAAAAGTACTTCTCTGTCTCAGGTGTCCTCACGATCCACTTGAGATTGAGAAGAATATCAAGAAGGTACTATTTTTCACTAGTCTTCAAGGGACAGATGGGAAAGCCAGTAGTTGTTTTCTACCTTGATTTTTTTTTTTATTCTTTAGACAGATTTTCGCTCTTGTTGCCCAGGCTATAGTACAATGGCGTGATCTTGGTTCACTGCAAACTCCGCCTCCTGGGTTCAAGCGATTCTCCTGCCACACCCTCCCGAGTAGCTGGGATTACAGGTGCCAGCTGCCATGCCCAACTAATTTTTTTGTATTTTTAGTAGAGACAAGGTTTCACCATATTGGTCAAGCCGGCCTTGAACTCCTGACCTGAGGTGAACCACCCGCCTTGGCCTCCTAAAGTGCTGTAATTACAGGCATGAGCCACCGTGCCCGGCCTACAGTGATTTCTTCTACACTCACTCTTGGTACTTGTGGTACCACTTGAATGATTTCAGTCAATTTTGAACCTCTTTGGAAAGAGGTGGTTTTGTAGCTCTATAGAAGTCTTTGATGTAAATAAATCTGTTAGTCAGTGGTTGTCTTCTTTCTTTGGATAAAGTATTAGTTCAGTTTTAACTATGTCAAAGGGCAAAGTAAAAGTATATGTGTCCCAGATTACTTATGCTCAAGGCTTTACTTGGCACAAAAACTAATAAATAGCTAAAAAGTTATAAATTAAAGCAATAATAATGTATACCTGATGAATTGAGTCACCAGTTCTCTATGTAAAGGTATTTGTTATACTTGCTCAGGATAAACATGGGTGTGAGGTGAAGAAATTCTACTGGATTCATAGCTACGTGGATTTTTTTTTTTTTTCCCCGAGACGGAGTCTTGCTCTGTTGCCCAGGCTGAAGTGCAGTGGCACAGTCTCAGCTCACTGCAACCTCCATCTCCCGGGCTCAAACGATCCTCCCACCTTGGCCTCCTGAGTAGCTGGGACTACAAGTGCATGCCAGCACAGCTGGCTATTTTTGTATTTTTTGTAGAGACAAGGTCTCACTATGTTGCCTAGGCTGGTCTCAAATTCCCGGGCTCAAGCAGTCTGTCCGCCTTGGCCTCCCCAAGTGCTGGGATTGCATACATGAGCCACCGCACCCAGCCTGCTACAGGGATTTTCATCTGGTTTAAGAACTGTATCCATAAAGGACTGCCATGTAGGCAAGGTGGAAGGAGCATGCTGCTACGTGCAATCCTGAATTTTTTACTTCTGATGTTAGCAACAACTTGGACGCAGTTCAATTTGGTTGAAAGAGCTAATACATAATTTGGATTTTAACTGACAGAATCCAAAGGGACCTTGGTAGGCAGAATGATTGTCCAAATTTTAGCAAAATTGAATTAAATAAAAATGAAGTTAAAACCCAGTATTTGCTTGTGAAATAACCATACAAATACAAAATGGAGGTCAGCTGGTTCGATATCCACACATGTCTAAAAACTTAGTTTTACATTACTTGATTCATATGAATCAGATAAGTAATAAAGTGAACCAAAGAATAAATGTAATGCTAGATTAGTAAAAGTATAGTGTACGGATAAGGCAGGTTCTACCCTGTCAGGCCTCAACTGCAATTCAGTTCTGAAAATCTTGTTTTGAAGAAATATCTACAAACAGGAGTCCATGCTCAGGAGACCAGTAACACTGGTATGAAGGCTATAACATTCATGACATTTTAGGAATTGTTGAGTATCTGAACCATTTTAACCTTAAAAAGAAGACTTAAAGGAGAATATAATAATGACTTTCAGATACTTAGGTGACTGACATATAAAAGAGGGACTCATACCAGGACCATGAGTAGAGGACATACAGTTGGACTCTTCATAAAATGGGAAGAACTTGTTCACTGGTAAGCTAACTTGTGCTGGAGTAGGAGTTTGATTGACACATATGAAGGCTTGGAAGGTGGAGTTTATGCAAAGGATAGAGATTCGCAGTTAATTTTTTTCTTCTTCCTCTTAAAGAAATTTAAGATACTATTGTGGGCCAGGCGTGGTGGCTCACGTCTGTAATTCCAGCATTTTGGGTGGCCAAGGCGGGTGGATTGCTTGAGATCAGGAGTTCAAGACCAGCCTGACTAACATGGCAAAACCCCATCTCTACTAAAATATAAAAATTAGCTGTGCGTGGTGATGGGTGCCTAATCCCAGCTACTCGGGAGACTGAGGCAGGAGAATCACTTGAAGGCGGAGGTTGCAGTGAACTGGGATCGCACCACTATACTCCAGCCTGGGTGACAGAGCAAGACTTCTGTCTCAAAAACACAACAACAACAACAACAACAAAAAGATACTATTGGGGGCCCAAAATGGTGGCCAGCCGGTACCGGCCTTTTCTTAAGCTCTGTGAGAAATGGCCAGTGGAGGAGACCAAACGGGGCCGGGACTTTGGCGCTTACCCGCGGCAGCAGGTAGCACAGGCCTTTCGGGAGGGAGAGAATACCCAGGTTGCAGAGCCTGAGGCCTGTGATCAGATGTACCAGAGCTTAGCGCGACTCCATACAAACTACTATAAACCCAAGTACCCTCGCCCCAGAGACACCAGCTTCAGTGGCCTGTCGTTGGAAGAGTACAAGGTGATCCTGTCCACAGACACCTTGGACGAGCTTAAGGAAATAGATAAAAGCATGTAGAAGAAACTGCAGGAGAAGTTTTCCTCCAAGGGTCTGGAGGAGGATCATAAGGCCTGAACTCAGGCCTTACCTCACCCACATACCTAGGTGTGGAGTCTTGTACGTTGCCATTGTCAATAAAACTGCCCCAGTTTCCCGCGGGGGAAAAAAAAAAATAGATACTATTGTGGGCAGTCCCTGTGCTGGAGTTCAAAAAATGAAGACTGTCCCACCCTACAGGGAAGATCAGTTTGCCACAATAACTACAAGAAAATGTAATAAAAATATGTACGAAGTACTAAAGGTATGTGGACGGGCTTATAACAGAGTTCAGATTGTCAGTAAACCTTTATTGAGCACCCGCTTACTGTATGCTGGTACTATGTTGTGACATTCATATGTGTTCTCACAGTAATCTTAGTAGGTAACTATTAACCCCTTTTTCCAAATGAAAAATCAATGACCAGACATGGTGGAATGTGACTGTAGTCCTAGCTACGTGGAAGGCTGAGATAGGAAGATTGCTTGAGGCTAGGAGTTCAGGGCTGCAATGTACCATGATCACGCCTATGAGTAGCCACTGCCCTCCAGCCTGGGCAGTGTAGTAAAATTCTGTCTCTTTAAAAATAAAACATAAATAACAAGTGAAAAATCAGGTGATAGGTACAGACTTGGTATAACTTGTTTAAATAATTGTCCACCTAATCAGTAGAGTCAGTTTGTGCTTTTGCCACATCTTTATATTACATGAGAAATACTGGGCTGGGCTCCTCATACTTATTTTGCCGAGAAGGTTTAATGACTTTATACCAGGAGTGATGTACAAAATGTGGCAATAAAGGGTTTTCATCAGGACTGGGGGAAAGGGATATGATTAACACTAAGGAATCTTGGGACTATACTGTGAAGACCATTGTGTGTCATAGTTTAAGGGATTGCTTAACCCTCTGGATATCTGCATTAAGGAGCGTTATTCCCTTCCCCATTCTCTAAGTGGGGCAAATTTCTACCCTCAACTCAGATATTTGTACAGTAATAAGCCTCATTCACCATTTAATCTTTTTTTTTTTTTTTCTCTTGCTTGGCCTTTCCCCCCATTCTTTCTGGCTTAAAGTTTTATTTCTTGGAGAATTTGTAGGAGAAGTAGAAAAATCATATTGGACTTAAGTGTGACTATGTGAATTTTCAGCCTTAGCCATGAATAAGTCTTATTAAAAAGTACTACTTAGTAGTATTCTTCAGAGATTTTTAGACACAGGGAGGAGAAAGAAATCAAAATTTTCTATTTCACGGTGCGTTATTTTACTTGCAGGCTTTCTTGTAATTTTCTTACCAGATCAACATTTAAAGTAGCTATATTTGGTCACACTAGAAGTTTTGCTGGTTATTTAAATGCAGTGACACTATGGAGGTAGTTGGATGAAGTCAATAAAAGTACTGCTTATATAGTGTCGATGAAAGTTCCTCTTCACACTTTACATGTGTAAGCAAGCATAGTAAACATCCTTCCAGAAATTTTCTGTACCTCTGTAAGCCTGTGTATGTGTACATGTGTCCCAATTCTACCAGTAAGATTATACAGTCACTGCTGTTCTACAGTTTTATTTTTTTTCATTTGAGGGTAAATCTTGAGTGTCTTTCTGTATCACCACATGTAAATCTCTCTCATTTTTTAAAAACTCTAGATAGACAAACCACAATTTATCAGCTTCTGATTTCTGTTAGTTGAGGTCTGTGCTAGCAAATAACAGAAACCAATTCTGGTTAATGTAAACAGAAGATTTTATTGGAAAGATTGGATGGTTCACAGACAGGAAAGCAATAAAATCAAATTTGAAGATGGGCAAAATGAAGAAAGGCAAGGCACAGCAAAAATGCTGTTGTCGGTACGGCCTGCTTGAGAAGATGCTGGATGCATACCACTGGCCTCCACTGCTCTCATCTCCACTGTAGCCACCATGTATTGTCTGTTGATGGTCCTTGATATTGCAGCACCTTTTCAAGATTCTAAGTTCTAGAGAGGAGTATCTGATTGGCTCAGTCTAGGACACATGTCTCCCTGCCCTAGCTGCTAGGGATCTCAAAGAAGAGTGCTCTGATGCTAGGTAGCGAGAAACAGCAAATGTCCACCTACACCTGCTTTGATGAATATCATTATAGACAATGTTGCTGTTAGCCTTCTTGTGCATTTGTGCAAGAAGTAAAATTTCTGGGTCACTGGTAGTTACATTTTGCATTTTGATAGGTACTGCCAAATTACCTTCCATTAAAAGTATGAATTTAGAAAGAATATTTAATTTTGACTTTGGTATATATTTCAGGTACTTACAATTCAACAGCCTAACCAACATTAATTGTGTATATTAGGTCACATAGGTGACCTAATTGGAACAGTATTATTTGGGATAAAGTCAGCATAGTGGAAATAGTGTTCTTTTAAAAACATTTCTCTTTATTAAATTTCTGCAGTGTCAGAATCATTTCACTTATAGAATGTTCCTTTCATCCCTAGTATTGCTAGCTGGAAAGTGAGATAACTTTCTTTTTAGTTAGCAAATGTATTGATTGCAAATAGCAGCATGTATCTGGGAAAGAACAAATTCAGGAGGTTGAGTGGACCAGTGGGAAAAGAAAGTATGACTTAGAATCAAAAAACTTGATTTTGAGTTTCTGCCTCTTATTATTTATGTTAAATTGCCAACAAATCATTCAATCAAATTTTTTCTTTGATCTCTGTCCTTGTAAATATCTCTCTCCTCGTAAATATCAATTAAAAGAGAATAAAAGTATTCCAGATTCTTCCCAGTTTATTTATTTTACCGTCAGTACTAGCAGAAAATGTGGATGAGATCTTTTGTTGTATATGAGTTGGATTAGACACTACACAGTAATTTCTAGGTTTGTTTTTTATAAGCCACAGTATAAAGTATATTTTACATTGCAATCTAGGGTTCATGTGTGTAAATGCATGTATATCTCCAAAACAAAAATTTCTAAGTGTGCTTATTCTAATCGTATACATATTTGTTATTTTGTTATAATTTTTTTTTGGAAACAGAGTTTTGCTCTTGTTGCCTGGGCTGGAGTGCAGTGGCATGATCTCAGCTCACTGCAACCTCTGCCTCCCAGGTTCAAGCGATTCTCGTGCCCCAGCCTCCCAAGTAGCTGGGATTACAGGCATGTGCTACCACACCCAGCTAATTTTGTATTTTTAGTAGAGACAGGGTTTTTCACCATGTTGATCAGGCTGGTCTTGAACTCCTAACCTCAGGTAATCCACCCACCTTGGCCTCCCGAAGTGCTGGGATTACAGGCGTGAGTCACCACACTTGGCCCATCTAATTCTTTTTTAATGCTAGTTCCAATCCACTAAATTGGTTTCATGACCTGACTAGTATGGCTGTCTAAAAAACATCACACCAGAGGACCTCTCTAGTTCCAACAAAACTGACATCCTACAATTCTAAGAGGTATTTATAACTGTTTTCTTTTTTATTTTATTTTATTTGTTTATTTTCAGGCAGAGTCTCACTCTGTTGCCCAGTGGGAGTGCAGTGGCATGATCATGGCTCACTGCAGCCTTGACCTTCCTGGCTCAGGCAATCCTCCCATCTCAGCCTCCTGAGTAGTTGGGACTGCAGGTGCACACCGCCACGGCTGGCTAATTTTTGATTTTTTATAGAGATAGGATCTCACTGTGTTGCCCAGACTGGTCTCAAACTGCTGGCCTCAAGCATTTCTCCCACCTCAGCCTCCCAGTGCTGGGATTACAAGCATGAGCCACCATGCCTGGCCATATAACCCAGTTTTATTCTTCCTGATTTTTCTTAAACATTCTAGCCATTTTCCACTATTAAGATAAACTAGTGAGGAAAGTTCCACGAGTTGGGAGGAAGAAAGGAATAGGGATGCCATTTTCGCCACATTCTTACTTGCTATCAGATTTAATATCTCTGTAATGTATTCCCTAATAAAATTATTGAATGCTCTGTTTTCCAGTTTTTTAAGATTTAAATCATATCTAGCTTTGTATTTGCCAAAATACTGCACTTAAAGACAAACTATGTCTTTCCTAAGAAAATTTAAATTTTACCGATATTCAAATACCCTCAACTTTACCAAATTAAATTTGGCTTATCTAATGAAGGATATTATTATTCATGCTAGTTGTATCATTTAGAGTTCAATTAGGAAACAGAAACTACACAGGAATTTGAACAGAGAAAGTCTAATGTAAATAATCCTTAACTGTAACGTAGGATTAGAGTAATGAGGGAATTGACTGAGAGGTAGAGAGAACCCTGAAGACTATAGTAACAGCAGTTAGGGTAGTAGTCACTACTTCTAAGGCTATGCAGAGCACGGAAGGAAGGAACAGATCTGACATTCAGACCTCATTGGAGGGGCATGGCTGAGGCCTACTGGATGTCAGAGACATTAAGGGACTGAAATGGGCTGGACAGCTGCCCTCTTCATGCTTGGGGAAGCCTTCCATGGTGTGTGTGTGGCCTGAGAACTCCACGGAAAGCAACCTGAAGGAGTGCTAGGGGCAGATGGCCATAGAGGGTTGCTGAGTGCTGATGAAGCTGTCATGCCCTGTGCCCTGCCAAGGTAGGAAGGTTTCAGTCTCACTTGAAGGATAGTGAAGGGTGGATTTGGAGCAAAAAGGCAGTCAATTGATAACTGGCACATGAGTGTACTCACTACCTTTTCAAAGGAAAATAACACTTAAGTTAGGGGCAGATAATAATATAGATACAACTCTAATTTAATGCAGTCATGTTTTCATTCTCTAGCATCATTTTCCCATCTGAAAAATCCACTGTTGAATGTTTTTTGTTTTTTTTAGAAATTGGTAGCTTTTTTTCTTGAGATGTAGGCTAGAGTTGTTTGATAGAATAGTCTGTTACTTTGTGATCTTTCCAGTGAGCTTGAGATATAGTAATTCATTCCCTGAGCATCTGCTTTTAAGCCAGTCCACTGTGCAAGATCGTTTTCAAAATACAAAAAGGCAAATGTTACTGCTCCTGAGGAGTAAAGCTAGATATGTAAACTGATAATAAAAGTACCATATGATAAGTGCTTAATCAAGTATGTACGTTTAGAGCAATTTGGCCTTAGCAGATACAGTGAGCTTGTCTTTAGGTATTTGGAAAGGAAAAAGAAGTGATTTTTCCTAGATGCATTATCTCTTTTATTACATATTATCTTTTATTTCTCACAATAACCGATGAATAAGATGGGGTATAATTACCGTTACACAAATAAGCCAACAAGACCTAGAGACCTGAAGCAACTCTTTCAGTGTCATACACAGGATTCAATCTAGTCCAGTGAATATTTGTTATCTCTTAAATTGGTCGTGTATTTTGAAATGAAGAAGGTGTAAGTTCACCAAATATAAAACGTAGGAGTAAGTACAATTGTGAAGGATTTAAAAAGTAGATTTGATGCGTCGTTACCCTTAAGGGGTTTATAGTCTAGCTGTGCCTGTAGAATATGATAAAGACTCTGATTGAGGAACTGCAAGAAAGTGTGGCATTTTGTAAGAAGGGGAATGCCTTTTTCCTCCTTGGAAAATAGGGTACAATAACATTTGAACTGGTTCTGACAAGTAGAGATGGTAAAAAATCAAAATATAGAAATAGGAGTAAACAGGAAGGCAGTTGTCTGCTAAGTTCCACACCTTGTACTGTCCTTGATATGAATGGTCCAGTTTAACTTTAGTATAGACCCTGTGTCAGGCTGTTATGAGAAATAAGGCTGGAAAGATAAATCCATTAAACATGGTAGACCTAGGGAGGTACATGTGACAGGTTAAGGTAGAGTTTGAACTCTATTCTGTAGACGGTGGAATGCATTGAAATTTTTAAAAGAAAGATTATACAACTAGAATTATAATTAACTTTAAAACCAAATACCATATATATTCATATTGTAATATAGTGACATAGACACACTAGATGTTAAATGTAATCCTTTTCTTCTGACTCATCCATTTTCTTTTTTTCTCATCCATTCCTGGTGCAGTCACATGTAGGATAGATTAGAAAGGTACGGGTATATAGTTAGATGGTAATTAAAATGTTCCAGAGAAGGGGTTCCTAGAGGCCTTGTCTAAGGCAGTGGTATGTACAGATGAGAGCTGGAATTATCAGGATTTAGTGAAGGATATCATAGGGAGTGAAAAGTGTTAAAAATGAAGATAATTTTCAGGCACTTTTCCATTTCTGAAAAGTGTATACCTCAAATACTGCCTTCCTGCCTGCCCCCCTCTCTCCCTCCCTCCCTTCTTTTTAAGACAGATTCCCTCTCTCGCTCAAGCTGAAGTGCAGTGGCGCAATCTTGGCTCACCGCAACTTCCGTCTCACAGGTTCAAGCGATTCCCGTGCCTCAGCCTCTCAAGTAGCTGGGATTACAGGTGTGTGCCACTATACCTGGGTAATTTTGTTGTAGTTTCAGTAGAGATGGAGTTTCCCCATGTTGGCCAGGCTGGTCTGGAACTTCTGACCGCAAATTATCTGCCCACCTCGGCCTCCCAAAGTGCTGGAATTACAGGTGTGAGCCATGATGCCTGGCCCATTTTTTTAATGTAAAAGTAATGCCTACATATGGTAATGTTAAAACAATATGGAAAGGCAGAAGATTGGATATGGTGATGAGAGATGACATTATATAAGACACAATGGGGAAAAAACTTTTCCCTATGTGAAAACTCTGGGGCGGAAGTCAACTCTTCTAGTGTGGGCTGTACATAGTAACTTCCTTCCCAAGAATACAGTATGGAAAAGAGGGGAAAGTTCCTTTGCATTGGAGAAGCCTGACAGACTACCTTAGCCAGGTTATGAAGGTTAAAATCAACAATGATCAGTCACATTGATAGTATGTACCCTTGATATGATGTGATGAAAAGGGTAATCTTTCTCTGTCATCTTCCTCCCAAACACTTATAATCCCAGTCTAATCATGAAAAAATTAGACAAATTTCAACACAGGGCATGTTACAAAATACCTAATCAGTACTCCTCAAAACTGTCAAGAACATCAAAAAAAGGAAAGCATGAGAAACTGTTAAAACCAAGAGGAACCTTAAGGAGGCCTGACAGTTAAATGTAATATGGTTTCTTAGATGTGATCCTGAGACAACAAAAGGACATTAGGTGAAAACTAAGGGAAAAAATTAGAACTTTAAGGGAGTTAAAGGTAAAGAGATTTTGGGCCGGGCGCAGTGGCTCACGCTTGTAATCCCAGCACTTTGGGAGGCCGAGGTGGGTGGATCAGGGGTTCGAGATCAGCCTGACCACCATGGTGAAACCCCGTCTCTACTAAAAATACAAAAATTAGCTGGGCGTGGTGGCGCGTACCTGTAATCCCAGCTACTCAGGAGGCTGAGGCAGGAGAATTGCTTGAACCCGGTAGGCGGAGGTTGCAGTGAGCAGAGATCACGCCACTGCACTCCAGCCTGGACGACAGAATGAGACTCCGTCTCAAAAAAAAAAAAAAGGTAAAGAGATTTCATAAAGAATGCAGGATAAAGAATAATCCTAGCACTTTGGGAGGTGGTCAGATCACCTGAAGTCAGGAGTTCCAGATCAGCCTGGCCAACGTGATGAAACCCCGTCTCTACTGAAAATACAAAAATTAGCTGGGCGTGGTGGCAGGCACCTGTAATCCCAGCTACTTGGCAGGCTGAAGCAGGAGAATTGCTTGAACCCAGGAGGCAGAGGTTGCAGTGAGCTAAGATCACACCATTGCACTCCAGCCTGGGCGACAGGAACAGAATTCCATTAACCATTGTGTATCCATTTAAGGTGCTTAGTAAGTAGTTTCTGAATACATCATACAAATACATTTGTATTCATTTCTGAATACAAATACTTCATAAGTCTATTTTTAAAGTCTAGGCCTTCAGTGAGGCCTACTTCATCTAGTGATTGAAACACAGGTCTAGATTTGGTTTCCTGGAGTCCATGTCACACCCATGCTGAGTGAGATAATCACAGAAACTTGTCAGTGTTCTTTCTCTTCTGGCGTTGACAACAGAGGCTATTGTGTTTTTCCCCTGAAACCAGACAGTTAAATAAATTATTTTATACATTCATAGCTAGATAATTTTCATCTTTGAAAAAATCAGATGTGGCCTGCAGCAGCACCCCCCCCCCACCACCACCAAAAATAAATAAAAATCAGGAGGAAAAAAAAATTTAATAAAAATCAGGAGAATACAAAGGAAGATAATTCTACCTTTGTAAAGAGAGGTGTGTGTTATGGAAAGCCTCCTCGAGGATATGACACTTGAGTTAAATCTTAAAGATGAGTAGCTGTAGACAAAAGAAGTCGCTGGTTATTATTAGAGGAAGAACACTGAATAGGCTGGGTGTGGTGTCTCATGCCTGTAATCCCAGCCCTTTGGGAGGCCGAGGCAGGCAGATCACAAGGTTGGGAGATCGAGACCATTGTGGCTCACATGGTGAAACCCCATCTCTACTAAAAATACAAAAAAATTAGCTGGGTGTGTTGGCATGTGCCTGTAGTCCTAGCTACTCGGGAGGCTGAGGCAGGAGAATCGCTTGAACCCGGGAGGCAGAGGTTGCAGTGAGCCGAGATCGTGCCACTGCACTCCAACCTGGGCAACAGAGCAAGACTCCGTCAAAAAAAAAGGAAAAGAAAGAACACTGAATAAATGTATACAGAGCCCCAATGTGTAAGAGATACTGACATATGGGAACATAGGCTTTCAGCTGAGTTTATGTCTCATTTACTCATTTTTGTGATTTTGGTCTCATCCCAGAAGTGTTTTAATATTGGGTGTACTTTAATACTGTAAAAGAAAGAAAGAGACAGAGTAGTAGATGATTGCATCAAGGGAAAGAGGATAGAAGGTTAGTTCTTCATATTGTCTATTTCTTTTTTTAATTGATTCTTTAGCAACTCTCAGCTTTGTTAGCATACTTTTTTCTACACTTTGCAGTTTCCAGGAGAAAGATGTTTTACGTTCTTAAAGCTACATCCTCCTGGAAACTTTATTTTTATTACCAAGCTTGATGCCTGAAATATAGTAGGCATGACGCATTCAATTAATATTCTTTGAATAACTGTCTCTTCTCTTCCCTCCTAGCTTTCACTGGACAGCCTTCTCAAATAAATGCTCTGTATTCCCAATTTCCTTTTCCCATACCACTCAGTATTTCTTGTGTTTGAGTAACTTACTGATCGCAGTAGGAATTATAGACAGAATCGACAAGACTGGGAAACTAACAACGTAAGAGTCTTAGGAATGAAAGATGACTCTTGATTAGTGTATTAGGTTTTTAGGGCTGCTGTAACAACTTATGAGCTTGGTGGCTCAAAATCACAGAAATGTGTTCTCTCACAGTTCTTGAGGCCAGACGCCTGATATTAGATGCGTTCTCTCAGAAGGCTCCGGGGAGAATCCTGCCTTGTCTCTTCCAGCTTGTTGTGGCTCGGAGCGTTCCTTGGCTTCTGGCAGCAGAACTGTACTCTTATCCTTGTCTTCATTCACTTTGCTTTCTCCCCTGTGTCTTTGTCTCCTGCCTTTCTCTTAGAAGGACACTTGTCATTTGGATTTAGGCTCCACCCTCAATCCAGGATGAGCTCATCTAGAGATCCTTAATTACATCTGCAGAGGTCCTTTTTCCAAATAAAGTCACATTCATGGTTCTGGGGTCAGGACTTGGACATATCTTTTGGGGGGCCATTATCCAGTTTACTACAGTAAACCGCCAGAGAGTATGTAGCTGATGAAATGAAGATTATTCTCTTGGATGCAAGGGGATAATATATGGCAAACCAACAGCATGAAAACAATCCCAAAATCATTCTGTTTAAAAAGAGAGTGATGACTGGGCATGGTGGCTCACGCCTGTAATCCCAGCACTTTGGGAGGCTGAGGCAGGTGGATCACTTGAAGTCATGAGTTCAGTTGAAGACCAGCCTGTCCAGTATGGTGAAACCCTGTCTCTACTAAAAATACGAAAATTAGCCTGGCATATTGGCGGGTGCCTGTAATCCCAGCTACTCGGGAGGCTGAGGCAGGTGAATCGCTTGAACTTGTGGGGGCGGAGGTTGCAGTGAACTGAGATCGCACTACTGCGCTCCAGCCTGGGTGACAGAGTGAGACACCTTCTCCAAAAAAAAAAAAAAAAAAAAGTGATAAAACTGCAGGTATTTCCTTCAATTCTTTTTTTTCTTTTTTTCTTTTTTCTCCCTCTGTTGCCCAGGCTGAAGTGTAGTGGTGTGATCTCCACTTACTGCAGCCTCCACCTCCGGGATTCAAGCTATTTTGGCTAATGTTTATATTTTCAGTAGAGATAGGGTTTCACCATATTAGCCAGGCTGGTCTCAAACTCCTGACCTCAGGTGATCTGCCTGCCTCATCCTCCCAAAGTGCTAGGATTACAGGCATGAGCCACCATGCCCAGCCCAATTCATTTAAGTTTTTTAATGTGGTCAGGTGAGTTTAGTTGGAGATAATGCTCTCTTAGCTGTACTCGTCTTGAAGAATCCTCAGTTTAACATTTGTATTAAAACTTTAAATTTGCAAAATGCTACCACTTTTATCACTTGAGCCTCATGACATTCCTCTGAAATAGGAATGCTGTATTTTCTTTTCTTTTTTTTTTTTTTTTTCCCCTAGTGCCTTTTTTTTTCTTTTTGTTTTTTAAATAGAGATGGGGTCTCCGTATGTTGCCCTGGCTGGTCTTTAAACTCCTTGCCTCAAGTGATTCTACCACCTTCACCTCCCAAAGTGCTGGGATTGATTATAGGTGTGAGCCCATGGCCTGTATTTTCATTTTGCAGTTTTATAGATGTGGAAGTAGTGCTCAGTTTCCGTAACTAACTTGCCTGAGGTCACAGGTTATGAAATTATCCAGATGAATTTGAACACTGGTGTTACAACTGTAAAGCCTGTTGTTTATTAATACTCTGTTTGAAAAGGGCAGACTTTATTTTTTCATGTTTCATGATTTTTCAGTTTATAATATAATTACAAAATGTCTAGTTTTTTTTTTGTGTTTTTGGTAGACACGGGGTTTCACCATATTGCCCAGGCTGATTTTGAACTCGTGAACTCAAGCAGTCTGCCCACCACGGCCTCCCAAAGTACTGGGATTACAGGTGTGAGCCACCATGCCTGACCTCGTTTTCACATATTTTAAATTAAAGCTGTTTGGCTTGTGATTGTAAAAATAGAATCATCACTAATATTGACAAATCTTGCAATTAGTGGGAAGTTGGTTTAGGACAAGGAAAATTAACTTCAGTAGAATACCCAGCACCTAATCGTAAGGACTCTTTGCCTTAAAATGACCAGAGGACTTAATTAGTTCTTGAGCCCCACCAAAGACATACTAAATGTCTGAGATGGGGCTTCAGGAATCTGTCTGTTTTTTTTTTTAATTTTTATTTTTGGAGACAGGGTTTCACACTGTCACCCAGGCTGTAGTGCAGTGGGACAATAATGTCTGAGCCTCCTGAACTCAGGTGATCCTTCCACCTCATCCTCCAAGTAGCTGAGACTACTGCCATGCACCACCATACCCAGCCTATTTTTTGTAGAGGTGCCATGTTGCCCAGGCTGGTCACCAACTCCTGGGCTCAAGCATTCAGTCCTCCTGCCTTGGCCTCCTGAAGCGCTGGGGTTATAGGTGTGAACCCATCACACCCGACCAGGAATCTGATTTTTAATGAGTACTACTCATAATTGTTATCTCATTGACTTGGTATTTAATATTCAGCTCTCACAATGGTGTCCTACTGAGGGACAGTGACTCTGACCCTGAGTAAAGGAAGAAGGTAAGATATGGTAGCAACTCTAATAGCAGCATTAATAAGTGTAGTGATTTCAATTAATTACAGAGTGGTGATGATCTGTGTATATCCAAGATATCCACATCAGGCCTTAAAAAACAATGTTTTGCACATCTGCTTTTTATTCATTAAACAAATATTTCATCAATACTAGCTGAACAGATCATTCTGGGTTCTTTGGAGGATGAAAAGATGAATAGGAATACAGATCTTGCCCCAAAGGAACTTTGTTTATAAATGTTGTAAAAACAGGCATTTAAATAACTGTAGTGTAAGATAAAAGTTAGTACATAATAATTATCGTTTCAGAGATAAAGTGTTCTGAAGTCCATTGAGGGAAAGATCACATCCAGAGCAATACTAGAAGAGGTGGAGGGAGCGCATGGCTTTCTGTTTGTTTAGGAAAATAAATAAATAACCTTTGTCATCTGTACAGGTACTCTCCAAAATCTCAGGGTAATTCTTTGTGTTGGACTTTTTCTTTTTTCTTAAGCTTTCTCAAACCTTCTATCAGGTTTAAGATTCTAGTTAGTGATATTTCCTATTTGTGATAGCTGAGAGAATTTGATGTACAAGACTTGACCAACCTTCTCTTGAGTGTGTTCGAGGATGGGAGACTTGAATGCATGTGTCAAAAGATTTCCATGGAGAAGCAGGTAATAAAGATGCAAGAAAAACGAGTTGCTAGATCTCCAAACAGGGAGAGAGGGCTGAGATCTAGTTTTGAATGGTAAAGGAATATAGTACTTCTCTAGGATGTAAAGAAAAGATAAACTACATGGACGTCTAGAGGAAGCTTCAAGTGAAGAGGTGATCCTTGTTGGATTTTTGTCTTTGTTTAATTAAATAATAATACTGGTAAGTTACTACATAGTGCTTCCTACATGTTTTCAGTGCTCTATATATGTTAACTGGTTTAATTCTCACAACTCTTGTTGTGAAGTATGTATTGTTCTTATCCTCATTTTTTAAAGTGATGCGTGCAAAGGCCAAGTAGTTTATCCAAGATCACCCAGGTAGTGCTTTTAACGACTACACAATTCAGTCAGAATCTCTGGAGGTGTGAGGCCTGAGCATCAGCTTGGGTTGCTTTTTGTTTTTGTTTTGTTTTTTTGGGTCTTTTTTTTTTTTTTTTTTTGGTGTGGATTGAAAACTACTAATGGGTAGAAAATGACTGGGGATTGGAACTACTTCACATGGAGTGACAAAGGACGGCATCTGTAATGTGGAATGTCTGTCTACGTGGAGAGAAAGGGAGAGGATGTGCACAGGCCTTGTTCTTGGTGCAGAATGAAAGCCATTGGCAGGAGATAGTTTTTTCTCCCCATTTCAAATTGGGTTTTTATCAGAGATCCCAGCATAAATTTTTTTAAAAGACTAGATAGTTGCTTTTTCTTTAATTTTCCATTTCTATTAGAAAAGTAGCAAAAATAACTGTTTATAGGGGATTCCTTTCCAGAAGTTTTTGTTGTTGGTGGTGGTGGTAAAGATTTAAATCCAGGCTTTCTATTTGTCCTCCTTTAAAAAAAAAAAAGACTTTGGAATTTGCCAGCCTTCACTCAAAATCCATTTTTGTTTGTTCTCATTCTGTTTAATTCTGTGATTAAATAACAAACTTGGGCTATGTCTCAGTCTTTTTTATTATTATTATTATTTTTTGCTGATTCCTCTTTACATGTGGCTTATTTTCATCCTGAACGTCTTTCTTGAAATCTGTACTCACATATTGAGTTGTCTACTCAGCTTTGTCTCTTGGAAGACTAATAGACATCTCAACTCAAAATAACCAAACTGGAACTGATGATCTGTCCACTCTCAATCTGCTCTACCTACATCTCCCATCTCACTGAACTCACTGTTTGATCAGGCAAAAACATTGGAATCATTGTTAACTCACTTCTCTTTCTCAAATAATTCATACTGTAAACACATTCTCTTGGCTCTGCCTCACGAAATCAGTCACTTTGAGCTACCCCCAGTGCAACCACCCTGGTCCAAGTCACCATTTCTTGTCTTTTTGAGAAAGCTCCTTACTGATTCACGCTTTTTTTTTTTTTTTTTTTTAAGTCAAGGTCTCACTCCATCATCCAGGCTGGAGTGCAGTGGCGTGATCTCGGCTCACTGCATCCTCCATCTCCCAGGTTCAAGTGATCCTCCCACCTCAGCCCCCCAAGTAACTGGGACTAAGGTGTGCACCACCATGCCTGGCTAAGTTTTTTGTATTTTTTTGTAGAGACAGGGTCTCACCATGTAGTCCAGGCTGGTCTTGAACTCCTGGGCTCAAGCAGTCCACCTGCCTTGGCCTCCTAAAGTGCTAGGGAAGGCGTGAGCCACCACACCTGCCTTCTTTGCTTCTGCCTTCGTCTGCTTCTACTTATAAGTTTGTTCTCATTGTAGCAGCCACTAGGCCTTTTAGAATTTAAGTAAAATTATTTTACTCCTCTGCTGAAAACTCTCCAGTGAATCCCCTATTTTATCTCAATAAACTTACAGAGTTCTTTAGGTTCTGGATGATTAGGCCCCTGTCATTCCTATATCCTAGTTCCTAGGGGCATGACTCTCCCTGCCTCCTGTGCTTTAACCGTGTTGGCCTTATTGCAGTTTCTCTAAAATGTGCCACCTTAGAACTTTTCTTCTAAACTGTTTCCTTGGTGTGGAATAATACTCTTCTCTCAGTGATCCACTGGCCTATTTCCTCATCTCCTTTAAACGTTCATTTAAATCTCACCTTCTCCATGAGAGACTACCTGGTTTAGTAACATACCTTCCTCCTTCCCCCTACCCCAGCATTTCGGGTCCTACATCCTTGCCCTGCTCTGCTTTTTCTTTTTACCATAGCATTTAACACCCTGCAACTGATTCTGTTTCTCTCCCTCTCCTGTATACGCATACACATTGTGCACACATGTTGGGAAAGAAACAAGTTTATAGTCTTTCACCCCATTCCGCAAGTTTGTGAGCCTTTGTCTTTGCACTGGAGATACATGTGGCTAATGCTGAAGATGAATAGATCATGGTTCATGCTTTTAGGGAGCCTAAAGTGTAAACAGACATAGTAATAGTGGTTTACTATTGATGGTAGCAACAAACATTTGTTTAATTCTTTTTTGAAACTTTACTATGTGCCAGACACTGTTTTAAGACTTAGAATGGATTAACTTATTTAATGTTCTCAATTATCTTATTAGATAGGTGTTATTAACCTACTTCTTACAGATTAGGAAACTGAGGCACTAAAAAGATAACTACAGATGGTCTCTGTCTTATGATGGTTTGACTTAGCAATTTTTCAACTTTGCAGTGGTGCAAAAGTGACATTCAATAGAAGCTGTACATCTTTTATTTTTACTATTTTTATTCTATTTTAGAGACAGGGTGTTGCTTGTCACTCAGGCTGGAATGCAATGGCTCAGTCATAGCTCACTGCAACCTCAAACTCCTAGTCTCAAGCAGTCGTCCCTCCTTAGCCTCCTGAGTAGCTAGGACCACAAGATGCGCTACCACGCCTTTCTATTTTATTTTTATTTTTATTTTTTTGAGACAGAATCTTGCTATGTCGCCCAGGCTGGAGTGCAGTGGCACAATCTCGGCTCACTGCTGCTTCCACTTCCCAGGTTTAAGCGATTCTGATGCCTCAGCCTCTTGAGTAGCTGGGATTTTGTTTTTGTTTTGTTTTGTTTTGTTTTGTTTTAAAGACGGAGTTTCGCTCTTGTTGCCCAGGCTGGTGTGCAGTGGCGCAGTTTCAGCTCGCTGCAACCTCTGCCTACCAGGTTTAAGCGATTCTCCTGCCTCAGTCTCCCTAGTTGCTGGGATTACAGGTGCCTGCCACCACACCTGGCTAATTTTTGTATTTTTAGTAGAGACGGGGTTTCACCATGTTGGCCAGTCTGGTCTTGAACTCCTGACCTCATGATCTACCCACCTCAGCCTCCCAAAGTGCTGGGATTACAGGAATGGGCCACCACGCCTGGCCTAATTTTTAAATACCTGTGGGGTCTTGCTATGTTACCCAGGCTGGACTAGAACTCCTGGTCTCAAGTGATCCTTCTGCCTCAGCCTCCCAAAGTGCTGGGATTACAGGTGTGAGCCACCATGCTCGGTGACCTATCACTCTTATAAGTTGTAGGGAAAAAAGTTCTCTATGTTCTCTTCATTAGTATACTTTGTGACGTGATGGATTCATTGTTTTCCATTTCTATTTAAACAGATACTCAGAGGTTAACTTTATCCATGAGAAGAAAACGTTATTAAAATTTTAAAGCTCTAAGTAATAAATCATCAGGGCCAATTAGTAGAGTTAGAAAGAAACTTGATGATTGTCTGGCTCAATTCTGTGATTCTCTGTACATATAGTAAAATTATGTCCAAAAAGATGAAATGATATATGGAAAATTACACAGTTGGTTAAACCCCTCCCATCTTCTAGAGGTAGTAAGGAAAATTCAGAATTAGCTGTATGTGCAAATTTTCTCTCTGTTATCAGTCAACAACTTAGACAAGTTTTCTAGTAAAAAAGATATGAGGACAGATAGAGGCTTGCTTTGTACCTGCTGTGTGCTAGGGACACACTCTTGCAAGTGATTTCTGTCCTAATAGAGCTCACATACTATGTGACTTGGGGGTCACGTTCTGTTATGGGAGAGCCTATAAAGCATGATACAATTAATAAAAATAATAGCTTTATTTGAGGGCTTTCCGTTCTACACACTGTACTTTTTGAATGGTGATAGTTGTTTGTAAGATTCAGTATTTGGGATAATAAAGATAGGGGTTGAAAAAAGAAAAAGTGAAAAAAAGTCAATGTCCAACTGGAGAAGCAGAACGAGTAGGATATATGTGTGCATGTGATTAGGTAGATAGAGATGGGAGTTGAAATTGAAATTGATTGGTTTATTTGGTTTATGTGATTGTGGGGGCTAGACAAGTAAGTCTGAAATCCTCAGAATAGGCTGTAACCCACAGGTATGGCTAAAGTTGCTATCCACAGGTGGAATTATTTCTTCTCTCTGGGAAGCCGCCGTCGCACTTAAAGTCAGCTGATTATGGATTTGTATTACATGTATGATGCCTTCACAGCAACACCTAGATTAGTGTTTGACTGCATAACTAGGGTAGGGCCTAGCCAAATTGATGCATCAAAAAGATTTTGTTGTTTTCATTTTTATTGAAGTATATTAGACACATAGAAAAATGCATGTATCCTAAGTGTATAGCTCAAATAATTGTTATAAACAGGACACACTCAGGTTACCAGTACTGTACAGGGTCCCTTTTATATCTGTATATTTCATTTGCTTCTTACAACAGTTCACTGAGGGTAGAGATTTCCTCCGTTTTATAGACAAGAATTCTGAGGCTCAGAAAGGTCAAGTACCCTGTGTTACAGCTAATAAGTGACAGAGCTGGGATTCTAATCAGGGTTTTGAGGCATGTATAAAGTATTATGGGAACCCAAGGCTGAAATTGATTGATTCATTGGCGTATATGATTGTCAGGGCTAAACCATTAGTTCTGCTTGGGGGGATTGGTAGAATCTTTGGAACAGGAATGTTCTACCAAAGAGGGTATATGAAGCTTTGAGTTAAGTCTTAAAGCATGAATTTAAATTTGCCAGGAGGTGAAAAGTTCCTTTGTAAAAGGTACCAGCAAAAAGATATGATATCATTTCAGGGGACAAGAGATGGTTTGTTGTTGCTAACTGTAGAGTCTTTGGACTGTGTTGTCATAGTATTAATCTCTTAGAGTAATAATTTTCAGCTCAAAAAGGACCTTGTGTACTATTTTGAAGATCTTGAATTTTTATATTTTAGTCAGTGTAACGTGAGAGTGAGTTAACTGTATCTGCATTTTAGCAGACATTTTCACAGTGATTTACAAAATAGATTAGAAAGGCTGAAGGACGAAAGATCTGGCTCTTAGTGAGAACCAGAACTAGAGCACTGATGATTCAGAGGAGGCTAGAGCATGGAATTTATGAAGACTTTCGGAGAGAATTTATGAGATTGATGAACCACTAGAGCTGAATGATGAAAGAAGAGGAGTAATTAAGGATGATTCCAAGTTTCTTTTAAGTATGATCCATTGGGAAACAATTCCAGAGATTAGGAAATACTGAAGGAGAAGCTGTGTTTTGGTCTCTTCTGTCATGGGTAGGGTGAATCACAGGTTGGTTGGGAGGATGATGAATAAGAGAATGAAAAAGAATGAAATCGGTTCCAGAAGTCTGAGTTTTGGAGCTGAAGGTATTGAAGTGTAAATGTTTAGTAGGCAGTTGGAAATAATTGGAGTGAAGTTAAGGTGGTGGATTTGATAATCACTGACTAATTTATTATAGAAATAAGTTGAGGACCAGCCTGGCAACATGGTGAAAACCCGTTTCTACTAAAATACAAAAAATTAGCTGGGCATGGCGGTGTGCACCAGTAGTCCCAGCTACTCAGGAGGCCGAGGCAGGAGAATTGCTTGAACCCGGAAGGTGGAGGTTGCAGTGAGCCGAGATCGTGCCACTGCACTCCAGCCTAGGCGACAGAGCGAGACTCCGTCTCAAAATAAAAAAAAGAAAAAGAAGAACATAGGTTGAGGCCACAGGACTGGATTCGTGCTCTCAAGTGACAAGTAACGAAAGGTAGAGTGCAGAGTGTTAAGGAAGACCTCCAGTATTTTCAGGGTTACATGGAAGAAGAGGAGTTGGTTGTCATAGAATTAAGACATCAAGGAGATAGTTGTAACCTGACAAAGCCAGAAGAGATTATTTTCAAGGAGGTTGTAGGCTGATACATTATATAGATATAGTTTATGGGCACAAATGTATTTATCTTCAATAAATTGTGCTGGGAAAACTAGATAGCCATGTGCAGGACTAAATTAGACCCCGTCTCTCACCATATACAAAAATCAGCTCAAAGTGGGTGAAATACTTTGGTCTTTCAAAACTAGACCCAAAACTATAAAACTACTAGAAGAAAATGCTGGGAAAATGCTTCGGGACATTGATCTAGGCAAAGATATTATGGATAAGACTTCAAAAGCACAAGAAGCAAACAAAAAGGCAATGAAAGCAAAAATAGACAAATGGGATTAATCAAACTAAAATCCTTCACAGCAAAGGAAACAATCAGTAGAATGAAAACACAACTTTTAGAATGGGATAAAATATTTGCAAACTATCTTACAAGAGGTTCATATCTAGAATATACAAGGAACTCAACAATAAAAACAAAAATGATTTAAAAATGAGGGAAGGATCTGAATGGACATTTCTCAAAAGAAGGCACATAAATGGCCATCAAGTATATGAAAAAATGCTCAACATCACTAATCATCAGGGAAATGCAAACCAAAACCGCAGTGAGATAACATCTCAGTTAGACTGGCTATTATCAAAAAGATAAAAAATAACATGCTGGTGAGGGTTCAGAGAAAAGAGAATTCTTATACGCTGCTGGTGGGAATTTAAATTATAGTCGCTAAGAGAAACAATATCAAGATTCCTCTAAGAACTAAAAATAAAACTACCATATGATCCAGCAATCCCACTACTGGGTATTTATCCAAAGGAATATAAATCATTATATCAAAGTAGTGTTAATATCTGCACTCCCATGTTTGTGGCAGCACTATTCACAATAGCCAAGATGTAGAATCAACCTAAGTGTCCACCAGTAGATGAGTGGATAATGAAAATGTGGTAAATATACGTGATGGAATACTATTCAGCCATAAAAAAGGATGAAATCCTGTCATTTGTGGCAACATGGATGAGACTGGAGGACATTATGTAAAGTGAAATAAGTCAGGTACAGAAAAGTAAATACCGCATGTTCTCATATCCACAATAAGTAATAGCTAAAAAAGTTGAGCTCATAAAGACAGAAAGTAGAATTGTGGGTATTAGAGGCTGGGAAGGGTAGGGGAAAGGTGAGGATAGGGAGTGGTTAGGTTAACAGGTACAAAATTACAGCAGGAATAAGTTCTCCTGTTCTATAGTACTATAGAGTGACTATGATTAATAACTTCTCGTATATTTTCAAATAGCTATAAGAGAGAATTTTTGAATGTTACCAACATACATAAAAAAATGATGAATGTTTGAGGTGAACAGATACGCTGATTACCCTGATTGATCATTACACATTGTATACTTGTATGGAAATATCACTGTCTCATAAATAAGTACAATTATGTGTCAATTAAAATTAAAAAAAAAAATTTTAAGAACACGGAAACTTAGGTGTAGTGACACATACCTATAGTCCCAGCTCCTTGAGAGTCTAAGGTGGTAGGATCTCTTGAGGTCAAGAGTTTGTGGCCAGCCTGAGCTGGAATATGGAATCCTGAAAGTGAGGAACCGAAGAAATAAGCATTTTCTGTATTTAACCAACACTTAGAATAAGATTAGTATTACTAGAGTGATACATATTCTCTTGTGAAGTGGGAAAGGGTTTTCTGGTTCTTCTGTCACTTAAATGATTACCAAACTCTTAGATGATTCTTGAAGTCCCTCAAGAAAACTTGCGATTTCTAACTACATATATTTTTTCTATACCACATGAAAAAATTGGGGATATTAAATAATTGCTAACCTATTTTGAACTTTCACACCTTTTAAAAGATCATTTTTCTTTCATGCTAGGTTTTGGACATAGAGTAAATTCTTTTTGTATACTTGATAACTAACTCTTTTAACTTAAAAAAACTGTTCTTTTGTCTTCTGTCCTACACCTGAAAGTCTGTTCAAAAGAGTTAAAAATTGGATAAAATGAATTTGACTTTGGGCCTTTTGTAATATAACAACGAAGAAAACTAAAGATCACATGTTTTGAAATTCCAGTTTCTTTTCACTGTCATTTCTTCAGAAAGATTTTCTCTATCCCAGCCAGGCATGGTGGCTCACACCCGTAATCCCAGCACTTTGGGATGCCAAGGGGAATGGATCACCTGAGGTCAGGAGTTTGAGACCAGCCTGACCAACATAGCGAAACCCTGTCTCTACTAAAGATAACAAAAGTTAATCAGGCTTGGTGCTGTGCGCCTGTAATGCCAGCTACTTGGGAGGCTGAGGCAGAAGAATTGCTTGAACTTGGGAGGCAGAGATTGCAGTGAGCTGAGATCATGCCACTGCACTCCAGCCTGGGTGAAAGAGCAAAACTCCGTCTCAAAAAAAAAAAAAAAAAAAAAAAAAAGATTTTCTTCATTCCTTTTGTCTAAATTAGGTATCATTTGTTTGTTTTTTGAGACAGAGTCTCACTCTGTTACCTACCCTGGAGGGCAGTGGGGTGATCATAGCAGCCTTCAACTCCTGGTCTCAGACTATCCTGCCACCTCAGCCTCTCGAGTAACTGAAACTACACATGCACACCACTACACCCATCTTTTTTTTTTTTGGTCTTTTTTTGTTTTAAAAGACTGTCTCCCTCTGTTGCCCAGGCTGGTCTTGAACTCCTTGGCTTAAGGCCTACCTTGGCCTCCCAAAATGCTGGGATTACAGGCTTGAGCCACAGCACTAAGTTTGTTACCCTTTCTCATAACACTTTATTCTCTTTCAGATCAGTCATTATAATTACTTCAAATTATTCATATACAGTATATTATTTCGGTATTCATTTTGTTTAATTTCTCTACCTGTAACTAGACTGTAACTCCATACACAGGAACCATATTGGTTTTCCACATTACTGTATTTTAAAGTCCTAGTGTAGTGATACTTAGCATTCAATAAAGACTTTGAGTAAGTGAGTGAGTGAATGAATGAATGAATGAATGGTGACTGCTTTTAGTATTTTGTAGAAGTGCAGGATGCTATCAATTAAGCAGCCTTTGTCTAGTGTGAGGATGAGGAAGTATTTCTTAGAGGACTTGAAAATGAGTTAGAAGGGGGTATGGTATTCAGTATCCAATTTTCCTTAGAGGACAAGTAGGATGAATATAGAAAATTTTCCTTTGAATTTAGAAATGTGGAAGTTATATTCATGACCTTAATGGGGTCAATTTTAATAGAGTGAAGGAATGCAATTCAGATTCCATTTGCTCGTGAAATGAATTAGCGAGAAAACAGAGCAAGGAGCTTTTCCCAGAAAAGTAGATCTCAGACACTTATTGCTAGCTTATTTATTTGTTTGTTCATAGGGGAGTATGATAAAATGAACTATTACTATGCTTTAAATATTTTCACTGTTACACAAAAAACAAAAGTGCACAAAAACACTACCGTAGTAGAGGCTATCAGGAGGACCTGGTTAGTTGTCGTCTACGAGTTTAGCTGCCACATTTATCTTTCACATTGAAATATTGAATGTGTAAGAAAGAAATGTACTTTAGATTGTAAGAAATGAACTTTAGACTGTAAGAAAGAAAATGTACTTTAGATTGGTTTACAATTCCACCTAAATCATTAGTCTTCTTATTTTGCAAGAAATTAGAGTACTGAGGAAATCATGGTAGATTATTCACAGTGCACCAGAATCACTGGCTGCCTCTTTTCCGTGTCCTTTTTGTAAAGTGTCTTAATTTCTGTGAATTTTGTCTCTTATTTATTTTTTGTTTAACTTTCAGGTGTTGGTAAATCATGCTTATTGCTACAGTTTACAGACAAGAGGTTTCAGCCAGTGCATGACCTTACTATTGGTAAGTTTTATAAAAGGGATGAGAAGCATTAAAAGTTTTGGGTAGTTTAAATGGAAAATGCTAGAAGGTCCATCCAGTCTACTAGTGATGATGCTAAAATCCGTGAAACTGGATTTGTTGTTATGCAGTTTTGTCTCTGTCACTTTTTTAAAGTATGTGTAGTAAAAATAAATATTACCCAGCTTTGTAGAAGTGGTTAGCATGCTGAAAGACAGCAGTTTTTAAGATTTCAATTGTAATTAAGGATGAAACAATTAAGAGACAGTATCCAAGCAAGGTAAGAGCAGAAACTTTGACTCAGCTTGCTGGAAGTTGAATCAAGTCTCTGCTGCTAACTTGCTATACAAGCCACTTCTCTGTTTCATGTCTCAGTTTCTCTTTCTGTTCAATGAGAATAGTAGTAGTACCAATCACATGAAGTTACTGTGAGCAGTGAGTTAGTAAATGTAAAGTATTAAAGTGCCCGGCAATGTGAAAGTGCTTTAGACTTTCCTATAATTATTAACTGAGGAAAAGTACCACTGGGCATTTTGTATCTTCCTCAGTTGTAAAGAGTAAATGAAATAGTTACTGGTAAGAAATAGTCAACAAATATTAGCTGTTATTATTTAAAATAATGATTTTCCATTTTATTAATATGAAAAGGAAAAAAATTAAGATGAGTGAAAAGCTAAAAACTTTAGGTAATCTTACTACTTAGGGTTTTTATTTGTTTAAAAATTATATTTATATTCTGAAAGCTGAAGAATCTAGCTGGATTATTCTTCTGTGGCTGTAGCCCATTAACTATAAATTAGTCAAATATGAAGAAACAGATAATTGGAAATCTAGTCATTCTTTACAACGAACTGCTTAATGAATCTTTTTAGCTACTGACTGCTCATTTTCTGTAGACATTATTAATTTACCATTTATAGCATGTTGATCCTTATGTTCGGTGTGTTTTTAAAATACCAAATCAAAGATAGAGCTCATGAATAACATTATTAACTAATAGTTTTTAAGTAAGCTACAGGTATAATACTTTGTGGATATATTGAAATCTTTTGTTAGCAACTACTGTCATTAAGACTCTCCATATTCTATTTTAATTTTGATAGTTTTAAGTGTATACAATAATGATAGGTGAAACAGGTAACTCATGCTGGTCCTGATAACTGTAACATTTTGTTTTATTTTTTGAGACAGGGTCTCATTTTGTAGACTAGGCTGGAGTGCAGTGGTGCAATCACAGCTCACTGCAGCCCCCAAATCCCTGGCTCCAGTGATGTTCCCACCTCAACCTCCCAGGTAGCTAGGACTACAGGCATGCGCTACCACGCCTGGCTAATTTTTTGTATTTTTGGTAGAGTCAGAGTTTTGCCTTGTTGCCCAAGCTGGTTTCAAACTCCTGGGCTCAGGCAGTCTGCCAGCCTCGGCTTCCCAGAGTGCTGGGATTACTGGTGTGAGCCACTGCTCTGGCCTGTTTAATGAGCTCTCTTCCCCACCTCCTATAGAGGCAAATTTGCTCTTTGCTTAATAGATTTGAAACTAGCCAACTTTAGGCATGACTCAGTTCTAAGATAACTAGCGAAACAGTTGTTTTTAGTATAGGATACTAAACAACAGTGTTCTTCCTTTTCTTTGAATCTTATGTATACATTTCTAAGTTAGTATGGCACACCGAGTGGAGAAGATAGACCTGATTGTCAGAAGTTAAGGTAGGCCAAGCTTGTCCAACCCACAACCTGCATGTAGCCCAGGACAGTTTTGAATGAGGCCCAATACAGATTCATATATTTTCTTAAAACACTATAAGATTTTTTTGCTTTTTTTTTTTTTGGCTCATCACCTGTCAGTGTTAGTATATTTTATGTGTGGCCCAAGACAGTTATTCTTCTTCCAGTGTTGCCCAGAGAAGTCAAAAGATTGGACACCTCTGCCATAGGCTGTACTTCTGGGGAGAGATAAAGGAGTAGACCCAAGAGTTGTTTGGGAAACTGTAACTCGTATACACTGCCAGCTGGCTTCACACTAGGTTTGCTAATGGCAGGCACCGGGAAATAGGAGGCTGAAAGAGAAAAACCAAGGATCTTTTTCTCCTTGGGTTGACTGTGTGTTCTCCATTCCTGTGGCTCCAGCCCCTGCCTGGCAGGCCCAAGTGGTCTGGTTCCTGAGCTCTGATAACCTTTTTCCCTCTTGTCTTTCCAGCCTAGGGGTGGTAGCAGCTTCCTGCTGTTTGTAATCTCTGGGTTTATTCCCCATCTCTTCTTTGGGTTTTTGGGGGCTCTTTCTTTACTCTAACCAAGTCCCTACATTAAATTCCCTATGCCCTATGTACTTAAGTGTAGTTTCTGTTTTTCTGGTTGCACTGACTGGCATACCATTTTTTTTCTAACTTTTACAGTTGGTTGTAAATGACAAAAATTTACCTAGATGGGTTTAAACAAAAGGACAATTTATTATTTTAATATTCAGGTATGTCTCAACATGAGAGCAGGGAGCCAGCTGGGTCAGCCTGGAACCAGAGCTCAGAGCTCTTAAGGAGGGAACACGGGAAATTCTGTTTCTCAGTCTCCCATCCTTCCCTCATTGTCTCCCATCCTTCCCTCATTGTCTCCCATTCTCTTCTCATGCCTGTTTCATTTTTCTCTCTCCCTTTTGACCATTGTTTTTGATTTCCCTATCTCCATGATGGGAAAGGGCCATTGTCAATAGCGCCAAAGTTTATATACCATTTAGGAGAGCAGAGATTCTCTTTAACTCAGTTCTGAGTTTCCTAGGCAAGAGAGTTCATTGGCTCAATTTGGTTCAGGCCCACTTATCTCTTGTTCTGTCCACTCTCTTCATGGGCCCAGAATCACTTTTGTACAACATGGTTTCCAAATTGGTAGTCGTAGGAGCAATCTGGGTGAGTAGTCATACATAGCCACCACCAGAATTCCCTCACACCAGCTATTCTAGCTAGTCATCATGTCCTTATCTTTTGTCCCCTGTGATGATCAATTCTGTACTCTGTTTATAAACCATTGACTCTTGAGCTCATGATTCTTCTCAGTCTGCCTCTCTTGCTTTCTCTCCTACTTTTCTCTAACATGTGTAGACACTATGTGCCATCAAGTCTTTGCTGCTTGCTCCTGCCTGAACACTTAGTACTTTTTCATACCTTCAGTCTTTCTCTTCTCAGAGGATGCCATTGCTTGACATATTTGCTTATTACAGTTCTTTTCTGAACAACTGTCCATATCCCAAACTATAGCTCCCATTTAAAGGAAATAAGATTTGTATACCCACACTTATGGGGAAACATTGTTAACAGGAAAGGAACAACTACTGTATAGGCACAGAATTTCAATATAATGCTCAGCACCAATATGGATTCCTAGTAGCTCATGCATTAGAAATTCATTGTTCATAATCAGGATCAGTCCTCCTAAAAAGACAAAGTAAATTTTATGGAGGATGTATGTAGGAAGTCCCGTCTTTTTACCTGCTATGTGTTAAGGGAAATTATACCCAGTACACATTCATAAAATGGATTGTTTTTTGTTGGGGTCATAGTCCAACCATGGCTTTAGCAACAGTCTGTTATTACAGAACAAAGATGGTAGCTATCATGAACTATTTTTTTAAGTTGAAATTTTATTTTAGATCCTATAAAGTGAATATAAATGTACTCTATACATTCACTCTGCAGAGTCTCAGTATTTAAGATGTTTCAGGATATTTGAGGTAATGATACTTAAAAAAATTATCTGAAGCAAACAGAACATTTAGGATCCTAAAACTGTTCTCAGAATGCTGATAGATGCTTAATGTTCATTGTTAATATTGATAATGATAATTACATTGTTTTCACTGAAAGTCATTTTTTAAAGTAAAAGCCAACTCTGGAAGAGGAAGAGTAAAGGGGTGCTTCTTGCCTCTACAACTTATGTAGAGTTGCATACATACGTTAAAAGGGTATTCAGTACCACCATTCATTTAGTCAAGCTAAATATTGTTAAGGCATGTTTTTGCCTTCATTGGCCCAAGACCTACTTAACATTTTTGACACTCATCACAGCAATTTATTTTTCAGACATAAAAAAACTTAGCACATTATTGTCACATATTTTTAAAAAGAAATTAGAATTTTTGGTAAAATAAGTAGTAAGACAGTATCTTTACTATGCTGCATACTTGCCTTTGCTGGATGAATAAATGAGGGTGGAAAAATTTAAGGTTGGTTTGTGACTAAGAAGGTATTAAATGATAGAAAAGAGAAAATAAAAGACCATGAAAGTTTTTAAAAGACTGTGTACAAATATTCTTTAACCTTTGACTGTCTCTCTCAATGAGAATTGTTAAGAAATGAATCATAGAAGCAGTTTATAAATAGCTTCATGGACACAATTCAGAAGGTTCAGACTAGAGCCTTGCTCTTCAAAAGATGGTTCGTGTGCTGTTGCGCTGGACCAGCAGCAGCATCAGTATCGTGTGGGAGCTTGTTAAAGAACCTACTGAATCATAATTTGCATTTTAACAGGATCTCCAAGTGATTCATATGGGCACTGAAGATTAAAAAACGTTGGAGAAATGGCTTTTAAATATTGATTACCCAGCTGGAAATACATTTTATGTTCTTTGCCTGGTGCACACATGCTGGCCTCTCAGTGGCTTTATTTCTCTCCCCCTGCCCCTGGTGATCTTGGTTCCACCCTGCTTCAGCTACTCCCTCCCATAGTTACTCTCAGGACTCATCATTACCAATATCTGGAACCACTTCAGAATTTAGTTTCATGCATTGACTATTTGACTTTCTATCCTGTCCTTCCTGCTCACTTTCTTTAGTCCCTAATGCTAACAATTTTTTCACCTCATCAGAATTATGCCATTGATTCTACCATCTTTTCACTCTCATCTCTCTTGTGTTCCTACTTTCCTCCTTAATCATTCCTGCATATACCCACAGTTTTCTTGTCCCTCTCATGCTGTATCATAGTCTTGTGGCTAAACCATAGGTTAAATCCAGTCATCTATTCCTAATATGTACAGCTAGACACATCTGGAGAAAAGTACAGAGCCATGCTAACTAGTCTCATTTTAATTTTTTGGACACTCACGTCAAGTAAACCCTTAGTACTACCTGATAATTGTACTTTTATTTCCATTATATGCACCCTTTAGTTTCCTGTAGACCGATATCAGACTTTCTTGCTCTTTAAGCAAGATATCTTTGCTATCTTTACTCTCAGCTGATAACCTGGTTTCGGTTTCACTTAGAAAATAGAGGCAAGTAGAAGAGGATTTTCACAGGTTTCCACTACTTACTGCATTGACCCACCTACCTGCATTGTGCCTATAAACTAAGCCTTTCCCTTGGTGCTGTGGGTAAACTTAAGTTCTTAGCCAGGGCCTACTGAAGGACACTGCTTTAGTAGTTCTTTTTGCTTTCAGGCATCATTAATTTTTCCCTTTTTGATGGTTATTTTTCATGGCTCTCTTTTCCAGCTTTTAATCTGCATACCCATATACACACATTCATACCCATCCTCCCACCTAGATTTATTGTTCTCCTTAATGTTTTATACAAGTAAATATAGGTAAATAGATTTTACCCCACCAATAAAAAGTAAGGTCCATGACAGCAGATGGTTCTCTGTTTTGTTTATTGCTGTATCTGCACCTGGTACATATTAGGGACTCTAAAAATATTTGCTAAATATTCTACCTACTTAGTGGAGGAAAACTTCATAAAGTTGTACTTGCCATTGCAGGGCTTAATGCTTGCATTCCTTTATGTTATACTGTTCAGTTATGTTGCTTACAAATAATGCATAGCCCGCTAATTTCCACTACATTTATTTCACTACCTACAAATGGACAGTTTGACAAATGTTAGTCTAGTGGCTAGACCATTTATATGTTGATTTCACCTTCTTACCTATCTCCCCCACTTCCTTAAACCAGTCAGCCTATAAGAAATGATTGCTGGGCTCACGCCTATAATCCTAACACTTTGGGAGGCAGAGGCAAGAGGATCACTTGATGCCAGATGTCTGAGACCAGCCAGGGCAACAGAGTGAGATCCAATCTCTACAAAAAGTTTAAAAACTAGTCAGGCGTGGTGGCACATGCCTGTAGCCCCAGCTACTTGGTAGACTGAGGTGGGAGGATTGCTTGAGCTCAAGAGTTTAAGGCTGCAATGAACCATGATAGCTGCAATGAGCCATGATAGTACCACTGCACTCCAGCCTGGGCAACAGAGCAAGACCCTGCCTCACAGAAAAAAAAAAAAAAAGAAAGGAATGATTGGTGGAAATGAAAGTATACTTTTAGGACAAAGTAATAGAATTGAAGCATGATATCTTCCATCAGGCTTACCACAGGAAATCAGTTTTAAAATACACCTCATTTATTTGGGGTTCAGTTTTCTAGTAACTTGAGTTGCCTAGAACAGCATTGCTAAGAAGTTAGAATAATAGTTTAAAAGACCTCTTGAACTTCTCATTAAGCTCTCATAAAGTCTCTATAGCTGAAAAAAATTTTTTTTTGAGACTGAGTCTTGCTTTGTCGCCCAGGCTGGAGTGCAGTGGCACCATCCTGGCTCACCGCAACCTCTGCCTCCCAGGTTCAAGCGATTCTCCTGCCTCAGCCACTCAAGTAGTTGGGGCTACAGGCACGTACCGCCATGCCTGGATAATTTTTTGTAGTTTTTTTTTAGTAGAGATGGGTTTTTACCGTGTTAGCCAGGATGGTCTTGATCTTCTGACCTCGTGATCCGCCTGCCTCAGCCTCCCAAAGTGCTGGGATTACAGGCATGAGCCGCCGTGCCTGGCCCTCTGTAGCTGATTTTTAATATGTGAAAGTATTTTCCTCTCAGAGTGTGATCATTGTGAAAATGTTGTAAAAATCTGGGGAGAGTTAAATTCCCTATATAACTTTGGCCCTCCAGCAACCACTGAGTGGTGTGTGTTAGTGCCTTCTGAAGCTTTTAAAGTATTCCTAAACACACACATAAAGCTGTTCTAATTTGCACTCTCCCCGCTGTTGTATCAAAGTGCCCATTCCTTCTCATCCTTCCTTCTACTGCAGCTCAGTTTTTAATATTTGTATATTAGAGACAAAAAAGTTGTTTTTTTTTTTTTACTTTTTCATTCTTTTTTAGTGAGGCTGAGCATTTTTCCTATGTTTAAGAACTATTTATCTTCTCTTTGATTTTACTTGTCGTATATCTGTGTCTTTTTTTTTTTTTTTTCTTTTTGCTACTTTGAATTATTAAGGGATAGCTAGTTGTTTTTTTGTTTGTTTGTTTGTTTGTTTTTAACTCAAATCTATTGTGGCTTCCTAGCCTTGCTCTATGCAAAAATTACATATAATGTCTTAAATATTCTTCCGTAACTTTAAATTTGCATTCTATTCGGTATGTGGTCATGTATATATCACTTTCTTTTTTAAAATTTTATGTGTACTGGTGGGCGCTGGGCTTCTAGCATACCCATTACCCAAATAGTGAATATTGTACTCAATAGGTAATTTTTCATCCCTCACCCCCTTCCCAAACTCCACTTTTTTGGGGTCCCCAGTGTTTATTATTTCCATCTTTATGTCTGTGTGTACCCATTGTTTAGCTCCTACTTTATAAGCAAGAACATGCAGTATTTGATTTTTTGAGTTAGTTCACTGAGGATAATGGCCTTCACCTCCATCCCTGCTGCTGCAAAAGACACGATTTCATTCTTTTTTATGGCTGCTATCATTTTCTTTAATCCCTATATAGCTTGTGGCCTCACACCATTAACTAAGCCATTCATTCTTGTCCTATTACCTTTGTAATATGTTAAATCCCTGTGTGTAAGCAAGCCTGTTTGAGGGTGCCAAAATATGTTTTGTTCATCTTTCTTTCTTTCTTTTTTTTTTTTTTTGAGACAGAGTCTCATTTAGTTGCCAGGCTGGAGTGCAGTGGTGCGATCTCCGCTCACTGCAACCTCCACCTCTTGGGTTCAAGTAATTCTTATGCCTCAGCCTCCCGTGTAGCTGGAATTACAGGCATGTGCCACCACACCCAACTAACTTTTGTAATTTTAGTAGAGACAGGGTTTCACCATGTTGGCCAGGATGGTCTTGATCTCCCAACCTTGTGATCTGCCTGCCTTGGCCTCCCACATCTTTTTTTCTATTTCATGAGGCAATATCACACTGTGGTAGTTGCTGTAACTTTGTAGTGTACTTCATACCAGTTGGTGTTCTTTCTTTCCTTTCTAAGTTTTCTTGATTGTTCTTGTGCATTTGTTCTTCCAGATGGAACTTTGCCAAGTTGTAAGATTTTTAGTGAGGCTTTTAAATTTGAAAATAATTTTGTTCAATTTATGGGCTAATTTGGAGATAATTTATGTTTTTACAGCATTGATTACCTGTTTATACACATAATACATATTTTCATTTATTCAGACTTTCTTAAATGCTGTTCAGTAAAATTTTACAGTTTTGTTCATATAGGCCTTATGCTTTTCTAAGTTTGTTTTGAGATTTTATAGATTTGTTGCTATTGTAAGTAAATTTTTTTCATCACTGTTGTTAAATTATTTTGCACATTCTAGGTAGACTATTTAGTCTTATCTGTAAGTTATAATTTTTTCCTAAGCCAAAATCTGTTTCTCTTAATTTTGTTACTCTAATTTTTTACCAAATTCTCTAGAATAATTTCCAAATTGAAAATATTGTAATATTTTTCTCAGTATAATTTGAATTATTCTAGGGTTTTGCCATTAAGTGTGGTGTTTGCTGTTTTGTTTTACATAGAAAATTGAGGACATTACTTTTTGTATCTAGTTTTCCTTTGTTTCTAGAATTAGGAAAAATCCGGCCACCTTCCCACAAGTCTCCATTTTGAACTTCTGCAGTGTCTAGGTTCCAGGAACAGGAATAGGGGATAGGAGTCCATATGTTACCGTGCTGGTAAGGAAAGCTGTTTACTCTACACCTAGCTGTGCTCTCTGCTTAGCACCCCACCTAGTACCCCAGCAGCCTGGAAGTTCTGGCCTTGACATTATAAGGAGGCCTGAATGGGCACGCCCCAGCCTTACCTAGGTAAGGAGCCACATTCTGCCTCTGCACGTATCTGTACCAGTGACTACCTGTCTCTGACAGATAGCCCTTTCTCACAGGGGCTGTCATCATTAGTCATGTGGATGGTAGTTTAGACATTCTAGTGCATAATACGGAATAATAATAATTATACTTGACATATTAAATACTTAGTGTGCCACTGTTCTATTTTATATGTAATCATCTTTTAATCTTAAAAAAACTCATGAGGTAGGTATTGTGAATACCATTTTACAGATGAGAAAACTAAGACAAAGAAGGGGCTTAATAACTTGCCCAGGGTCACACAACCTAGTAGATATTGATTATGAATGCTCAGTAAATGATGCAAGGATGATAATGATTGGAGACAATTAGAAAGTGTACCTATTCAGAGTATTTGATTCTGGAAGCTTGGAAGTGAATAACATTTCTGAGAAAATAAGCATTACTCCCTGACAATGTCAGGTAAATGAGGTCTTGACTTTGACTCCACAGAAATTTATCTAGCAGCCAAATTGGCTGTTAATTGAAAATGGATCTGGGAAGAAGGCTTCAAAGGCATAGAGAATAACAATTTATCACATAAAAAAAGAGAAGGAAACCTTTCTAAATGGAATTCTCAAGCATGTATACATCCAAGGAAAAGGATTTAAAAATGTTAATATTCCAGAAAAGAAGTCAAGTTTTTGGTTTCTGTATTTGTTTCTGAGGCTTCCAAGAGACTAGGATTCAGTGTTTTCATTTGTCACATAGAATTAAAGGGTAAAACCTACATTGAACCCAGTTATGGGAAGGTAAATGGGAAAGAGCTATATTTCTGAAGCTAAAATTAAAGTGTGTTTTTGCTTCATTTGATAGGAAAACAGAAATCATAGTTTTTCAGTAATCAACAACACTTGTCAGGTTTTCTTTTTGAGATGTGTATTTTTTTCCCACCACCATTTTTTAACCTCATGCCTAAATATAATACAATAGCCTTTTAATTGGTCTCTTTGCTTCTTGTGTTTTGTTGTTGTTGTTGTTGTTGTTGCTGTTTTGGTTTTCTTTATCCATCCTGACCTGGTTGATAAGTGAAGTTAAAATGTCTATTATATTATGACATATCCCTGGTTTAGAAACATTCTTGATGTTCACTTAACAGATTTATTTAAAATTGGATGTATTTTTGGAGGCAAAATCATTGTTTAAAGATTTTAAGCTTCATGACTTCTTCCTGCTTACTTTATTAATTGTTTTGTTTTTGTTTTTTGAGACAGGGTCTCACTGTGTTGCCCAGGCTGGAAAGCAGTGGCACAATCATGGCCCACTGCAACCTCGAGTTCCTAGGCTCAAGTGATCCTTCCCCGCTTCAGCCTCCCAAGTAGCTGGGACCACAGGCACATGCCACCATACCTGGCTCATTTTTTAATTTTTCATGGAGACTGGGTCTCCCTATGTTGTCCAGGCTAGTCTCCAATTCTCTGGGCTCAAGCAGTCCTCCTGTCTCAGCCTCTCAAAGTGTAGGATTGCAGGCCATACTGAGCCAGTGGGTCCAGGTGATCTGCTTAATTTGAGTAAAGAGACGAACATACTAAAACCCAATTCTAGCTAGGGTAAGCAAAGGAAATATTCTAGAATATCTGTAGTTACATATGGAACCTGCAGTAAGTTGGAAACTTTGTCTTGGAATTGGGCAGGAACAAAGCATCTTGGAGGTCAGGAAGCAGAAACTGTTAATAGCTCTCCTGCAGCAGAAGCAGTTGTGTTAGCTACTCATCTGCTCGGATGGAATGATCAGAAGTCGATTTCCATATCTTTAGCCCTCTGCTCAAGATACCAGTTCCAGAGTGGGAGCATCTGCTTGCTTTTGCTAGCCTTGCCTTCCTTACCTACTCACCCTTGGTACCAGGAGCATTCATGGGTCGGTCTTTTTCTAGTCTGTAGTTGTTTTTTGTTAAATTTGACATTATGAGCAATGTAGATAGTTTTGGATTGTGCTTAAAAGCCAGCTCATCCCTGACAGTGGAAGGAAAAATAAAAATAAATTTTTCTCTCTCTCTCTCTCTCATTTGTAGGTAGAAACAATAGATTCATGAAAAAGCCTCTACTCTGTCTGATATCTCGCTGACATGTAAAATTTTGTGCTTCAATGTATTCATTTTCAATACGGAGTATTTCAAAGAACATCTGTATCTTACTTAGCAACTGGTTTCTTCCCCCAACTAATTTCATTTTTCATGTCATTAATGGATTTTGTGTATGACTCCACCCTCTGGCATAGAACAGATATGAATATGTATATTCACATAGATATGTTATGAATCTATATGCATATGTAGGTGCATATATATGTAAATACTGTAATGGTTTTATGTGGCTTAATTTGTCAGTTTTTCATTTTTCAGTCTGATACATCATGACCCCTGAATCTCTTTTCTCTAGCTTTCTTGTATTTCTGAGCCTGAGAAACATAAACATCATCTTAGTTTCTTGGTATTCATCAGGCCTGTGGGATGGAATAACTATTATAATGTAGAGTAAAAGCTCATCAGGTTTTATGTCATGGGACAAATTACCTTTGTTTCTCACCTTTCTAATCACAGTTGGGGAGTTATGGGAGATGCTGAATTGGAATTCCGACATTGGGCAGTATGTTCTTCTCTGGGAAACTAGAAGTTGTTTTTCTGCCAGGATAACATTTGGTTTCTGGGTACCATGTGTGTCTTCCCTTCACCCTGACTCTGATCTAAATGATCTAAATACTGATTGAACATACTCTAGGTAGTAATGATTTGGTATAAAAGATATACTACTTCCAGAGTTGTCTTCACAACTGTTTGCCCTTCTAAAATTATCCCCTATTTTTCTACTATTTTGATGACTGAATGAGTACTTTCCAAAGATGATAAATGCAAGTTAAAAGCCAAAGTAGTAAACTTGTAGGTGTGAAGTCTGTGTTCCTTTTGACCTGTAGTCCGATTTCTTATAATTTGCCTATAATTATAGTAAGTTGAAAAATGATGCAGAAAGTTCATTTTAACATTCACTGTTTAGTGAAAATAGGAGAACAACCTAAATCTGTAGCAATAAAGTATCAAGTTTGTAAATTATTTGTACACAAAAGAATATTATGCAGACATCAAAAATAGTGGCATAGTTTTATGTTTAATGATTTGCAAGGATGTTTGTGATACAGAATAATGTCTGTGATGTATTATTAAATAAAAAGCAAATTGCAGAGCAGAATTTTTATGTTCCCATTTATGCAGAATTATATACTTATTTCTGCATGTGTATTCATGGAGCACTGTCTGGGAAGTATGTTAAAACGTTGGTTATAGCTAATGGCAGATTTGGAGATTTCTTTCCTTGCTAATTATTCATGCTTAGAACCAATACTATGATACTGAAATATATCTGTCCCTTTTTGGTGATTTTTATACCGTATTAATGTAATTTTTAATTAACATTTAATTTAACATTTATGATTAATAATTATGGCTCTTGGATGATCTCTTTTTTAATTTTTATGTTACTGAGCCTGCAAAACATGAAGACCACAGTTGGTTTCTTAATATTGACTCTGCCACATTTCAGTGTCTTAGTATTTTAATTATGTCCTTAGCTTATGTCTTATTAGCACCTCTTCCTTAGCTTATATATTTTCTAAGTATAGGAGCTGCATTTGTTAAAGTCTGTGTATTACCTAGCATAGCATGTCTTGGAAGTAAACATTCTGTTTTGAATCCTCAAAAGTGAGATATATTCCCACTGATTTTGTAACAAATCATTTTTTACTCTATTTAGGTGTAGAGTTTGGTGCTCGAATGATAACTATTGACGGGAAACAGATAAAACTTCAGATATGGGATACGGTAAGTATAGGGAAAATGCACTGTATGATCTCAGTAAAGTTGCTTTATGAAAGTACATTGTATGTTTGTTTTAATGTTGTTATATGTCTGTTAAGGTTTGTTAGACACTAACTTCCTGCAGCCATGAGATGAAATGTGGTGCTGGAGTAGATTGGTTTTTCTTACGCGCTGTTTTCAATAGATGGGACCCGGGTGTTGGTGTTAGTGAGCATATCTGAGTGAATGCTCATGTTATGTGGTCTAAATTGGAATGCTCTAGAAACTGTATTTTTAAGAAAAACAATCAGCGTGTCTCAAGTACACGTAGGAAGTAAAATAAGAATATCAGTATTATACAGTAACTTATTCTTCAAGCTTATTATTTTAAATATTTTGGTCCTAACAACTGGAAGTCATATGTTGCTCTTAATCCAATATCCTAATTCTGTTATACCCTTGTTCATTGAGTACCTATTATATGCCATACAATATTGTTTTTAATCGTGATGCCTCATCTGAACCATAATATACAGAAAATGATTTGAGTGACTGTTTTCTCTATTCTCCCATTTTAGATGCATAAAAGTGAAGTGATTTTATTGTATACATTGGGTGCCTTAAGGTAGCAATTTTCAAACCATTTTGTTTCAGAACTGCTTTATACTTTTAAAAATTAATGAAGACCCCCAAAGAGCTCTAGCTTATATGGCTTAAAGGTATTAATATTTACCATATTAGAAATTAAAAATGAGACACGTATCAAATATTCAATCATTAATTCATTTTAAATTAATAAATTACTTGTTAGGGTAAATAATACAATTGTAATGGAAACTATATTTTCCAAAACAAACAACTACATTTTTCTAGTGAGACTAGTGATGTCTGTCTGCTTAATAGAAGACACTGGATTCTCATATCTGCTTCTGCACTGAGCCTTACATATGTTGTTTAATTGAAGTATGTTAAGAAAATCCAGCCTCACACAAATAGTCAGTTGGGAAATGGAGGACCACATGGACCCTTAAAGAGTCTGAGGAATTCCCAGGATCCTCGGATCATACTTTTGAGAACCACTGCTCTAGGGCATTAGGAGATAATTCTTCACAGAACCCCAGTTAAGAAAACCTGAAAGGTCTCCTGTTGTGTCAAAGACCATATTCTCTAAACTGGTAAATGAGATATAAAAGACAGAGGATTTAATCATCATATACCTGTGGCCTATTTTTCTTCAGTCACTCAGTCTTAGTTTCTCACTTGTCATGTGTAGTAGCCATTGAAAGAAGGAACCTTAGAGAACATCCAGTCTCACAGACTGGATTCCCTAGACGCAAGCAAGTTACTGAAGGCTGCTGTGGAACCTGGGTTTCCTGATCTTCCTGTGTGTCACAGTTGTCCCTTAAATGATAACCCTACATGTCTGTCTTGTCCTGTCCTTGAATTTTCCACTCAACTCTGGGTTCTTGTGCTTTTTTGCCTCTTCTTCCTCAGTGAAGATTCATACTTTTACTATTTCTTAGGGATTTCCCATGTGAGCCTAAAGCATCTCAAAACTTTTGATTTGCATTCTCTCAGGCAGCATCTCAAAACTGCGTGGAAAAGAGGAAAATAAAATACACAAAGTCCCTTTTTTCCTAGAAATTTAAAATTAATAATCTCCAACCAAAAAGAAATATTTTCTACTTCTGTATTAAAAGAGTTTCTCTCTCCTTGTTTTTGAGACAGGGTGTCTGTCACCCAGGCTGTAGTGCAGTGGCACAATCATAGCTCGCTGCAGCCTCGAACTCCTGGGCTCAAGCAGTCCTCCCACTTCAGTCTCCTGAATAGCTGGGACTACAGGCGTGCACCACCATACCCGGCTGAGTTTCTGTCTCTTATTCAGAACTGATTTACATAAACTGAGTTACTCTTTTTAGCTTATAACCTTGTGTAACACACATCTTTGCATTGTGTAGTGTGAACCAGACTACTGTTATTCTTCAATAAACATATTTTTCATTTCTTATATTTTTGCATAAATACTTGCATTGCTTGAAGTGCCTTTTTTTTTTCTTTTCCATTTAAGGCAACTAAGATGTCAGCTCTTCTGTGACGCCTTTTTGACCCCCATGGGAATAACTTATTCTTCCCGTAGTATTTTGTGCATATATCTCTTGTAGGTCTGATCCCATTGTCATAGCTTTTTGTTCACATTAGCTACCCTTCTCAGAATAAGCATTATGAGAGAAGGATCCACCTATATCTTAGGCAGCTTTGTATCCTGCATTCTTAGCTTGGTGACTGATACATACAGCGTTTGGTAAATTTTAATGAATGAATAGAGAATCTAATTCTGTCTAAGCAACTTGTAGAGTCACTGGATGTGTTCAGGAGATGTCATCTACTAAGTTAAAGTACACGGTTTTGTAAAGGAAAGGTTAATATAGTAATGATAATTATGTGATATTTTTGGCATGAACCACTTCACTGTCTGTAGGTTATTTTATCCACTTGTTCTTCTGTTCTTAAAGTAGTCCCTTATGATCTTTGTTTTTTGAAACTTGAGTAAGCCATTCATTTCCTAGTTGTCTGTTTTGTAGATTAACTGATCATGCTTTCTTTTGATAGAAGCCTGTTTTTTTGTGGGTGTTTTTTGTTTTTGTTTTTGCTTGAGTTGATTTCTTTGCACAACAATAAACTTGCAAAAGAAATCTAAAATAATTTCTTTTGCTGGACAGTATGAGAAGGGAATAGAAGAAAAACCCGTGTTTGTGTTCCTCTAGGAGGGCAGAGGGCTTGTTTTCTTTCCTCTATTTCTGAGAGAGACTGTGGTCCCTTTAAAGACATCATAACGCCCAAGAAAGAATTCAACCACTTCCAGCTTCTACGTAGAGAGCTCCCGAGCAAATGGCCTGACCCAGATTTAAAGGACTGTTTAAAATAATTTAACTTATTTCGTTTGTTGTTTCTTGAGTCTTTGTCTTACAGGTTTTCCTCTTTTGTTGGTTTTTTTTTTTTTTGGTTTTGAGACATCTTACTCTGTTGCCCAGGCTTGAGTGTAGCAGCATGATCACAGCTCACTGCAGCCTCAAACGCCTGGCCTCAAGCAGTCCTCCCACCTCAGCCTCTTGAGTAGCTGGGACTACATGTGTATCCCACTATGTGCAGCTAATTTTTTAAATTTTTTGTAGAGATGGAGTCCCGTTATGTTTCCCAGGCTGGTCAGGCTTTTCTCTTATTTTTATTGACTTTATTCTTACTTTCATACCCAACTTCCAAAACTTTTTAATAAATGTAATCTAATACGCATTAAGGTTGGTCTCACACTTAGTTTATATCTGAGTGAAACAGGACTTTCCGTACCATTTATGTGTGTCTATACATTTGGATAGCCATTTGCATTTTTGGTAGCAAGGGTTACGTCTGTTCATGGCCCAAGATGTTTACAAAACCATCCTAGAGTCCTTCAGGGGAAAATTAGCCAAATGTTGTTATTTGTTTCATCAGCCTTATAGAACTGAGGTTTTCTTAGTATCTTAGGATCTTTGTCTTTTTTTTTTTTTTTTTTTTTTTTAGATGGTGTTTTACTCTTGTTGCCCAGGCTGGAGTGCAATGGTGCGATCTCAGCTCACCGCAACCTCTGCCTCCTGGGTTCAAGTGATTCTTCTGCCTCAGTCTCCCAAGTAGCTGGGATTACAGGCGTGCACCACCACGCCTGGCTAATTTTGTATTTTTAGTAGAGACGGGGTTTCTCCATGTTGGTTAGGCTGGTCCCGAACTCCTGACCTCAGGTGATCCGCCCGCCTCGGCCTCCCAAAGTGCTAGGATTACAGGCGTGAGCCACTGCACCTGGCCTACAGGATGTTTGTCATTTTTATCTTCAAAAAATTTAAGAAGTTTTCCTTGCAAAATTTTCACATCCCACCACCTTTGCTTTCTTTTGCAAATAGTTAGGATAGCTGACAGCAGATACTCCTTGGAGGCCTTAAAGCCATCAATCAGTTTCACAGCTGGAAGCAGTGATAAGAGTCTATCAGTGTGGCTCATGCCTGTAATCCCAGCACTTTGGGAAGCAGAGGCAGGCAAATCACGAGGTCAGTAGATTGAGACCATCCTGGCTAACATGGTGAAACCTCGTCTCTACTAAAAATACAAAAAATTCGCCGGGCGTGGTGGCAGGTGCCTGTAGTCCCAGCTACTCGGGAGGCTGAGACAGGAGGATGGCGTGAACCTAAGAGGTGGAACTTGCAGTGAGTCAAGATCATGCCACTGCACTCCAGCCTGGGCAACAGAGCGAGACTCCGTCTCAAAAAAAAAAGTCTATCAGTGCCTCCCTTAAAGCACTGACACTTGGCCCTGTACTGAGTTACTTTTTTTTCATTTATTAAAAGCCAAAGCCAAACTGTAAATATTCTTCTTCTGCCAGAGGAATTCAGAGAAGAAACATATGTTGCCCCCAGTTTCTGTTCATTGGCAGAAAAAAGGCAGAGGTGTGTTCTCACTGTTAGACCATGGCCAGCCGTTACTACCTTGTCCTGCTCTTGTTCTTTTTCTCTTACTTTTTCTCTTGCCTTCTATCACTCTTTCTGTTGCCTTCCAGCATATCCAAATACATTTGATTTCCCAGCCCCTCCAAAAAAATTTGTAATATGAATGTTTTAGTTAAGTTCATTTATCTACTCAGCTTCCCTAGAAATATTTGTTTTACATGTCTTATATCAAGTAAGAGTTAGTGAAACTTTTGACAAAATTATATGAAAACTAATATGCTAAAAGTTTCTTCTCAGCAAATCGCAGGTATTTTTTTCTCCTTTGAAAAAAAAGTGTTACTTTATACTCTTGACGTATTATTTCTAAAAATTGAATATTGTTTTGTTTGAATGCATCAGTAAGGATGGATGACCAGATGCAATGAGCCAGGGAGAGGACCTGGAACCCTGAAGGCTGGAAACAATCCTGCCTCCACTTCTGCCTCTCCTCTCTGTTCCCATTACTCTCACTTCCTTCCTCTGCCCCATCATCCTCACAGCCAGGAGTTGAGTGGCTGGGAGCTCCAACTATTCTGCCTCCTTAGGCAGCAGTTCATCAACATTTTCTTGAAGAACTACAGGGACAGGAAACTGTCTTAGACATTTCATTGTACTTTAGCGATTACCTCCCACCTGTGGTCTCCAGTTTTTCTTACATGGCAGCACTAAAAGAATTGGACATCGGTGATCATATCCTATTTTATCTTTTTTTTTTCTTTTTTCTTTTTTTTTGAGACAGGATCTTGCTCTGTTGTCCAGGCTGGAGTGCAGTGGTGTGATCACAGCTCACAACAGCCTCCAACTCCTGAGCTCAAGTGATCCTCTCATCTCAGCTTCCCCATTACCTGGGACTACAGGCACAAGCCACCACTCCCAGCTAATTTTTTTTTTAATTTTGTAGAGACGGGATTTTGCCATGTTCCCAAGGCTGGTCAGAAACTCCTGGGCTCAAGCAGTCTGCCCACCTTGGCCTCCCAAAGTTCTGGGATTACAGCGTGAGCCACTGCACCCAGCTAAGCCTTTTTTCCAAAGTAAATATCCTCAAATTTTTTAAAGCATTCAACTTCTACTGTTTTTTCTAGGTATTTCCACCCATTGTTACTTTTCTAGGATCCCACGGCTAAGTAGTGCAGGTTGACTTTTTCACCACCCTTGCTGTGGACACAAAGACAGCCTAAAAATCACTTTGATTCTGTGGACACTAAGACAGCCTAAAAATCACTGATCTTACTGTCACCCAGAATAGAAGTTTTAGACATGCATGTAGATTTCAAAATCTTTCCTCTCAATGATAGCAGTTCCTTGATAGAGGTCTGAATTTTTAAGTTGAGTCTTTTAAGTAAAGTACCAGAGATTCAGTGCTTGGGCAAGGGACAGTTTATTTGGCTGTTTAGAAATCCTTCTTTCCTTCTTTTGGTTCTCATCTGTGTTCTACATAGCCGGAGTTGTTTGATAAATAACTAGCAATGCAAGTAAGAGAAGTATTACTCTAACAGTGATTCTCACAAATCTTAATTTTCTCACTTTTTATTGGCTCTTTGGGATCAATCCAGGTAACATATTTGAGTGCCTACTATAAATATACTTTAGTACTCTGAGTTAAGCTATCCCTCAAGGATAACTGAAGAGGAAAAAAGATAAGCATTGAATAGTATGTTCGTTGTGTCTAATCAATAGTATTAGAACCAAATGACCACATGAAAGTGCTTTTGGATTTGTGAGGAGAAAAGGATAACTATGGGCTGTGGTAGACAAGCTTTCCCAGCTTTGTGAAAGAATTAGGGACTTGAGCTGGTCCTCAAAGGAAATGGAAATTGGATAGGTGGAGAGAGAAGAAAATAGTTTTTCAGGCAAGGAGTTAAGCAGAGGCACAAAAGCAGGAGTTTTCAGACGATAGACAAGATATCAGTAGAAAAAAATGGACTTGTATGAATAAGACTTTGATTGAATAAGAAAAAATTCATGTGAGACAAATAGAGATCTGATTCTCAAGAGCTTAGGACTTTAATTCAGGGTATTTAGAGATTTTTGAACTATAGCTTAATATGTATAAAGTTATATTTTATAGGAGTAGAAGAGGAAGAAGAGGTAAAGATGACTACTAGTTGCCAGCATGGTTACTACAAATACTGCCATTCACCAAAAGACTTAGATGCATGGGAAAGCCAATTTGGGGGATTCTTTATCTGGCAGTTAGAAATAAGTTTTAAAATTATGATGCAAATGATCAATTTTGATTTGGCAATCCTCACATGAAAGATGAAGGTGTAAGACTTCTTTTGCACAGATGTTCCATGACTCTGATGTAATATTAAGCATCACTAAAAATGAGCATGTTCTTTATCTCTTAGGCAGACTTGTTCTGCTTTACTTTTTTGTATCTCTGAGTATTTTGTGAATTGTTTTTTGTTTTGTTTTGGAGACAGAATCCAGCTCTGTCGCCCAGGCTAGAGTGCCGTGGCATAATCTCAGCTCACTGCAGTCTCCGCCTCCTGGGTTGAAGTGATTCTCCTGCCTCAGCCTCCAGAATAGCTGGGATTACAGGCACATGCCACCACGCCTGGCTAATTTTGTATTTTTTGTAGAGACGGGGTTTCACCATGTTGGCCAGGCTGGTCTCAAGCTCCTGACCTCAGGTGATCCATCCGCCGTGGCCTCCCAAAGTGCTGGGATTATAGGCATGAGCCACCACACCCAGCTAATCTTGCGGATTTTAAAATAAATCTAACAGTTATGTTGTGAGCCAAGAGAACTTACTGTCCGCTCTGGCCACTGCACCCTAAGTTTGTTTTGTGGTGCTGTTCACTTAGGCATCATTCCTGTTTGATGAAATGTGTTTTTCTTTACACTCTAAGCTACTCTCAGGAATCTTACTATTACATACAAAGAATTTTGTATCCTGTTTGGTTTCAAGCTTCCAAAAATCCCTTTTAACCAACAGTTTATAGTGATACAGTAAAGAGGGTCAAACACAACATTCACAATTCCTAAGTTAACTTTTTTTTTTTTTTTTTTTGAGACAGAGTCTTGCTCTCTCACCCAGGCTGGAGTGCAGTGGCGCAATCTCGGCTCACAGAGACGGGGTTTCACCGTGTTAGCCAGGATGGTCTCAATCTCTTGACCTCGTGATCTGCCTGCCGGCCTCCCAAAGTGCTGGGATTACAGGCATGAGCCACCACGCCCAGCCCTAAGTTAACCATTTTGTTTCACTTAAAACAACGTAGGTCAGTGCGAGTTTGGATAGTTATATGTTCAAGTACTTTTTTTTTTTTTTTTTCGCCAAGACGCAGCGTCGCTCTGTTGCCTAGGCTGGAGTGCAATGGCATGATCTCAGCTCACTGCAATCTCCGCCTCCTGGCTTCAAGTGATTCTCCTGCCCCAGCCTCCTGAGTAGGAGTAGCTAGGATTATAGGTGTGCACCACCACGCCTAGCTAATTTTTGTATTTTTTAGTAGAGATAGGTGTTCACCAGTTGGTCAGGCTGGTCTCAAACTCCTGACCTTGTGATCTGCCCGTCTCGGCCTCCCAAAGTGCTGGGATTACAGGCGTGAGCCACCATGCCCGGCCTAAGGTACTTTTTAAAAATCAGATTACTTTGCTTTAATACGTCAAGGTTGTTAACCTTTGGGCTAACTTTATTCAGTTAGTTGTTTTATAACAGTTTGTTTATAGTTAGAGAAGCCGTAAGAGAATAGGCCAGAGTTGTGATAGTTTTCAGATAAGTAAGTTCTCAAGAATTTGTAAACTATTCTGAATACTCATCTTTATTTATTATAAAATAATCATAGATCTTAAGATGCATAGCTACAGTCATAGTCTTCAGTGGAAATTGTGTTTTTTTATTTGTTCAAGTTTTTGTTTGATTTTGTAATGGACAGAAGTGTAGATTCAAATGTATTGTGTAAGTTATTTCCATATTGGAACATGTTTTGTTCTTTGTTCAGAAGGAATGAGAATGGTTATGAAAGTTTGCCTTTCTCCTTTTCCTAAATTTATTTTGTCTTTTACTCTTTTATCTAGGCTCTGAACTGGAAATTTTAGATCTTATAGTAGTGCTTTACTAGCAATGTGTTCATTTTAATTCATCCCACAGAATGTTCCTGGAGAGATTGTTTTAAAGGACTTTACCTTTGCTTAATGATCAGCCATGGGCAATATTAGAGCTGTAAACCTGATTTTTATTTTGAACTAACAAAATATGTATCTTTTTTGTATTACAGTAATTCCTCCTTATCCATGAAGAATAGATGCTAACACCCCCAGAAGATGCCTGAAATTGCAGATAGTGCTGAACTCTATATATACTAGTTTTTCAATCCCGTAACAGAGACAGCTGCAGTTTAAGCACCCTAATTTGAAAATCCCAAACTTTTTGAGCTTTCACATGACCCTCAGAGGAGATGCTTTTTGGTGCATTTTGGATTTTAGTTTTCAGATTAGGGATGCTCAACTGATAAGTATAATGCAAATATTCTAAAATCGGAAACACTTCTGGTTCAAAGCATTTCGGATGAGGAGTGCTCAGCCTGTACTAAGTGACTACCAGGCAGGTAGTGTAGTGTATACAGTGAAGATAGACTGGACAAAGGGATGATTCACATCCCCAGCAGCATGGAGCAGCAGGACAGTGGGAGACTTTTATCACACTACTCAGAAGAGTGTACAATTTAAAACTTAGGAATTATTATTTCTGGACTTTTCCATTTAATATTTTCAGACTGCAGTTGACCACCAATAACTCACAAAGCAAAACCTCAAATAAGGGGGAACTACTGTACCTAACACAGAATCCTTTCTTGATACATAGGATTTACAGTGAAATGAATCCCTAAAGATCTAGTCCTTAGTTTTCCTGTGCTAAGCAGTGAAAGAAGATATTTCCTGCCAGTGTGCCTTCAGAACAGTGAATTTGGCCTGGAACAGTGGCTCACACCTGTAACCCCAGCACTTTTAGGAGACCAAGGCAGGTTGATTGCTTGAAGTCCAGTAGTTTGAGACCACCCTGGGCAACATGGTAAAACCTGATCTCTATAAAAAAATAAAAATAAAAAATAAATTTTAAAAAACAATGAATTTAAAATAAAAACAAGGTATCTTCTCGTTTTTTGGGTTTGTTATTGTTGTTGTTTTTCTTTTCTTTTTTTTTTTTTTTTTTAAGAGACAGGGTCTCATCTTTTGCCCAGGCTAGAGTGCAGTGGTGTGATTATAGCTCACTGTAGCCGCGAACTCCTAGGCTCAAGTGATCCTCCTGCTTCAGCCTCCCAAGTGGCTGGGACTGCATGTGTGAGCCACAACACCCAGCTAATTTTGAAAATTTTTCTGTAGAGATGGGGACTTGCCATGTTAGCCAGGCTGGTTTTGAACTCCTGGCCTCAAGCAGTACTCCTGCCTCAGCCTCCCAAAGTGACGTGAGCCACTATACCCAGCTGTCTTCAGTTTGACCTACGCTATGTGAGATGATTTGGCTATTTTTATAAAGCCCTTTTATGTGATGGCTCTCTCACTATCTAAGTTAGCATGATATTATTCTAACTGCCAAAATTGCCTACCCAAGAGAGGGTCTAATTGTTAGTTTCCACATGGGAGAAGTTATTTGCATTGAATCTTAGCACGTTAGGATTTACAGATGTCCACTCAGCTACATGGGATGGAGTACTGATTATTTTATGCGTATAACTAAGACATTAGGATTTCTTCTTTCACTTTTTTGTTGGTTTTTTGTTTTTGTTTTTGGAGACCAGGTGTTGCTCTGTTAGCAAGGCTGGAGTACAGTGGTGCAGTTACATCTCACTGCAACCTCCTCACCTGGTCTCAGAAGATCCTCCTCCCTCAGCCTCCCAAGTAGCTTGGCGTGCCACCACACTGGGCTAATTTTTGTATTTTTAGTAGAGACAGGGTTTTGCCATGTTACCCAGGCTGGTCTTAACCCATTTATGCAGGAGATTGCAAATTTTTTTTGTGAAAAATCAGACCTTGTCAGTGGCCTTGAGCAGTAGGATGTAAATAACTCCCACAGGCTTAGCATTCCAATAATGGAACACTAGGCATAAATGGGTTAAACTCCCAGGCTCAAGCAATCCACCAGCCATGGCCTCCCAAAGTGCTGGGATTACATGCATGAGCCACCATTTCCATTTTTTCACTCAACAGGCTTTCTCTGAATGCCTGCTATATGCCAGACCCAGTGCCTAGCACACACTTAGCCACATGCAGGGGGTCGGGGAGGGAGGGAGTATAGAAGAAGGGCCAAGAAGAGCAAGGTATTGTAGAGTGTTGAGTGTTAAACATGGCAGAACAGGAGCCGTCCATGCGCATTCTGAGGGTGGGAAGGGCTAAATATTTCCATTGCAAGATGAGAACTCAGAATGTGTAAATGTCAATATTTTTCAAGTTGGGGGATTTTGAATATAAAAATCATTAAAATTGATTTTACGTTTACTTAATTAAAATGCTTACATTTTTGCAAAAGTAGAAAAAGAAGGGATTAAAAATGAAAAATAACTTCTTATAAGAGCTGTCTCCGTTTTAAACTCAGAGACAACAGTCACATTCCTCCCCAGCAATTCTTAAAAAAACAGAAATTAGTACCACAAGTAAAAGAGAAATCACCTAGCTTTGCATAATCTCTTGTGTCTGTTTCACAAGTGGATATAAAGACGACTTTTACATCCTGTTGCCTTTTGACAAGCGTTATATATCAAATACAGAGAAAATTGATTAAGTGTGGAGAGAAAACTTATATAAATTAAATTCAGAACCATTTTCTTTTTCATAATAAAATGATTGCTCAAAGAATTCCATTTGATGACTGTTGAAAGCTCACTGCAGTTTATGATATAACTGATAAAATCTGCATCCTTGGCCTTCCAACAACCTTTACACCAGCAGATGGTGGGCGTAAAGATGTCATTCATCATTTATTTACAATGGGCTTTATTTATTCTAGTGTCAACAGCTGCCCCAGGGAGTGGGTTATTGAATTCAAATGTGAGGCTCTGGGTTATTTGCTTCCTTTCAAATTTGTCTTCAGAGCTTAGTTGCTAGGAGTCCATTCTGTCCTTTAATAATGATTCATGTATTGTGAAGCCATTCAGTAAATTGGGTTGTCAGGGATTGCCAAAAAGGGTTTAGAGGTCTTGCAGGGTGGGGAGGTTGCAGGAGCGACTATGTGTGCACTACATGTGCGTCTGGTTGACTTGAGCAATCTTGAGCAATAGTGGTATTTTGTAACTTTTTCCTAAGACTGATGAAGTTAAGTTTTCTTCTCTCCCTTTATGCACTCCTTCCCTACCTGCCTGTATTCTGTATATGAATAATATGAAAATATAGAGGACATTGTATTAAAGGAAACTCTCCAACCTTTTCTTTCATCACAGGCAGGGCAAGAATCCTTTCGTTCCATCACAAGGTCGTATTACAGAGGTGCAGCAGGAGCTTTACTAGTTTACGATATTACACGGTGAGAACTTGAAAACTTTGCAATTCAGTAGTCAATACAGAGAGTTTTTCTAAATAAATGTGGTTAACAGTGATGAAAGAATAGCTTAGCCTTTCTGCCCTGGCTACTCACCTTTAAAACTGCGTCTTGAGTCCAATTTAAATTTACTACAGAAACCTGCACCTGAATTGTTTTTATTTGAATTAGCACCTTCAAATTGGTATTATTTATTCATTGGAATTTTCTAAAGTGCGATTACATTGAATTTATAAACTGAAGTGTAATCAGTGAACTCTAAACCCAGATATGGTGCTTAAAACTACTTCTCGTTACGTAAGTGGATGTGGCTAAAAATGGTTCTCTTTAATAATATGTATATTGTTCATTGTATACTGAGGGAAATGCTTTGAACATGGTAATTAAATTATTATTTATGTTTAGGAGAGATACATTCAACCACTTGACAACCTGGTTAGAAGATGCCCGCCAGCATTCCAATTCCAACATGGTCATTATGCTTATTGGAAATAAAAGGTAAAAAGGCTAACTTAGAGTTTACATTGCATTAGTGATGAAGACTGTACTGTTTATTTGACTGCTTTCCTTAACATATGTTCAACTGTGAGTTACCAGCCTCTTAAGTTATAAAATTTCAGAAATTCTAAGGAGTTTCTTTTGATTTTTAAAATGATGATAATAAACTTTCTTGGAAATTATTACTGTTATCATTTGAAATAGTTTTTGTGTAAAGAAGTACTTTAAAAAGTAATCTGAAGGAGTTTTATCAGATTCCTGATGTAAAATTAAAACCTACTGATTTATTTGGGGAGATGGATTGAACATCTTTGTGCTGTCCATTTAAAATATGAGAAAACCTTCTTGCTTGACCAGTTTCCATAAACTTCCAAGAGTGTGGGAAAGTTTTCACTAATTTTTGTAGAAACTTACAGTGGTAAGAAAATATTAGTATTTTCAAAATGCTAGGCACCATTCTTTTTGTTTTATTTTGTTTTGTTTCTTTTGTTTGAGACAGGGTCTCTATTACCCAGGCTAGAGTGCAGTGGTGTGATCATAGCTTACTGCAGCTCGGCCTCCTGGGCTCAAGGGAATCCTGCCTCGGCCTCCCAAGTAGCTGAGACTATAGGTATGCATGACCACCCCCAGTTAGTCTTTTTATTTCTTGTAAAGAAAGGGTCTCACTTTGTTGCCCAAGCTGGTCTCCTAACCTCAAGTGATTCTCCCACCTGGGCCTCCAAAAGTAGTGGGATTACAGGTATAAGCCACCACACCCAGCCCATTCCTTCTTTAGGGTTATATTAATATTAGATAGGCAAAATCATGACTTATGTGATAATGAGGACATCTCAAAACTTTTATCTCATTAATTAACAAGATAAGGAAACTGGTAAGATATTTCAACCAGTTCAGAAGGGAACTCAAAGTACCACACATTTATAATCAAATAAGGAATACTGAAATGCGTTTACAAGATGAATGCAAAACTGAACAATATTAACAGGGTATTAATTTTATTCCACAGGACACAGTCTGTGTTTCCATGAACAGGAATTATTTGCATTTATTCCCACAAGTTAACTTCTCTCTCTGCAATCTTTGAAAATGTGTGAGATGCAATTAAAATAGTACTATTAAGAAAATTTTTAAATGAACAGCCTAGGGCCAGGTACAGTGGCTCACATCTGTGATCCCAACAGTTTGGGAGGCCCAGGTGGAGGATTGCTTGATCCCAGGAGTTCAAGATCAGCCTGGGCAACGCAGGGAGACTCCATCTCTACAAAAAATTATAAAATTTAGCCAGACATGATGGTGCATTCCTGTGGTTCCAGCTGCTTGGGAGGCTGAGGTGGGAGAATCACTTGAGCCCAGTTGAGGCTGCAGTGAACTCCGTTCATGCCACTGTACTCCAGCCTGGGCAACTGAGCAAGACCTTGTCTCAAAAAAAAAAAAACAAAGAAAATAGCATAATTTTTTTGCCTTAAGAAAGTGGAGTAAGAGCAAATCAAACTCAAGGAAAGCCTCCTGCCCATGAAAAAAAAAAGAGAAAGAGAAAGCCAATGAAACCAAAAGCTAGTTCTTCAGAAGATAAAATAAAGTAGATACTGATCAGGTAAAAAGACAAATATTAGCAATATCAGGGAAGAAAGGTTGACATCACTATAGATAAAAAAGATAAAGAGAATATTGTAAATAGACTAAATAAATAAAGAGATATAACCATGTTCATGGATTGTAAGACTAAATATAAGATGTCTTCTCAAATTTATGTAAAAATTCATTGAAGGCCAGGTACAGTGGCTCACATCTGTAATCCCAGCACTTTTGAGAGGCCAAGGCAGGAGGATCACATGAGGCAAGGAGTTCAAGACCAACCTGGGAATGTAGCAAGATCTTGTCTCTACAAAAAATAAAATAATAATTAAAAAAAAAAAAAAAAACTAGCTAGGCTTGCTGGTACACACCTTTAGCTCTACTTAGAAAACAGAGTGAGAGGATTGCTTGAATCCAGGAGCTCAAGGTTGCAGTGAGCTATGATTGAGCCAGCTGTACTCCAGCCTGGGCAAAAAAGCGAGACTCTGTCTCCAAGGGAAAAAAAAAGTTTCATTGTAACCCTAATCAAACTATCAAATGTTGGCAGACTTTTTTTCGGAGTGTAGATAGTGACAAGCTGACTAAAGTTCTATGAAAATGCAAAGTCCACCGAATAGCCAAATCAGCTTTGACAAAGAGGCACAATATTGAAGAGAATTTACTATTCTACAGATTTTAAGATTTATTATACTATACTCAATTTAATATTGTTTGGCATAAGCAGACATAGATCAGTAGAGCTGAATAAGAAGTTCCAGAAGTAGATTCATGATATATTAATGATATATATGATATATTAATTTTTTGACAGAGATGCTAACTTAATTGAAGAAGGGGTAATCTTTTCATCAAATGATGCTGAATCAGTTAATAGTCATATGTAAAAATATGAACCTCAACCCTTACATTATACCATATACAAAAATTAACTGGAAGTGGATCATAGACCTAAGTGTAAGAGCTAAAACTACTTAAAATTTCTAAAGGAAACAAATTTTAGTGACCCTATTTTGGCAAACATTTCTTAAATGGGACAGAAAAAAGCATGAACTATAAACAGAAAAAAATCAATAAATTGCTCTTTAACTGAATTTAAAACTTTGTTCTTCAAAAGACAGTTACATTATTATACAACATCGTGACATGGTTAATGGTAATATAGTGCATTGTGGAAAAATGCTGAGTGGATGTTAAGTGTTTTCACCACAAAAAATAACTGTGAGATAATGCAAATTAGCTAGATTTGGCCATTCCACAGTGTATATATACTTCAAAACAATATGTTCTGCATGATAAATATATGCAATTTTATCTATCAATTTAAATAAATAAATTTGAAGAAAAACAGTTACAAAAATGAAGAGGCAAGCTACAGACTGGGAGGAAATATTTGTGAAACATAATTGACAAAGGATTTATATCTAGAATATATGAAAAATGCTTATAATTCATTAATAAGACATCCAGTTTTTAAAAATGAACAAAAGATTTGAACCAGCAGTTCACTACAGAAGATACACTATTGATGGGAACGTAAAATGATACAATCACTTTGGAAAACAATTTGGTAGTTTCTTTAGAAATTAGCAGGCCGAGGCAGGAGGATCACTTGAGCCTAGTAGTTTGAGACCAGGCTGGGCAATGTAGGGAGACTTCGTCTATACAAAAATAATAAATTTTTAAAATAAGTAGCTGAACATGGTGGTGCATACTTACAGTCTCTGCTACTACTCCAGAGGCTGAGGTGGTAGGATCACTTAAGCCTGAGAGGTCGAGGCTGCAGTGAACCATGATCACGCCACTGTATTCCTGGCTAGGCCACAGAGCAAGAACCTGTCTCAAAAAAAGAAATTAAACACACGTCTATATTTCCTAGCCATTTTACTCCCAGATGTTTACACAACGTAAATATGTCTTCGTATGTCCACAGAATTATGTACAAATATTCATACCAGCTTTATTTGTAATAGCCCCAAACTGGAAACAACTCAAATATCAATTAACAGATGAATGGAAAAACAGTGATATAGCCTTACCACAGACTACGGCTCAGCTATAAAGAGGAATGAACTATTGATACATGCAGCAAAATGGATGATTCTCAAAATAATTACAGAGTAAAAAACTCAGATCAAAAATATCATGTGATTACGTTTATATAAAAATCCTAGTAAATGCGGACTAATCTGTAGTGGCAGAAAGCAGATCATCAGCTGCCTAGGGTGCAGTGGCAAGAAGGGATGGGTTACAATGGAGTCTGAGGAAACTTTTGGCAGACGGATGGCTTCACAGGCATACATATCTTAAAACTAAACAAATTTTGCTTTTAAGTACAACTTTTATGTCTATTAGACCTCAAAAAAGCTATAAAACTATAATGTAAAACATCATTACACTGTATAGATTTTAGAGTGTTGTTTTAATAGAAATTGAGATTTGCTATTAAGAGAAAATATTTACTTAAGTGATACATTATAAAAAGATAAACATTGCTTGTTTGTGTAGAGAACAAACCATTATATTCTCTGAAGGTCTTTCCTGGGTATTCTTTTCCACATTTAAATCATCTCACTAAATCTTTTTAAGGTTATGAAGCTATTGGAGGGAAGCTTTAGTCTTTCTGTGATGGAAATAGTTATTCTGCCATTCAAGGTATGAAATAATAAGAGAAAAATACTTGGAGAATAAAGAGAATTTTTAATCCTTTTATTTTACCGATTTTTTCTTTGTGTCTGAAACGTGATGAGTGACAGCTTACTGGTGGCTTAAATTTGGTTGCCGACCACTAGGAGCTGATAGTTCAATTGTGAGAAGACATAAACAAAGCATAGTATGTAAACAAGAGATGTTTCTGATGATTGTAGGTGGGTGACCTTTAAAATCAGGAGTATAATGAACAACAAATAACAGAAATAAATGAGATTATTATTTTTAGATGAACTGAATTTTGGGTACACATCAGAACAGGGAATAAGCAATTTTTGAATTAGAGGCATTAAGCAGTAGGGAACCAGTGAAGGGCAGTGACCTAGTCAGAGCGACAGATGACACAGATTTTTCTTACTATGGCATTGTATTAATAAATTAGTTACATAAGAAATAGGAAGCAGACGTTTAAAAGATGAAAGTTTTTTAATAAGTATAAGGATTACAATGCAAACCCTAAACAAAAAGGGAGCATAAATTAAAAGAAAGATGCTTAAGTAACCTAAGCAACTTAAGTGGAATTCAGCGGGAGTGAACTAAGACAACAATATGATGTAATGCCTGGAAAACTGAGGTATTTTTAAAACTTTGCACTAAGTATATAATCAAGTACTATGGCTTTTGAGTTTTTGACTTGACCTATGGAAAGAAATATATTTTACATCATGACCTAGTAAATAAATTGTGTATACACCTACACATAAAATATTCATAAATTATACCTTTATACATAAGTTCCATGAAACAGTACATGCAGTGGCATGATCTCTGCTCATTTCAGCCTCCGCCTCCCAGGTTCAAGCAATTCTTCCTCCTCATCCTCCTGAGTAGCTGGGATTACAGGCACCCGCCCTCATACCCAGCTAATTTTTGTATTTTGTAGAGAAGGAGTTTCACCATGTTGGCCAAACTGGTCTTGAACTCCTCACCTGAGGTGACTCTCCCGCCTCGGCCTCCCAAAGTACTGGGATTACAGGCGTGAGCCACTGCACCCGGCCTATTGTTCCTTTTTTAAAAAAAATTCTGATTATTTCCTACTGAGTGATTTTTACAATTCATTGAGTCATGACACGGTTTGAAAAATCCTACCCAGGCTTAGCGCAGTGGCTCAGTCCTGTAATCCTAGCAGTTGGGAAGGCCAAAGTGGGAGGATCCACTTGAGTCCAGGAGTTCAAGACCAGCCTGAGCCACATAGTGAGACTTTGTCTCTGAAAAAATTTTTAAAAACTGCCCTGGAAAAGCCTTGGCACATGTATACACAAAAATATATACATATAAAATGCTTATTGTAACATTGTTTGTAATAATGAAAAATTTTAAATAACTTTGTCTCGTAGAGAATTTAAGTTGTATTGCATTCATTCAGTAGACTATAATACACCAGTTAAAAAATAAACTAGATCTGCATGTGTTATATGGATAAATTTGAAAAACATAATGTTGACCAAAGTTAACAAGTTGTAAAACAGTAGCTACATCTGAATTTTTAAAGACATGAAAAAGAAATACCATTTATGGTTATAAACATGAGTATAAATGCAAAAACATGCATGAGAATGAAAACACCAAATTCAGGTAATGGTTACCTTTAGGGTAAGAGGGAGGAGAGTGGGATCAGAGACACACAGTGATGATTCTGCTGATTTTATTTCTTAAAGAGAAAGAAACCTGAAATCTGGCAAATTATATGTCAAGACTAGCTGGAAGTATGTGGATATTATCATACATCTTTTTTCATGTATAAACATGTAATGGTAAATAATATGTAAAAAGAAATAGTAAAGGTTTTTAACTTTTAAAATAAAACACTCTTTAAAAGCGACTGCTACTTCCCCCCCCCCACCTCACTGATACAATTCTAGTATGATAAAAATGAATACCCTGCTTTCATCGGAAATTTCTAGCTTATACTTTCTCCCTCCTACCCTTTCTCCTTCTCTCTCTCTCTCTCTAGTCTTCCTCCCTCCCTCCTTCTCTCTCTCTGTCTGTATCAATTTTGCTTTAAGAAGAAACTGGGAATTAAACAAACTGGGATCAATGATGTAATGTATCTTTAGTACTTTGGATTTTACTAAACAATTTCCTATAGTTTCTGAGAGTTATATTTTAATCACATTCATAGAAACTCAGTCAGTCTGACCAATGGAGGAGGATAGTATAGTCCTGCTCTTTCAAATTATGTTGAGCAAAATGGCTTTCTTCTCTGGGAATGCACTGTACTCAAAGATATAAGGTATTAGACTAGAGGCTCCCTTAAGTCACAGCTAGTTCTAACATTCTAGAACTCTAACACAGACTCTTTCTTCTGTTGGATTGTTCTTGGAAACTAGACAGTGTGTTCTAAATACTAACCCTTACAATACCCTGAATAATACAGTTAGTATGTTAAAAATTAATTAAAAGAATGGTCATCACAACTTTGAATTCCATGGTACACTTTCCACAGATGCTTCTATTTGTACCATGTTGATTAATAATGTGACCCTTTCTTTCCCATATTTAGTGATTTAGAATCTAGAAGAGAAGTAAAAAAAGAAGAAGGTGAAGCTTTTGCACGAGAACATGGACTTATCTTCATGGAAACGTCTGCTAAGACTGCTTCCAATGTAGAAGAGGTAAATAAGAGGCCCTTTAAAATGTTCATCTTTATACTTAATAGAAATGTTTTACATATCTTGATTTTATTATTTAAGTTTTTAGTAGGATGGCCTTGGAACATCATAAAGTAGGAAAATTTCTTCCCTTTGATATGCCTTGTAACATTTACCTTCTGTCAGACTCTTAAATCATATTGAGCCTTCTCTTAAAACCTGAATGCTTTCTTACATCTTTGTACGTATTTTCCCTCCCTCACTTTTTCTAAACAATTTCCTATAATTTCTGAGAGTTATATTTTAATCACATTCATATAAAGTCAGTCTGGCCAATGGAGGAGGATAGTGTAGTTCTGTTCTTTCAGATTATGTTGAGCAAAATGGCTTCTTCTCTGGGAACCCACTGTACTCAAAGATACAAGATATTGGAGTTCTTTGGGTTGCATGGTAGGGAAATCTTTTTTGTGTTGCATGGGAGGGAAATAAAGAACACACTAATGAAATTTGGAAATGTTTCAAGACACCAGAACATTTGTAGCTATTTATATCCACTTCTGCTTATTTTTTTAACTGTCAATATATTATCACATCACCACTTCTGCTTAAAGTATTATAGTATTGCTGTGTAATATTTTACAAAGCATGAGAATTGTTTCATCTATTGATGAAATTTGTATTATTTCAATTATTTCCATTGATCAACCTGGACTACTGGAACTTTTCTGAACACAGTGTATTCTTTTATGCTGTATGTGTTTGGAGGTAGTGTGTTTATACATATTATAAATAGATGATTACATAGTTGATCCTTTCTAAGGTAAATGTATTACTCTTATTTTATAAAAAGAGGTAATGAAGCTAAGAAAAGTCGTAGTTTATCCAAAGTAATGCTTAGTTCCTGATTTCTGGATAAGAACAGCTTATAAGAGCAACTACAGAAAGTAGTTCTGAAAAACAAATGATTTAAGAATCACTGTTGTAAGGATAACAGAGGTCAGGGTCTTGGGAAACAGCTAGCATGTGCCTTCAACATAGTAAGCAGTCAGTAAATATTTATTAAGCATGATACTTGGAGCTCTTCTGATTAACCCTTGAACCTAGAAATTGACCACAGTAATTCTACAGCATTGGTATTTTCACTGAAGAATTCTTTCTTAGGTAAAGTATTATACAGTCATGTGTTGCTTGACAACAGGGATACATTCTGAGAAATATGTCACCGGGTGATTTCATTGTCATGTGAGCATCATAGAGTGTACTTACATAAGCCTAGATGGCATAGCCTACTACACACCAGCTATAGACCTTGGTGCCAGAGGAATGACATAGTGATGATTTCCCTTAGTTTTCTTTTTGCCACATACCCAAGACTGGGTGCTAGAGAAACAGGCAACCTAGAAAGGTCAACAGGCGCAGAAAAAGAAAGTTTTCTAGCCAGAGAACCAGGAAATAGGCAGGTCAGAACAGTGTTCACAAGTCAGAACACTCTTAGAAAGTAACCATTCTGTAGCCAAACATCACAGAAAAAACTGTGGCTCTTCTTCCACCATCCCTAGGCAGTAATGAAGTAGCACCCTACCACCACCATTTCGCTTGTTGGAGTGGAGTCAGAGGAAGCCAACTAAAGCAGTGGTTTAAATAAGACACAGAGTCTCATAAAATAGTATCTAAAATACCCATGTTGCAATAGAAAATCATTCATCATACCTAGAACCAGGAAGATCTTAAATTGAATGAAAAAAAAAAGATAATAGGTGCCAAGAGTGAAATGGCAGTGATGTTCGAATTATCTCACAAAGATTTCAGTGCAGCAATCATGAAAATGCCTCAACAAACAAGGAACATGCTTGAAACAAAAGAATCTTAGCAAACAAACAATTTGAGCAAAAGGAATGCAAAATGGAAAAAACGAACCAAATAGGAATTTTAAAACTGAAAAAATAGAGTAATTGAATTTTTTTGTTAATTAATTAATTTATTTATTTATTTTATGATTATACTTTAAGTTCTAGGGTACATGTGCATAACGTGCAGGTTTGTTACATATGTATACTTGTGCCATGTTGGTGTGCTACACCCATCAACTTGTCAGCACCCATCAATTCGTAATTGAAATTTTAAAACTCTTTCAAAGCTCTTTGTACACTGGAAAAAAAACTTAGTGAATGGGCTCAACAGCAGAATGGAGATAAAGGAAAGAAATAGTGAACTGGATAATAGAACATAGTAGTAACTACTTAGTCTAAACTGCAGAGAGAAAATTGAAGAAACAAATGAACACTGCCTCAGGGACCTATAGGATTGTAACAAAAGCTGATGTTATATGATGCATCATAAGTCCTAGAAGGAGAGGAAAAAGGAATGGCTGTGAAAAATACTCAAAGAAGTAATGGCTGAAAACTTCTTAAATGTGGCAAAAAGTATATAAACCTACAGATTGAAAACAGCCCCAAAGAGGTTAAACCCAAACAAATCCACGTGATGACAAACATCTGTATGGTCAAATGTCTGAACGTGAAAGACAGAAAAAAAATCTTGAAAGCAGCAAAAAAATGGCACCCTACCTGTAGGGGAAAAACAGTTCTAATGATAGCAGATTTATCATCAGAAACCATGGAGGACAGAGAAAATAGCACAGTGGTTTTTGTTTGTTTGTTTGTTTGTTTTTATTATACTTTAAGTTCTAGGGTACATGTGCACAACGTGCAGGTTTGTTACATAGGAATACGTATGCCATGTTGGTTTGCTGCACCCATCAACTAATCATTTATATTAGGTATTTCTCCTAATGCTATCCCTCGCCTAGCCCCCACCGACCCCCAACGGGCCCGGGTGTGTGATGTTCCCCACCCTGTGTCCAAGTGCTCTCATTGTTTAGTTCCCACCTATGAGTGAGAACATCCTTGTGATAGTTTGCTGACAATTATAGTTTCCAGCTTCATCCATGTCTCTGCAAAGGACATGAACTCATCCTTTTAATCCAGTCTACCATTGATGAACATTTGGGTTGGTTCCGAGTCTTTGCTATTGTGAATAGTGCCATAATAAACATATGTAGCACAGTGTTTTTCAAGAGCTGAAAGAAAAGAACTGTCAGCCCAGAATCCTTTACCCAGGAAAGAAAAAAAAATTAGAAATGAAGGTGCAATCAAGACATTCTTAGAGAAGGAAAAACCAAGACTTTGTTAGTAGCAGATTTGCATAAAAGAATGGCTAAAGGAAGTTTTCTAATAGAAGTGGAATGATTGAAGAAAGAATCTTAGAAAACCATAAAAGAAGAAAAATAAGAAATAAAAATATGGATAAATACGATAGACTTTTTTCTTCAAGTCTTGCAAATTATGTTTGATGTTTGAAGTACAAACAACCACTGTCTGATGTGATTATCAGTGTATTCCAGAAATATCATAAGCCATGGGAATAAAGGAATGCCAAGAGATTTGATTAGCCTACAGGAAGGCAGGAGAAAGAAAATAGAAAAAAAGTAAAATGGCAGATGTAAGCCCTCATATATCAATAACTAAATGTTGGTGGTCAAAATACACAAATCAAAAGGGATTAGCAGAAAGAATTTTAAAAACAATGACTCAGCTATATGGTATCTGTAAGAAACTCACTTCAAATATAACAGTACAGTTAGGTTGAAGATAAAATGATAGGTAGCTACATTAATATCACATAAAGTAAACTTAAGAGCAAAAAAAAAAAAATTATCAGAGTGGTACATTATATAATGATAAAAGAATCCGTTCTCCAGAAAGATGTAACAATGCTAAACGTGCGTGTACCAGATATGTGAAGCAAACACTGATAGACTGCGAGGAGAAATAGAGAAATTCACAATTATGGTTGGAGACTCCAGCATCCCTTAGGTGCCCACAGAATATATACCAAGATATAGACCATGTCCTGGGCCATAAAATGAACCTCGATAGATTTTGAAGTATTGAAATCATACAGAATGTATTCTCCAAACAAAATGGAATTAAACTAGAAATGAGAACAGAAAATAGGAAAATCTACAAATACTTGGAAACTAAACAGTATGCTTCTGTGTGTCAGTGAGCAAGTCTTGAATTACAAAAAACACATTGAACTGAATGAAAATGAAAATACAACATACCAATTTGTGGAAAACAGCTAAAACGGTGTTACAAGAGGGAAATTTATACCGTTAAATGCACACAATAGAAAAGAAGTCTCTTTCTTATACCTTATACAAAAACTAACTCAAGATGGATTAAAGACTTAAACATAAGACCTAAAACCATAAAAACCCTGGAAGAAAACCTAGACGATACCATTCAGGATATAGGTATGGGCAAAGACTTCGTGATTAAAACACCAAAAGCAATGGCAACAAAAGCCAAAATTGACAAATGGGATCTAATTAAACTGAACTTCTGCACACCAAAAGAAACTATCATCAGAGTGAACAGGCAGCCTACAGAATGGGAGAAAAATTTTGCAATCTATCCATCTGACAAAGGGCTAACATCAAGAATCTACAAAGAACTTAAACAAATTTACAAGAAAAACACCCCATCAAAAAGTGGGCAAAGGATATGAACAGACACTTCTCAAAAGACATTTATGCGGCCAACAAACATGAAAAACGCTCATCATTACTGGTCATGAGAGAAATGCAAATCAAAACCACAATGAGATCCCATCTCATGCCAGTTAGAATGGCAGTCATTAAAAAGTGAGGAAACGGCCAGGTGCGGTGGCTCATGCCTGTAATCCCAGCACTTTGGGAGGCTGAGGTGGGCGGATCACAAGGTCAGGAGATTGAGACCATCCTGGCTAACAGGGTGAAACCCCATCTCTACTAAAAATACAAAAAATTAGTTGGGCATGGTGGCAGGCTCCTGTAGTCCCAGCTACTCGGAAGGCTGAGGCAGGAGAATGGTGTGAACCCGGGAGGCAGAGCTTGCAGTGAGCTGAGATTACACCACTGCATTCCAGCCTGGGTGACAAAGCAAGACTCCGTCTGAAAAAAAATGAATAAAAAGTGAGGAAACAACAGATGCTGTAGAGGATGTGGAGAAATAGGAACACTTTTACATTGTTGGTGGGAGGGTGATTTAGTTCAACCATTGTAGAAGACAGTGTGGCAATTCCTCAAGGATCTAAATCAGAAATACATTTGACCCAGCAATCCCATTACTGGGTATATACCCAAAGGATTATAAATCATTCTATAAAGTTACATGCACACGTATGTTTATTGCAGCACTGTTCACAATAGCAAAGACTTGGAACCAACTCAAATGCCCATCAATGGTAGACTGAATAAAGAAAACGTGGCACATATACACCATGGAATACTATGCAACCATGAAAAGGGATCCGTTCATGTCCTTTGCAGGGATGTAGATGAAGCTGGAAACCATCATTCTCAGCAAACTGACACAGAAATAGAAAACCAAACACCACATGTTCTCACTCATAAGTGGGAGTTGAATAATGAGAACACATGGACACAGGATGGGTAACATCACACACTGGGGCCTGTCGAGGAGTTGGGGGGCTAGGGGAGGGATAGCATTAGGAGAAATACGTAATGTGGATGACAGATTGATGGGTGCAGCAAACCACCCTGGCACGTATATACCTTTGTAACAAATCTGCACATTCTGCACATGTATCCCAGAACCTAAAGTGTAATAAAAAAGAAAAAAAGTCTGAACATAATTTTAACTCCTACTTCAAGAACCCAAAGCAAAATAAACCCCAAAAAAGAAAAACCCCAAATAAATTGAAGGGAGGAAATGTTAAAGATAAGAGCAGAGATCAATGAAGTTGAAAACAAAAATCAGTGAAACTTAGAGCTGGATTTTTTTAAAAACTTCAGTAAAATTGACAGACCTCTAGCAAAACTGACAGAAAACGTACAAGTTACCAATGTCAGTAACAAAATAGAAGCTATCACTACAGATTCTCCAGACATAAAAGAGGTAATTAGGGAATGCTGTGAATAGCTCTACCCACATAAATATGACAACTTAGATGAAATAGACCAGTTTATCCAAAAACATAAATTGCCACACCCAGCCAGTATGAAAAAGTTAATTTGACCCTGGCCAACATGGTGAAACCCTGTCTCTACTGAAAATACAAAAAATTAGCTGGGCATGGTAGCAGGAGCCTATAATCCCAGCTACTCAGGAGGCTGAGGCAGGAGAATTGCTTGAACCCAGGAGACAGAGGTTGCGGTGAGCCAAGATGCACCGTTGCACTCCAGCCTGGGCAACAAGAGCAAAACTACATCTCAAAAAAAGAAAAAAATTGCATAGCCCTATAAACTTTAATGGAAATTGAATTCATAGTTTTAAAACTCCCAAAAAAGAAATCTCTAGGTCCAAACGGTTTCACTGGAGAATTCTACCAGACATTTAAAAAAAGGATGAACACCAATTCTAGACCATCTTTTCCAGAAAATAGACGTAACACTTCCCTATTTACTTTATGAAACTGATACTACTCTGACACTAAAACCAAAGACAATACAAAAAAAGGAAAAGTACAAACCAATAGCCTTTATAAATATATAAGCAAAAATCCTCAACAAAATACCAGAAAATAGAATTTCAACAATATGTGAAATTATGTATGTATGTGTATAAAGTGTATACGTCATGGCCAAATGGGGTTTATTCCAGGGATGCAAGGCTTGCTCTGTATTCAGAAACAAATCAGTGTACTCCACTATTTAGTAGGATAAAGGAGAGAAACCATGTGATTATAGCAGTTGATGCAGAAAAACCATTTGACAGAATTCAACACCCATCCATGTTTAAAAACTCTCCGAAAAATAGGAATTGAGGAGGACTTCCTCAACTTGTTAAAGACCACGTAAACATACACCGAAAAAAAACTCCACAACTAATGTTATACGTAAGGGCAAAAGGTTGAAGGCCTTGTTCCTCAGATTAGGAACAAAGCAGGAATGTCTGTTCTCACCATTAATCAACATATTGATGGAAGTTCTAGCCAGTGCAGTAAAGCAAAAAAAAAAAAAAAAGAAAAAGAAAAAGAAATAAAAGGCATACAACTGAGAAAGGAAGAAATAAAAACTGTTCTATTTGTGGATGATGTAATTGTCTCAGTAGGAAATCTCAAGGGATTTACAACAAAAAAATGAACTAATAAGTGAGTTCAGCAAGGTTGCAGGATACAAGGTAGACATAAAAATCAGTCGTATTTCTATATTTTAGCAATGAAAACATGAATGCCAAAACTCAAAATATTTCATTTTTAAGCACACAAAAAATGAAATACTTAGGTGTGAATCTAAAAACAGCATGTACAGGCCATATACTCTGAAAACTGCAAAACTAGTTACAGTGATGAAAGAAGTAAAAGAAGATCTGAATAAATGGAGAGGCATACTATGCCTACTGTTTGGAATATTCAATCTTGTAAAATGTCACTTATTCACAAATTGATATAAATGTTTAACACAATTCATATCAAATTTCCAGTATGATGTTTTATAGATATAGACAATATTATTATAAAATATATATGGAAAGGCAAAAGAACTAATGTAGCTGACACAACTTAGAAAAGGAAAATAAAATGGGATGAATCCATCCATTGATTTCAAGTTTTGCATAGCTAGTCATCAGGACTGTGTGATACTAGTAAAAGGATAGACACATAGATCAATGGAACAGAATAAATAACCTGGAAACATGCATGCAAATAGGCACAACTAATTTTTAACAAAGGTTCAGAAATAGTTAAATGGAAGAAGATAGAAATGGAACTCTAGCAGTTAGAAATCCATAGGCAAAATAAATGAACTTCATCCTAAGTCTCACACTTTAAAAAAACTAACACAAAATGAATCCTGAAGTTAAATGTAAAAATATTGAAGTATTTATCTTTTAGAGGAGAAAAAAACCCCAAAAATTTCAGTATCTGAGCATTGGCATACGTGTCACCAAAAGGATGATTCATAAAAGGAAAAAGTGATAAATTCGCCTTCAAAAACTTTTGCCCTGTTAAAGACTGTATAAGTAGATGAAAAGACAAATCTTCAGACTGGGAGAAAATACTTACATACCAAGTACCCAACAAAAGACTAGTGGCTAGAAGTAAAAATTCTCATAAGTATTGAGTAATGTTACCCAGTAGTAAAAAACAATGCAATTACAAAATGGGCAAGAGAGATATGAGCAGATATTTCATTGAAAAGGATCTACAGGGGGCGGAGCAAGATGGCCGAATAGGAACAGCTTCAGTCTCCATCTCCCAGCGCGAGCGACACAGAAGACCGGCGATTTCTGCATTTTCAACTGAGGTACTGGGGTCATCTCACTCGGGAGTGCCGGACAATCGGTGCTGGTCAGCTGCTGCAGCCCGACCAGCGAGAGCTGAAGCAGGGCGAGGCATCGCCTCACCTGGGAAGCGCGAGGGGGAAGGGAGTCCCTTTTCCTAGCCAGGGGAACTGAGACACACAACACCTGGAAAATCGGGTAACTCCCACCCCAATACTGCGCTGTAACACCGGCACACCGGAGATTGTATCCCACACCTGGCCGGGAGGGTCCCACGCCCACGGAGCCTCTCTCCTTGCTAACACAGCAGTCTGCGGCAATCTAACCGCAAGGCAGCAGCGAGGCTGGGGGAGGGGCGCCCGCCATCGCTGAGGCTTAAGTAGGTAACTAAAGCCGCTGGGAAGCTGGAACTGGGTGGAGCTCACAGCAGCTCAAGGAAACCTGCCTGTCTCTGTAGACTGCGCCTCTGGGGACAGGGCTCTGCTAAAGGAGTAGAAGCCTGTGAAACGCGAACGACTCTGTCTGACAGCTTTGAAGAGAGCAGGGGATCTCCCAACACGGAGGTTGAGATCTGAGAAGGGGCAGTCTGCCT